>NW_012150840.1:7643036-7645347 GCF_000956105.1 Propithecus coquereli
CCTTTAACAAAATATTGTATATGCAATTTGACCTATGTTCTTTGTCTTTTGGAGAGGTTTAATTTCTTGTTGTGTTAAACCCTAGAATAAATGGATTTTCTTATTTTTAAAAAGCAGATTTATTGAAATATTATTAACAGACTGGTCATCTGTTAAGACTACTTTCAAAGCAGGGACACTGTTGAGTAGCTAAGAGGAATGGGTGTGTATATATATATATATACATATATACACACATATATATATATACACACTTCAAAATATGACTAGTAAATAAAAGGATTTTAATAGTCTGTGAATTTTAATACCTTAGTTTTTTACTTCACAACATAACATATTTCTACACACATTTATTTTGTGCAGGCCACTATAGCTGTTAGATGCAGACAAGAGAAGTATTGTCATCTTAATTCTGATTGCAGAAATATTATCTCAGAATGTCATGCCGAAAAAGAAACATAAAAATACTACTATCTAAAAGACCAGGTAGTGTATGCAGAACCACAGGCAGAATATCATCTTTAGACCTCAAATTTTAAGAAAAAGCTTTGAAAGGAATAGCCTCACAAAGTTGAATTTCTCGAGTCAATAGAATGACAGCTATCTTCTTTAATTTTTTTACTTTACGAGTTATAACTGTCAGATTTTTTTCTCTTAGAATTGATTTTGTGGAGAGTTAATTTCTTCTTGAAACATATTAGTAGGGAGAGCAAAGAAATGAAAGACATATGAACTACTTATAATATCAGCAAAGATTTTTGAAAGAGAAGGTTGATATCGTCTCATCACCACATTTTCCATAGATATTTTCACCAGGATTATGACTCCTAGTGTAAAAAAAATATAACCCATTTCTTTCTGCCACTTCATCCAGGCAATTCTCCATTTCCCATGAAAATGTATCAGAAGTCTACCATTGGCATCATCTCCAATCACAGCCTACAGCATCCATCAGGGTATTACTTTCTCTGTGACAGCATGTGTGCAGGAGGGCTCTCAGGCTGGAATGTGGAAACTGGCTTCTTGGGGGGGGTTGTGTATGCTATGGCATTTGCTCCATGGCACTCAGCTCTTAAATGAATTCTGGCTTCATCTGGGTTTGTTTCTTTCATTGTGACACATGGGCTTTCTTTATTTGTCATGAAGTATGTTTCTCTTTTTGTCATTTGTGGTAGGGCTTCTCTGTTCCACTCAATGCCACATCCCTGTGGTCTCCATAGTTGGTGTTTATGTTTAATTTATGATGCTATAAAGACCAATAAAATGAAGAACTCCTTAAGGAATCTAATATTCATGATAATCTTCTACACAGAAATAACCTTACATAATTGTTTTCTATTTAATCTTAAATTGGTAAATATTTGCTTTACAAAATTAGACTATAAACACTGATAATTAAAATTTCAAGGAATATCCTCATGTTTCAATTTTTCATATGGAAGCCTCTTGATAGGACTCTTGCTTAAGTGCAATATTTATTTTATAGCATCACTATGGAGGTAGCCAAACCTTCCATGGCTCAATGTCTTCTTTCCCTTACATTAATATCATCTTCACTTACCCCCAATATTGAAGAAATAAAGTCTCCAACCCCTAAATAGCACATTGGCTTTACCAATTACACCTCACTATCTTCTGTGGCATTCATAAGATGAAAAAAATAAGCCTTGCTCAAAAATGAACCTATCCATGAGTTATACAAGAACAAGATAATTCATAACCTCAGCTGATTGATACTGCTTAGCAAATGTTAATCCACACAGTTGATAGTCCCTTTGTAAACAATACCATTCTCTTACTATGTGACAAGCTCTGTGTTTGATATCTCATTTATCATATCTCAATTAATCTTCAGAACAGCTCTGTTTGGAAAATATTATTATTGTTATCCTCATTTTAAAGATGAATAAACTGAGGCTCAAAGAGGTTAGAAATCTTGCGTAAGCCATAAAACTGGCGAGTGAGTGGCAGAAAATTGTTTTTTCTTAAATATTGTAACCTAAAAGGAAGAGGCTGAAGCACAAAAGAAAATTTAGAGTTTACGTGAGCCACAGTGAAAACAGCTGCCTGGAAAATTCAGACCCAAGTAACCTTGGATGTGAACTCCACTTGGCCTTTATTATAAGCAGGTTTTTAAAGGCAAAAAATAAAAATGAATGGGCTGATACAAAGTTGTTTGACAGAAATTCTCATTGGCTTACAGAAATAACATTGATTAATGATTGGCTATACATTGTTAAGCTGTATGGTGTGGGTTGTAGCATCCTGGTGGCATTAGATTAATTTATAGCGACTTGTGGGAATTGCCAGC
>NW_012150840.1:7645397-7648382 GCF_000956105.1 Propithecus coquereli
CTCTCTCCCTCCTTCTCCCTCCCTCTCTCTCCCTCCCTCTCTCTCTCTCACACACACACACACACACACACACACACACACACATGGACACGCACACACAAACAGGTAAACCCACCATATAATTACCATTAAGCCTTCAAATATGGAACTCTTACACAGATAGAGTATAGATTATACATTCCTCTTCTATTTGGGGAGACCTTATGGGGATTTAGAGTATTAAAGATAAATCCTCTTCTTGCTCTCTCAAACTCTAAAAACATGTGTTTTTAGAGTATTTTTGCTGTACATGTTGCATTTTTCTTTTTATTACTTCATTATATCTTAATAAAGATATGTCTTCTAAAGACCATGATCGACTTTTGATTTCTACTAAATTTCTTGTTTGACCTCACCTAAAATTATGTAGCTTCTATAGGAAATTTTGTACTACTGGAAAACACTCCCTGAAGGTATTCAAGTAGTGCATCATTTCTTAATATACAGCATTTAAAAATCTAAATGGTGTCTGCATTGAATCAGCCAACTTTGAGTGGGGAAGAACAGCTGAAACATTAGTCCTTAGATGAGTAAACATTTAGTAGCCCTTAGATGAATAAACATCAGTTTGTTTGTAAGCTCTACTTTCTTTAGCCAAATTTCAATGTCTCTTGCTTCTTGTATGTAGAACATTGTTTGAACCTCCTAAGTCTTCCTTGTTTGGCATTTTGATATTTACTTATATTAGTAATATGCATTTATTTTGTATTTCATTTATAATAATTATGTAACATCCTGAGTATCTTGGTAGATAATGTCTTATAAATATGACCATACTACAATAATGATGAAGATGACAGTAAATCAATTTTAGGATTATTTCTTTGGGAAAGCAATCTAGTTTTGCTCCTTTTCACTTTATTATAATTTCTTTAATGTGGAAATTAATTCAATTCTGAGGTTTCATTTCTACTAAAAATAAGAAAAATCTGTCTTATCCTATGCTTCGAACCGAAAAAATATTTATATAATACTTATAAAATCACTTGCAGTAGCCTAGGATATCATTTAAAATGGAAGTGACACAGCTATGAGGTGTTTAATGCTCATCGCAGAATTACCCTCCTCAGAATTGACTTCAATACAAAAATAAAATACTAATAAAAAAGTGCAAGTAAATTTCCCTAGTAATAGAAAATGGAGAACTGATTGAAAAAAAAAGATAAGAGTCTCAAACTGTTTTGAAAAATAGTTTTTCAGTTTTGTAGTATAGTTATAGAAACAGAACAAACATGCACAGCAAGATTTTCTTCAAACTAACATTTTGCAAAAGAAATTCAGATTTGCATATGTCGGAAAAAATGTTTAATTCTTAATATGTATAGAATTGACCATATTTTAGAAAGCACCTCAAAGCTGTAAGTGGCAATGATACTTTTTAGTACAAATCTTTGTGATAGTAAGCTTTAAAACTTCTGAATATTATTTCATCAATTCAGTATTTTAAGGATATAAGGAAAAGTTTTTATATTCATTCATTCAATGAACACTTATTGAGCACCTACTACATTTACCTGTGCTAGATGCTAGAAATACAGTTGGAGAACGAATCTGATAATAACTGTGTTTCTGATTCCTCCACTGTCACCTTCTCCAGTACCTTCATTTCTCCACCCTGTTTGTATTTTGGAACTTCATACAGCATATGTAACTAGAGAATGTATACTTAACAATTTCAGTTCACATGGATTGTGACAACCTAATAAAAGAAGAGGACACAGAATTGAACATGGCAGTGTAACAACCTAGAAAGTAAGAACAGCCTAGAAAATGATGAATTCAAAGTCATAAACATGGTTTTTAGTATAAGATAACTGTTTTTAAAAAACCAATGATAAAGTAGCTGTTTAAAAAAATCAGTGAAACCGTCTGATAAAAGATAAGTCTGGAGAACACTTTTATGTTTAAGTTTTTATATCTTTTGTATCTTTTATGGCGTTGCTGTTTTCGTATATATATGGAGAGAGAGAAGAGAAAAAGAGGTTCGGTAATACTGAGAATGGAATAGTAGGACAGGAAATCAGAATACTGGAGCTGGCTTTGATACCCTCTTTAGAAAATAATATAAAAATGTACAGTAGAGTTATCCTATAAGCAACTTCACATATAGTTTACTAGTGTTAAGCCAGTGAAGATCCGTGTGGTACCGTAAGAGAAATTGTCCGGTGTTCAACTTTCTCCCTTAAATGAACATCTTCTCAGCAAGGTCATACCAGATTCTGATTAGAGGGGGTCATCTCTGTCATGGATTTTTTTTTTTTAGCAAGGTATTTTTTTTATCACAAGGTTCTGTTTCAAATAACTTGAGGCTTGAGATAATTTCAAACTCAAGTGTCTGCTTATAAAGGCTGTTTTATTATCTGGCCAGTGTGTTGGTGCTGGAGCCATCTAAACCCTCTGAGACCCTTACTGTGCTATCCTTTCCTCTTTAACAGTGTTTTCTTTTCCCCACTGCAAAACCAGGCTCGGCTTCCCTCGTGCTCATCTACCTATAGTGTATCTGAGGTATATTTTGCACGTGTTTTCTTACGTGATCAAGAACATGCTCGCCCTCACCATTCTTCTTATTTTATTTTCCTTTTGCCTTGATTTAATTTGCCTTGCACTTTGCACTTGGCTGAAAGGGATGAGGGTACCAAAGGGGAAAAGTCGCCTATTTTAGGGGGAAATTTCTATATTTTTATGATGCACTGTTATTTAACTTTTTTTTGGCAGTCACTGTATCACATTGAAATGGCTAAAGCCCAAATAGCCTCCTTGATTGTTACCACCACATAATTCCATAAAGATTCCTTTGAATCAGGTAATTTATTCTTAAACTCATATTGGCTAAAGATAAGATTTCAGTTTGTACGCCTATATATGTCTGTCTCTGATAGCTGAAGATTTGCATTAAATTAGTGATAATCCTGTCCCATTATTCACAAACATAGAATAGCTATCAAA
>NW_012150840.1:7650332-7739247 GCF_000956105.1 Propithecus coquereli
CTGATTGATACTGCTTAGCAAATGTTAATCCACACAGTTGATAGTCCCTTTGTAAACAATACCATTCTCTTACTATGTGACAAGCTCTGTGTTTGATATCTCATTTATCATATCTCAATTAATCTTCAGAACAGCTCTGTTTGGAAAATATTATTATTGTTATCCTCATTTTAAAGATGAATAAACTGAGGCTCAAAGAGGTTAGAAATCTTGCGTAAGCCATAAAACTGGCGAGTGAGTGGCAGAAAATTGTTTTTTCTTAAATATTGTAACCTAAAAGGAAGAGGCTGAAGCACAAAAGAAAATTTAGAGTTTACGTGAGCCACAGTGAAAACAGCTGCCTGGAAAATTCAGACCCAAGTAACCTTGGATGTGAACTCCACTTGGCCTTTATTAAAAAAAAAAAAAAAAAAAAAAAAAATAAAAATGAATGGGCTGATACAAAGTTGTCTGACAGAAATTCTCATTGGCTTACAGAAATAACATTGACTAATGATTGGCTATACATTGTTAAGCTGTATGGTGTGGGTTGTAGCATCCTGGTGGCATTAGATTAATTTATAGCGACTTGTGGGAATTGCCAGCAATTTCAAGAGATGAACACATAGCTGAAGGGGAAAGTAGGATGTGATTTGTATGTCATTTTAATGTCTCTCTGGGCCTGATAACTTAAAAGAACTCAGATTAAAATTCCTCATATAAAAGTTCTTTTCTTTTTTAAGTGCTACTCTTTCTCTTTTTCAGAAGTTGTTAAAAGTCATCAGCTCTGTGACTGGCATGTAGTAGTCTTGTATTTTCACAGTATATATTTACCTGGTTCAGGTTGATTATATAGTTTTGGGTTATATATTATGAGAAGATGTATCTATAAGATGTAAAACTTTAATTCAAGGAAACATTAGAAAGATATCCCTTTGTGTAATTTATTATTGTTATTTTTCTCTTATTTAGTCATTTAATAAATATTTATTGAGTACCTACTATACCTTATTTAAATATAATCATATATTCTGCTGGTTATTTCTTGACCTTTGGGATTCCCTTCACATTTGGAATACATTAAATATTATGAATGTAATGAGATCAGTGTCTCAGGTTGTACACTGTTTTTCATCCCTCGAGCCAAGTAATAAAAGGGAAGAAAGAATTCATCTTCCGAATTTCTAACTGATCTGCAACTTTCTTCCAGCAGTGTTCATTTTTAAAAATCCTTTGAAAAGATTGCTTCACAATTCCCTTAGTTTAAACCAAAGCCAGAGTCAATGCTATCTCCTGGTTGAAATAGTGCTCTTTCTGACTTATTTGAGAAGCTGGAATATATACTAGATATAAATCTATTATAATTTGTAACATAGTATCTAAACCCCCCAAAAAATTAATAAACATTCAAGTTGTCACGCTTTTATCGGTTCAAATTAAACCCTTTAATGCCTTATCTTTAATGTCTTAGATTTCCCAGTAGTAAGGTTGATTGAGATAATTTGAAATGTTGAAGCCAAATTCTCTTTCCTGTGGAGTGGAAGATGACTGAAACTTAATTATATTTTTTTAATGTTTAAGAACTTTCAGCTACCTAAAGGGAAGATGGTATTTTTAAGTTATAGCATGTAAAATAGTTGCCCTTTAGACACAATTAGCAAATCTATTCTGACTAAACAAACCTTGGCTAAAGGTTTGGAGCTTTTTTGCAAGTGAAAGTTTCATTTGAATTGCAAATAGTAGAACTACATATTCAAAGAAAAGGAGGGAGGAAAAAGGAAGAAGAAGGCAGCAATTGGACTTTAAACACCATAGCATTTCCTATTTAAAAAGAAAAAAAATAGGGCCATTTTTTAAAAACTACAGAACCACAAACTATTTTAACTGGAAGAAACTATAGCCATAAAATAAAGGATCTACATAGTGAGGTAATCACCTAAGATTTTCCACTTTATAAAAGCTCAGTTAGAAACTCTTTAATAATTGATTTATTATTTATTTATTTATTTTAATATATTTGATGATGATGTTCCACTTTCACTAATGTGTGTTATTTTCATGCCATTTGTATACGATAGTTAGGAAAGTAAAGATAGTATGAAGAAATGTTAGAAATAGTTATCTTTTGAAGACACTACAACTGCTGCTATTAAAGTTTCTTGATTCTATCTCACTTTTGAATTTTTAGAAATGAATTGGAATATATAAATTGTTTCGGTGAAAATAAGAAAATTAAGTACATAGTCTTTCAGACATTCCAAATTAGTGGCTTGACCATAAAGATAATGGGGAAACACGTGACTTTGACAAGGATATATGATAACTCTAATTAAAGCATTCTTAAAAAATAATTGATTTGTAATTATTGAAACAAGATAATTAAGTACTTCTGCGAACTTGGGCATATATTTTTAAATTTCCATAGTAAAAATATTTTTTAAAAACATGCTATTATAGTTGACATTGTTAAATTTCTGCTTATCTTTGTATACTGCCTCATACAGTAATTATTTAAAACACAAACAGGTCTTCAGTGAAAATAAGGCAAGAGAAATTTAAAGTTTAAGATGAGAATAATAAATTTAGGAAATTTTTGAGCTAGGTGTATCTTTGAGAGAGAGAGGAAGGAAATATATACATCCTGTCCTTTGTGGAAATGGGAATAAAGAAAATCTATAAACTACTTATGTAGAAATCCAGCTTTTTACAAATACTGATTGGCTTACTGTCATGATGTTATAAATTTTCTTTCCTATGCCATAGAGAATATACAAACAAAATAGATTAATTAGAGACATGGCTAGTTAGAGCCTAAATAAACGATAGCACATTATAGTATGCACTAAAATGTCATAGCTCACCTACATTTATACTTGGTGCTGTTTGAAATCTTTCTGTGATTTCAAACTCAGTATGTCCAACTTGGCTTTCTAAATACCTTCACTCTATCAAAGGTCATGTTCTCAAAGTTTCCCAGCATAGACATCTTCTAGTTATCTTTTACTCTGTCTTGTTTTTCACCTTTGACATCCAGTGTATCATTAAATTTTGTCATTTTTGTTATTTCTTCCTTTGAATTATCTCCTTCTAATCTTTATTTCTAATACATAATGAACTTTGTAGCCAGGTGTACTTTCAAATCCTAGCTTTGGCAAAACAAATAATGAACTTGGCGTGTCATATAGAAGACACTCAAAAAGTATTTGGGAAATGGTAAGTACATGAACAAATAAACTTTTCTAAAGTTATAAAATTTCCACATCTGGGTTTCAGGGAAATGTGGTAGGTAATTTATGTAAAATCTAGGATAGTACCTGGAACATGGTAAGCATTAAATAAACAAATTCCTTTTTCTTCTCTAACATGGATGCTTAAGCCCTACTCACGTTAATCTTGGATTGCTACAGGAGCTAAATAATTGAGTTCTCCTCCTATAGTCCTCCTTTCCTCTTGTGCCAGACTAATCTTTCTAAACACTACTTTTATTCCTCTTGGTTCTCTAATCAAAAAAGTTACAATAACTTAGCTGTTACTTATTGTATTAAGAATAAATGCATCTGCCTTTCTTTCAAAGTCCTTCATATTTTGGCCAGCCATTATTTTTCAAATATTATTTTCCAGGGACTGACTCCTCCCAGTTTGCTCAGGACTTTCTGGATTTTAGCACTGAAAGCCCCACATCCTAGAACTATCCAGTTTTAAAACTGAAAGTCCTACATCCCAGGAATCCCTTAAGTCCTAAACAAACCAGGATAATTGGCCACTTACTCCCTATCATGTATATGACTCTAGTCAAGGTGACCTGCCTTGTCGCACTATGGTCTTTCTTCTTGGCCATTATTTGTGTTATTCTCTCTGCCTAAATGCCCTCTTCCATTTCATAGCTTGTCTTTCTCCAGAAAGCCTCCTCTACCAGCTCCCATTCACCCTAATCATCCTCTGAAGGGAATTTCAGTTGTTCTTATAGATGGTATTGCTTATATTGCTTTTTCTCCTTCCTGTCTGGCTGTTTCTCTGCTGTTCCTTACATGTTGGTGATCACCTTAATTTGCTCCCAGACTTTCTTCATTTTGTTTCTCACTATATATCTTCACTGTCCAATACAGTAGCCACATATAGCTTTTTTTTTTTGAGACACAGTCTCACTCTTTTGCCCGGGCTAGAGTGAGTGCCGTGGCGTCGGCCTAGCTCACAGCAACCTCAAACTCCTGGGCTCAAGTGATCCTTCTGCCTCAGCCTCCCTAGTAGCTGGGACTACAAGCATGCGCAATTTTTTTCTATATATTTTTACTTGTCTGATTAATTTCTTTCTATTTTTAGTAGAGACAGGGTCTCTCTCTTGCTCAGGCTGGTTTCGAACTCCTGAGCTCAAAGAACCCGCCCGCCTCGGCCTCCCAGAGTGCTAGGATTACAGGCGTGAGCCACTGTGCCCGGCCAGGTTTTAAAATTAAATTCATTAAAATTAAATAAAATTTAAAAATTACTTTCTGAGTCACCATAGCCACATTTCATTAGACACCTTTGGCCAGTGGCTATTATATTTGAAGGTACAGAGATAGAACATTTCCATCACCAAAGAAGTTCTGTTACATAGCAATGCTCTCTAGTATATTGGGATAATCTTATACTCAACAGAATCATAATCTAATAATTCTTATTATGATCATTACCATCCAACATTATTACCTCTACTTATATAACACTAACTTTGATTAGAGATGGTTCTAGAAACTTCACTTATATGACCATTATATCACTATGTAGTAATAGTGATGTAATTTTGATATATAATATAGTTTGATACCTTGGTATCAGCTCCTACTTACAGCCCATATCTCTCTCCTGAGTTATAAACAGCTTGAACATATCTCAGCCCCCAAATTTGATCCTGTATCTACTATTTCAATGTATGATACTGCCCAATTACTCAGACTGGAAACCTGGGAGTTACAGGTTATATTCCTTATGACCAATATATTCCTTATGACCAATCAGAATCTAAGTCCTGTAGATTCTGCCTCTTTTTATCTCTACAATGTATACCTTTCTTCCAGAACTACCTTCAGTGATGTGGTTGAGTTTCCCATCTGGATTACTAGACTAATCTCCAAACTAGTTCCCCTCCCCTCATTGTTTATTCCATAAATATCACTAATCCATCTTAACACTGATCACCAGAGTCAACTTGTTAAAATGTTAACGTAACCATGGCATTCCCCTACTTAAAATATTTCAGTGGCTCTCCATGACCCCTAGGAATTGGCCTCTACCTACTTTGTCAACCTCTTCTCTTACCACTTTCTTCATGGGCTAAAATTTCCCAGATGCCAGGATCTCTAACATCTGTGAATTGCACTTGCCTTTTCCTCTGACTATTCTACCTTTTCTTCATCTGACTAAATTATAATTGTCCCTTTAAACTCTGTTCATATATCCCAATTCCAGGAAGCCTTTCCTGGTAATCCCTCCCTAGCCTCTACCCCAGTCTGAGTTAGGAGCATCTCTTACATATTACTGTAGCAGTTTGTCCTACTTCTATCATAGTACTTATGATGTATTGTGTGTTTACTGTGTTTACTTGACTGTCTCCCTCTATTATGTTCTGAGCTGCTGGAGACCAGGTGCTGCTTTTTTTTCTCCTTTTTTTTTAAAATCTATAATTTACAGGCTAGATCAGTTTGGGACAAACTGTAGGTATCCGATAAGTGTGGGTGGAACAAATGATTGCATGAATGATTATTTATGCTAGTGTACACTCTTTTATTAGATTATTAAACTTAGTTGGGTAAAGATAGTGACTTAGCTTCTTTTGGGTTTTACTCCCTTCCTCCATCTAGCAACACAGTAAGCATGTGTGTTCAACTAGGGTTGAACCCTAGTCTGCGAAAAATCATGTTCTCATAAATTCAGTTGAGAATTCATATGGACATCAGAATTGATACACAAGCAAAAAAATATAGTAAGCTGAAGTTCATTGTCAAGCCAGTAAGAAAATATTCCTGTTAGCTTTCAACAAAATTGAAGTCCAAAAAATCTAGTGTTCTTGACTGATAAGTAAATTGTACATAGGCCACTGATTAAAACTTTTTCATCTATTACCAAGACACAAGGGAGTATTGGCAAGGCAACTTAAGTGAAAAGAAGGATCAACATATCAATTTCCAGTACCTTTTTTCATTACCCTTTATCCAGTAGTAAGAGAAATTCACACCAAAGATATTTTTATCCCTTATTGGGCTGATACCCATCATTCTTTCCGTTCACCTGACCTTCTGCACCACAGGCCAGCACTTCATCTCCATTTCTCTTTTTCTTTCATATTTAACCCATTATATCTTCTATCTGGGAGGTAATCCCAATGCATGCTTACAGAGCTTTCCGTAAATTATTGAGGTTTAATAAATGCTAAGTAGATCACCATCATATCTTGCTTGGTTCATGCCTATAGATTTATAGATGGATTTGGTTTGCCACCAATCCCTCTGTAATTTTTAAAGGTTCAGATAAGTATCTTCTTAACTAGCGACAAGGTAAATTATCTTTTGCTTGTTCATACAAACAACATGCATTTAGGTACATGAAATATATAGCCTGAATTTCAGCAAGTAGAATTATCAATTTTTTCTGGTCACCTTTTGTTCCCTTTCAAAGCATTTCTTTTTCAGTTAGTGATCTTCATCTACTAAACTATAGAACATAGGAAGTGATATGTATAAAGATGGTGCCATTCTAGATTCAAAAAATAGAAATTTATTCATTACATATAATGAATGTAAGTGTATCAGGGATTAATCCTCTCTCAGAATTGAGAAAGATACAGTAATTCCTTTTCTAAAGTAGCTCAGTACTTCTTGAATCCATTTGTTATTTAAAGCCACGCTTGAAATTTCATCAGTGGAAATTCTCTATATTGCCTTTTTCTTTGGATACCTAAAGTCTCTAAATAGTCTGTGCTTACCATATGAATTTAGGACTTGAGAGGGTGAGACTTACTTTTATTTGAGGGTTATAAAAAATAACCTCTTTATTTTTCTGAAAGAATCAAGAAGTTTAATCAGCATCTCACCATATTCTAAAGTTGTTTATGCTTTAGTAGTTATTAATATTTTATTGCTTTTCTCACAGTGTTGAAGTAGACTTACTGAAGATCAGTTCAGCACAGTGTTTAAAAATTTGAGTTTGGGACTAGATTTGAATCCCAGCCCTAGATTTGAAACCCCACTCTCCCCTTATGAACTTTGTAAACTTGAGCAAGCTAACTTCTCTGCACCTCATATTCCTGTAAAATGGAAATGATACCACCTTTTTAGGTACCTTAAGGATTCAACAGCTTAGTACTACTTGGTGCAGTGCTATTTTATTATCAATATTTATTGTTATATTAAATGTTCAAAGGTAAAGTTATTTTTAGTTTGAACTAACTCTTTCAGATACATTATCCACTACATTTCTCATGCAGTAAAATATGTTCTGTATATAGTAATTGCCCATAAACTGACTGAAACATCAAGTGTTATTAGTTCCACTATCAAATTGACCTAACATCAGCACTTGTACCATTCTTACCTTGCTTCTTTTTGCTAATCATTATAAAGTATATGGAATATGAAATATATGCACATCTATTTATAAAATGTGACTTTCTTTTCATTCTGCCAGTTGACTATCTTCTCCAGTTTTTCCGTTGTCTTTTTCTTCAAAATTGCTTTCCTGTTTACTGTCTGGATTATTTATGCACATATACACGCCCAGAAGACAATGGCTAATAGGAGTAGTGCTTTTTTATTATCCTTGTTATATTGTCCTAGAATTCCATTATAATGTCATACACTATAAGCAATCACCAACTTTTAAGTGGGGCAAAGCAGTTTCCCATGAAAACAACTTTACAAATGGTGACCAGATTTCTAGGCTAGTGTTTAAAAGTTTATATAACCCTTAATTAGCCGAAATTGCACCATAGTTTAACTGAATTGAGGGTTAACTGAACATATACAGGTTAATCTAGGAATCTATCTACTATTCGTAACATTATTTCTTGGGAAAATATGTTTAAACTTCTAATCCAGCCTACCTCAAGGCATTTTACTTGACAAATTCTGAATGGCAGCAGGATCTACATCCTGTTGTCTTCCTCTGACAGCTCAGTCTTCCTTAGAATACTTATGGTAGAAGGTAAAGAGAGAGGGAACTTCTGGAAATTTGAGACAAGGACTTCCCCACAGCATCATCAATCAACATTTGTTGAATGAATGTATGAATTGGATGTTTATATTGAGGATTTATGCCTATATAGTTAAATTTCAATAAGCTTTCTATAGTGTGATATTATTATTCCTAGAGTACTTCTTGCTATCTCTTCCTAGTGAATGCTGACTTTTCTGAATAATTCTTTATTCATTTATTAAGTGCTACTTATTAAATACCTTCTGTGTCCTTAGTATCTTGTAAACAAGATATAGGTCTTTGAGCAAGCTGAGAAGAGTAAAATAAATATATGACTGAGTTAAAAGAGGTAATGATTTCTATTGCCAGGTCTATGCTTGACTTAATCAGATATGGTGAGCTGTCATTGCATTTCTCTTTGCCGATTTACCCATCTCTAAAATTGGAATGAAGACCCTTATGTTCCTCAGAAGGGATTTTCTCGTGAAATTTCAGAAAATGGAAGGGATTCATAACAAAGCTAATTCATTATGAATGTAGCAAACAGGATTTTTAGTCCTGTTAAAATATTAATGGCACAATTTTAAAGGAATTATATTGTGTCACTGTGTATTTTACTTTTTACATGAAAATTCAGTCAGAGAGCCACATGTGTATAGAAGTCATGCTCTCAGCTTAAAAATCTGTAATGGTTTTGATATCTTGAGTGAATGTAAAAATTGAAATTGATATGATTGTGTTGTTTTTACTTGGTTGTTTATGCTTTCAGTTTTGCTAATACTACCAGTAGATCACAATAAGTCAGGAGGTATTTATTAAGTATCTGTACTACAGAGTAGATATTGCCATATTAAGCATATAGAGAATATTACAAGAATTAATTATGAGGCCTCACTTAAGTATTTTACAAATTGGAATATTGTCCACTTTTTAAAAAATCCTAATCTGTATATTCATGCTATGTTATTCTGCAGTATTACTAAAGGATATGTCTTCGGCTTTGAAACTAAAGCTATTTAGTGGAAGGGTCAAAAAAGTCTGCAGGAAAATCGCCACTCTTGGATCCTGTGTTCACAAAATAGTCATAAGGGAGTTATTTAAAAATTCACCAAATTTTCGTTAAGTCCCCAAAAAGAATTTGCTAAAGGCAGATTTTTCTAGGATAGATTTGAGTTTGGGAACCTTATTACATAACTTTTAAAATGCCATAATACTTCTTTAGACTACATTTTTCTCTATCTGAGATGGTATCAGTTTTTCTAAGTTTGGTTGTAAGGCTTATTTGCCAAGTACAGACCCCTTTGAACAGCAGAGATAAAGGCAAAGTGTGATATTACTCTTTATAAACATTACTTATTGGAGAATGCAAATTTTCATCCTTTAAATCCTTTAATCTGCTTTGCTGAGTTATTTAATACATTTGACTGATATAGGAGTCTCTGAAAGAAAAAGGAATACAGTAAGCATTATAGGTCAGAATGATAAGCATATGCAAAGGGAATGTAGTTTGTTAAAAGGAATTTGTCCTTTTTTAAAAAATCCACTAACTTGAATTTAAGGGCATATTTTGAGTCCTGTGGAATCCATTTCAACCATACTGATAGTATTTCCCATGCATTTTTAACTACTTAATTATCTAATAAACGCTTGCTACCCTTTACAGTTGCACCTGTCATTCTCCAAAGTAGATTAATCTATAAAATTTATAGACTTATTAATCCCAAGTGTACTATACCTATTATTCAAGATTTTTCAATAGTATCCTTTTTACATTTTGGCAACATCTCCTTAAGACAGGATTTTCATCTTTATTCTCATTTTTAACAAGAATTAAAGAATTAAGAATTATAGACAGGTTGAGGGTTTTTTCTACAAGGTACTCCATCATCAGAAATAGGCTAAGCTAGAAATAGAAATGAATCATATATGGTGAAATCCTTTCCATTTGCTTTGAAAAGTCTAACCTGGCCTGGGCACAGTGGGTTATGCCTGTAATTCCAGCACTTTGGGAGGCTGAGGTGGGAGGATTGCTTGAGACCAAGAGTTTGAGAACAGCCTGAACAACATATCGAAACCTCCGCAAAAAATTTTAAAAATTGCTTGAGTATGGTGGCTCATACCTGTAGTCCTACCTACTCCAGAGGCTGAGGTAGACATGAGCTGTGATCATGCCACTACACTCTAGCCTGGGCAACAGAGCAAGACCCCATCTCTAAGTGAATGAATGAACAAAAAGTCTAACTCGAATAGTTATATGTATATATCAGAGTATTTCATAGGTATACTTATTAGTAGTAATAGTAGTATTTATAGGCAAGTCATACTGACTTGCTTCTCTTCAGCTTAAATATTTTGGGAACCCAGACTTACGTTTAGTTTTTTAATAGAGTATTTTATATTCATGAATAAGTATCAATGCATTGGTTGATAAGTTGAAATCACATACATCCTTTCAAATATATGTGTTTGTATCATTTATGAATCTACCTTTTAAAGTGTTTTGACTTAATTTCCATGTGACTTTTGTTACTAGAGAAAGAAGAATTATGAAACATAGTAAGGTCTGTTATATAAAATAATATTATTTTATAATAAAAGAGAATTGGATGTGGGTTTTACCTAGGAAGGCTAATATTGCATATATAGTTTGGAATTGAAAGGGGAGAAAAAGTAGGTATGTTGGTACTCAGGTGTTACATTTTAATGGGAAAAAAAGAATGAAAAAAAGATAATGGAGGGTGGAAAAAAGAGTGAGAGGAGAGGGATGAAGATAAACAAGGAAGAAAGGAAACCAGCTATAATTTTTCACTCCTTTTTCTGTTTTGGTATTTAAAGAATAGGTCACTTGTTCTGACTTTCCCATATTAAATAGTTGCAGAACATAAGCAGCAACAACTTACAGAACAAGGGTGAATTCAGAAAGACCATAAAGATATTTTTGGATTCATGTTTCATGAAACCCTGAATGGAATCCAGATTCATATGGACTTTTTATAACCATAATTTTCAATTATATTGGCAATTTTCCATGTCCTATTTCTGTCTGCCTCAGGATAAGAAAAAAAGGAATCTATTTTTGAAATTTTATCCATGCCATTCTGCACCCAGTATTGCCTGTACTCATGAAAATCCAGCTTGCTGCTATTTTTTCTCTCTTTGGCAACTTGTTGCTGTAACAACACACAGCATTTAAATCTAATTCTGTTTGGGCTACCATGTTTAAATGTTCTTGTTGAGAAGCATGGCATGAACTAATGCATGGCTCTAAGAAGGCTGCTGTGTGCATCTGTACTGAAGGAAAATTTCCTATAGCAATCTAGCCCCTTCAAAATTAATGTTGAAGCTATAGATTAATGATGACCTTCTGTGCAATGCTTGAAAAAGAAAGGAATTCCCCAGGAATAAAAGTGAGAACTGAGGTAAAAATAGTATTCTTCAGTCAGATGCTGTGAAAGTAGTCACTGGTACTTCTCACTTGTGAGGATTAGGCATCTCTCCAAAGAATGCACTTGAGTAGGAGAGTAGGAAAGAGAGAAAAGGATACTAGTAAGAACTGACAGTGGTTGTATAAGGAAATGTTGAGTCAATCTTCCTTTGTATGCTGTCTCAAATATTTGGCTTAAGAGTCTGAAGTACTTGGGTCAAAGTAAGACTGATTTTAATTGTCTTACTGTAAAATTTCACAGACTAATCATCTAGCTTAAAATATATGAAACATAACTCCAAAAAAAAAAAAAAAAAGAAACATAACTCCTTCATACCCATGACAGTTCCAAACTGATTTTTCAATGAACTTTATAATTGCCTTCCACATTTTAAATGTTTATTAGGAACATAGGTTTGATGATCCAATGATCATCATCCTTCATTAGTTCCATTAAACATTCATCTCATTTCATGTATGCATTTTTTTGTTTATAAGAAAATAAATTAAACCAGATGTCATTTCTTCAAGTGAAAAAAAAAAATCTTCCTTTTTGTTTTTTCACATCACATTTTCATCTTGAAAATAGGCAAAACAAGTGAATCTTCCCAAAATTGAGCACTTAATTTTTATATTCTTAAATCATTTTTCTGGGCCATGAGTTACTAAGTTTTGCTTAATTTATATCAAGATTTTCCCAAAGAAAATTAATGTTAAATACAGTAATTGAACCACACAATTGTCAATTCCTCCAACCTTTGATATGTAGGCTGATGAAGTTTAAACAAACGAAAAATTTTATATGACCAGAAGCTCAGGATCATCTAAATGACCCCCTCTAGTTCATTTCCATTACACATAGCAGGTTTATCTATAACCTCACTAGTTCATCAGATTGAGAGCCATGTGGCACAGTTCAAGAGTTCAAGGGACAAGTCAAAATAATCTGTAGTTATTTATTCAAACTCAACTGCTACCATATAGCAAGGGTCTCTGTAGCCATCCTCACTATTTACAGGCAGTAATAGTAGCATTTCTAAAGTGTTCTCAGACCTGTAATTACCACTCTTTCAGTCCATCTATATCACTATCCTTTCATTTGCAATTATTTAGCTTTCAGACATAACTGAGCTGTTTCAAGGCTCTGGTCTGAAATTTTCCCCAGCTAGAGTTATCTATTGGCCTTTGCTTTACAGAGTCACATATCCTTGTAGCTGTAGTCATGCTATATCATTGCTTTAAGCTGTGTCTGAAATCACTTTGGCTTCCTTTAAGCACCCCACCCAGAAAGGGAAATATTTGCAACTGCTGTTAAGATTAGTCATGATGATGGTCAAAATATCTATCTTTTCTCTTATACACACATAACCTTTTTAAATGTTATAAGGTATGCTTTTTGACTTTCACCTATTGACTTAAAAGACAATTTCAGATCAGAGATGATATTTGTATTTTTAAGGTCTGCCATGTGTTTTGAAGGTTGAAGTAAGAAGTGTGAAGAGAAGAATAATCTAAGAATCCTCGTTCATTATTTATTACCTTATTTATATTCACTTACTTTTTACTGCAGTTTTCTACACTTCATTTTTTCCTGTGCTTCTTTTCCCTTTGTGTGTGTGTATGTGTGTGTGTGTGTGTGTGTGTCTTATTAGAAACCACATGGCTTGTTTATCTTTAGCTATTTCTTCTTTTCCTTTCCCTTTTCAATGAATAATAACTCAACCCATTTCAGCTACTGAGAAAGAATATGAGCCATAATAATTGTTGTTTAAATGAATTTATGCTTTAAAGGAACAAAATGGGATGAGCATAGATGCTTTAGTGTTCCAATATATTGTGTCTAAATTCTAGGCCAGCTGGTTTACAGGAATATGAGAGAGGTAAACTGGATGAAACTAGCATAAATAGTTTAGGTATAACATTTCTAGCTGTAAAAATTCTAAATCATACAATGACCATGTCAAAAGGCTATTTATAAACAGATTATGTGTGCCTTTTTCAGCTTATTTGAGTTAAAACATAATGAGTCCAAGGTTATAGATTTGTGAGTCTAGGTAGCTTCACAGCTGTTTCATGATAAGACTGTAAACTAACTCCAAATTTCTTATTGCAGATGTATATACAGGGAAAGTATTGAGGAACAATGTGTTGATGGTTCAAAATAAATCTACCAACAATTGAGTAAGATAAACCTTAACAAATAGTATAATGGTCAGTCTACATTATACTAACAGGTTTAAATTTCAGGCCTTTTCTGAAAAAAAAAAATGTTTGGCATTTTCAATAGGTTTCTATTTTCTTTTAAGTAACTTTTGTTTTTCCATGTTTAGTAAGAATATAGATAAGCAAAGAGAAAATAAAAATTATCCTTAAACTCCTCCCTTGTTAACTTCTGTTAACATTTAACAGAAAGAAGTAATAAGGATGGTGAATTCGAGAAAGGAGAGGAGAAAGTAAAAAGTTCTATAGAGAATGTAGAATAGAGAATAAAGAAACATATATAGAAGAAAAAATTATCATTGAAAAATTCTATGTGTGGGATTTTTTGTTCTTTTTCTTTTTTTTTTTTTTTTTGAGACAGTGTCTCACTCTATGTGGGCTAGAGTGCAATTGGTATCATAGCTCACGTCAACCTCAAACTTAGGGGCTCAAGCAATCCTCCTGTCTCAGCCTCCCAAGTAGCTGGGGCTACAAGCATCCACCACCACACCCAGCTAATTTTTTTGTTATTATTATTTTTTGTAGAGACAGGGTCTTGCTATGTTGCTCAGGCTTATCTTGAACTCGTGGCCTCAAGCTATCCTTCTGCCTTGGCCTCTCAAAGTGCTAGGATTACTGTCTTCAGCCACTGCACCCAGGCCTATGTGGAAAAATTTTAACAACACCTGGTATGTAAGAGTTGTAAGAGTTACAAAACACTGATAGATGAGTTTCTGCAGAGTTTGGTTTGACTGTATTCCTGATGTGACAACTGAGCAATGCAAGGCACAGCAAAGCTACCTGAAGCAACCCTGAGAAGGGTAGAGAACACATATTGATAAATGATGAAACTGTCTAGGACAGTGGTTAGAATTTAGCAGCATTCTCAGTCCAATAAATACTTAGTGAAAGAAAAAAATAATGAAAAAATACATGGGTCGAAAACATTGGCATTGTGTTTGCTCTTTTTTTTGTTGGTTTGTTTTTTTAAAACAGGGTCTCCGTCTGTGGTATGGTGTAGAGTGCAGCGGCATCATCATAGCTATCTGCAACCTCAAATTCCTGGGCTCAAGCAATCCTGCCTCAGCCTCCTGAGTAGCTGGGACTATAGGCATGTGCCACCAGGCCAGGCTAATTTTTCTATTTTTTATAGAGACAGGGTCTCACTCTTGTTTAGGCTGGTCTGGAACTCCTGGCCTCAAACAATTCCTTCCTCAGTCTCCAAAGTGCTAGAATTATAGACTTGGGCCACCATGCATGACCTTGTTTGTTCTTAAATAAAGAATGCAAGAAGGTATTTAGATGATCTCAAATTCTGAATTTTAGAAACCCAAGCTAAAGGGTTTGTGGGTTTTGGCAGCTTCAGATAAATGTCCTTTGGTGAATTAGTTGCTTTTTTTTTTTTTTTTTTACAGTTCCCATTATATAACAAAATATTTCAAATACTGTAGATAGTAAAGAAAAGATAGTATAACAAATACCCATATGCTAACTGTATAGATTTTACAAATATTAATGTTTTATTATAATTTTATCAGATCCTTTAAAATATTTTTAAGAAGTTAAATAATTATGACAAAGCTCAAATTACCTTTGCATAGAATTCTCATGCAAAGAATAAAAGAACAGCACATTATATGATAAAAAATTAGAAAAATGTGTTCTTCCCACATATATGGCATATTTTGACCCTGCATTTGAATGGTACTAATATTTCTCAGGATCCCTTTTGTTCCTGTGGCTCTATAATATGTTACTGCTTATATTTATTTTCAAAATAACCTATTGGCTTATAACTTTAATGATTTTCAATATGTGCTAGTGAAGATAGAATACACAGACACATACTAAATATGTAAATGTATGTGTGTACATATATAGATACACAAATCATACATATATTTGATCATTTTCCTGTTTGTTGCACTGAGATAGCAATAAAGTAAACTGGCCAGAACCAGGCAAGATATCTCAAAACTACTGTAACTAACCCCAACCAAACTACTGTGTCATAAATCTATACTAGGAATATATAGGAAATCAAAAGGAACAAAACAGGAATACAGATGAAACAAAAAGCACTAGCACTGAACCAAAGCACCTCCTGGCATGATTAATAATATTGTTCTGTCCCAAATGAAACTTAATGTATTTAGGACATGAGATCTATAGCAGTATGGTATCATAGCTTTTATGTAGAAATTTATTTATAGTAAAACTTAAATAAACAGCACAAAATTGTATTCTTTCTTATCAGAGATGCCTGCATTGATTTTTATGAAATATCAAATTTTTTCCAAAAGATACTCTTTGTGTCCTGCTTTGCTGGAACCTTAACTCTGAACACCTGTGTCTCTTTTTATTAAAAATCTTTGGCCCTTTGACCAATTACAATAGTGTTCTTTGATTTGGAAGAGGTTGCAAACAATTCCAGGCTAGGAGGGGTCAAGGACAGTGGTTCTAATACCCAGATTTTGGTAGTTGGTACCGTAGTCAATATAACCATTATCATTCTTACTCACATTGTTTTCATTAGATAACACATATTTATCCTTTATTAAATGTCAGGTGTAGTGCCAGATGCTCTACCTACATTTGTGTGTTTAACACTCACAATAATTCTGTGAGGCGGGAACTCAACAAAGCATTTGAGCCTTTGCACTTTACTAGCTTTTCCTCAGCTGGGAAAGTTCTTCCGCTTGATCTTCATCTGACTGTCTCAAGTCTTAACTAAAATGATACATATTCAGAGAAGTCTTCCTTGTTTACCGTATCTAAAATAATTATACCCTATCATTAGTTACTTTTTATCCCATTACTGTGTTTTATTTTCTTTAGAGCACTTATCTGAAACTAACTTACTTATGTATTTCTTAGTTTAAGTGCTTATTATCTGTCTATTCCTATTAGAATGTATTTAATAAGTTCCAAGGTAGCAAGGTCCTTGTCAATCTTGTTCATGTTTTCCACCCTAGACCTAGATCAGAGCCTGGCACTGGCTCTGGCCAATTGAACCTGGCTCAATAAGTATTTGTTCAATTAATGAATAGTATTATTGTCCTGATTTTTATAGATGTGGAAACTAATGCTAAATGATTTTGGCTTAATTATTTAACTTTTAAAGCATTGGTTTCCACATCTATAAAACTGTTGAATTTAAGTTATACATAGTTTGAGTTGTTGCAACCCACTTTAATTACTTTGCAAAATTTGCATTCACTCCATCCACACTACTGGTTCTACTTCCTCATAGAAGTGTAAGTTCATATAACTTCTTCTCAGGATGAGCAAGATAGGTCAGATTATTATTTTACATGTATGTAAACTTTTTTCTCAACATAAACCCTATACCTATAGGTCCAGAGACATGCACTAATTTGGTCTGCTAATTTAGCAGACCTATCTTGCATTTTTGAAATTTCCCTTAGAACTTTTTCATGATTGAATTTTGACAAGATAAGGTTAATATTCAAACAGGGTTTTCATTGGACTTGGGTGAAAAAGAAAACTACAAAAATGTGTTATGTATTAAGCCTTTGTATATATTTTTTTGAGACAGAGTCTCACTCTGTTGCCTGGGCTAGAGTGCCGTGGCATCAGCCTAGCTCACAGCAACCTCAAACTCCTGGCTCAAGCGATCCTTCTGCCTCAGCCTCCCGAGTAGCTGGGACTACAGGCATGCGCCACCATGCCCGGCTAATTTTTTCTATATATTTTTAGTTGTCCGATTAATTTCTTTCTATTTTTAATAGAGACGGGGTCTCGCTCTTGCTCAGGCTGGTTTCGAACTCCTGAGCTCAAACAATCCGCCTGCCTCGGCCTCCCAGAGTGCTAGGATTACAGGCGTGAGCCACCACGCCCAGCCTGAAATTATATTTTAAGTCAGATTTTTAAAAGAAATAATATATACTTTTTATAAATTTATTTTTTGAATATGGTAAACTATTATAATATTACAGTAAAAACAAAAACATTTTATTTGAAGTGACTACAGTATTACATACAATCTTAGAAACTGAAGGTATATACTATGGGACAAAGTCTCAAACTACAATTCAAGTAACAGACATAAATTCTATTAATAGGTGCTCTTAGGCCATACAGTTGTCAGGTAAAATTGTTAACGAATTGGAAATAGACAGAAAAATTACTGGCTGTCCTATTTAGGACACCCTCTGGATTATTTCTTCTGCGTTCATTTTTCTGAGCTATTGTATACTAAGTTGTGGTATATGAATAGTGATACAAATGATCCTAGTTCATAGAAATGCAGATTGTGTCCAGTTGATGATGCAATTGAATTTTGCCCTGTTATTGATCAATTGATCTATCTGCAAATTCATTTCCACATTCCTGATTGTCCATATGTCTGTGTTTTTTCATTCTCTTTTGAACCAATTGGAACTCCTTACTGGTTCTCTCATTAATTAACACTTTAGATAAAATCATTGACACATTCATTTTATATTTCTATGAGTAATAAATCCTTTTTTAAAAAATTAATTCTTTTGCTAACTGATATTTTACATTTTATTTGTTTTTATTGATACATAATAGATATAATTTGTGAGGTACATGTGATGCTTTAATACATTCATGTAACTTGTAAACATCAAATCAGTGTAATTGGAATATCTATCACTTTAAATTTTGTCTTTATGCTAGAAAAATTTGAATTATTCTCTTCCAGCTATTTTGAAATATACAATAGATTATTGTAAACTATAGTCACCCTACTGATTAAAAAATTAACTTTTAATACAGTCATCCCTTCTCTGTAAGCCAAAAGTTCAGTTTTAATAGCAGTGGGTTTTCTGCCTTTCCCTTTGATTTAGCCCAGACACCCAAAACTAGAGCATTGAGAGAAAATGTAAAAGACATATATGATGTAAACAAGAATCTAATAATATTAAACTATATTTGTTAACTATTTACTGGTTAGACCATGAGAGGTGTGATTAGCAACATAATATATACAACATGTGGCTGTGATACAAGGTGTCAGAAAGCTTAGCTTTTACCTCTCATTCTCAAACGAACTTCCTACACATTTTCTAAGTCATTGCTACTTTACTAATACAATATATCTGTGTAAACCTTCCATGGGCTTTATGAATGTTAGCTAAGTATTTAGAGAAATAAAGGTCACAACTTTTTCAACCAATACTGAAATATAGCAGCCTTTTATTTAGAAAGGAAAATAATATAACCACACTTAACATGACTAGAAGCATTAGAGTTTTTTTAATGAGTGAATAAGTGATACAACATGACATTTAAGAATGATATTAATCCAGTTGGAAACTAAATATTTCAAAACTCATGCTTCATGAAAACAAATGTGACTTTCTTCTAGAAGTGCCAAAAATGCATAATAATTACAAATACTTAATAATTCAAGTTTTTATATTAATATTGGTTGTATCCCTGAGGCTCCATTTCTTAAAATTAATATTTTTAAAAAACTTTCTATTCAAATACCTACCTAAATTAATCTTGCTTGTTCTACCTTGTAAGAGCTGTCAGAAAAAGTAGTCAACATCATCAATATAAGTCCAGAATATCATCCAAACAAAAGGATGATAGTAGTAACAACAAACATATTAGCTAACACTCATATACTGTTAACTCTGGGCCCGATACTTTTCTAAGCAAGCACTTTATATATATTATCTCATCTTCTTTACAGCCATCCTTAGAGATAGAGGTTGTTATTATCTTCATGTTAAATACAAGCAAAGACCTAGAGAGATTATAATTTAGACAGTGTTACACAGCTAATAAGGATAAATATTCAAATCCAGGCAATCTGGCTCCAGAATGCTACTCCCCAAACTACCTTTTATTATACTAGTTTTCCTTCACTCCTACATTCATATGCCTATTCTCAGTGGTTCTCATTGCTATGAGAAATAGTCAAGAGCAAAGAGGCAATGAAAATTCAAGGTCTAATTAGGAATGCAGTGATTGCCATTGGTAGGTTTTAGAAAGATAGGGTCAACTACTAGTGTACAGATAATTAAATTTGGAAGTCAAAGGGGCTAAGTTTTATTGCTACTTTACTGTGTGACCTAAAGCTAGTGATAGTTTCTGCCTTCTAACCTCAAGAATGAAGATTAATGACCCTATAAACTAATCAGTTATTCATCTGAAGATTCAAAAATGGTGTTATGAATAATCTGAAATTCCTGAGTCAAAAATATTTTGTTTAACTTTATTATACATTCTATAATTGGATGGTATGTTTTTCTTCATACTTATGAACATTAAAATTCTCAGAACAAACATCAAATCAAAAATATTGTTGGTACCAAGAGGAGACCAGCCTGGTATTTACAGAGTTTGTAGAGGTCATTGAGAGTGACTCAACTTAGAATTAAAGCTTTATATGGGAAAATATATTAAAAATATTCACCATTGATATCAAATTCATATTTCCTTGAGTCATGGTGATAACCAATTCTATTCTTAGGTGCGTTCTACATATTATAGTATTAATATTTTCTTTCAGAACAAAGAACACACATACAGTTGCCTATAAAGGAGCATAAACAATCTTTGATTTTCAATGGTAATTATAATCCACTTCACCAGCTATATAACCTGACAGTTACAGCTTTTAGTAGAGGTCAACACTGAAAAAGAAGAATTCTTCATATTAACCTAGGACTTAGGAAAGCTCAGTGGAATTTTAGACAATAAAAGTTTATATAACATTGAAGAAACTTGTAAGAATGCTCCCCTAGAAAAGATTTATAAAATTGTTTTGCCTATAAATATTGTCTATGTGCTTGCAAAGGCTTATGTTATATATATATAATAGATACCACTGTTGCTCTCCTTCCATCAGCAACAAATGACTAAGAGTTCAAAGAACAATTAGTTATGGATACATACATACGTGTGTGTGTGTGTGTGTGTGTGTATGGAAATTCGCCTTTGATTAGAGTGTTTTAGATGTGATATGATGACTATTAAATGGTTATTCCATTTAATTAATCTTCTAAATCAATGGGAAAAGAGAAAGTGAAGCAGAATTTTTTTTAACCTCGAGGTTTTTGTAACTTCTTAAAGTAATGTTCCTTTTTTCTTTCTTGTTTTGATCTATGAAATGTACAGTTGGTTAATTCAGTGACCAATTTTATATATAATTTTCTCCCAGAAATGGAGCACTTCTTTATATATGATTTGATAAAGGACAGCAAATAGAGGTGGCAAAGCTTTCTTAAAGCTACAAAATCCTACAGATAGTAGGAAGCTTGGAAAATTATCTGGTTCAAAAGTTTTTAAACTTTTTTCTTCCATGGACCCATTTGGTACCCAGTTAAAGCCTACAGACTTTTTTTTAGAAAAAATATTTTTAAACAAATAAAATAAAATACATAGTATTACAGAGAAAAACAATTACATTGAAATCATGATCAAGTAGTTTTTAAAATCAAATTGTTATATCATAATACATACCTCTTTTAAAATGCATTAAATAAACTCTAGGAGCATATCTAATAACTACTGTAATTTGAAATAATGGTAAATATAAATAATACTTTAAGATATCCATAACTACTTGAAGAGATTCTGTTAATATTACTGTGGTTTTTTGCTTATGCTCAAAATGAAAGAAAATAATAAATATTAACTAGGTTATTGAATATAAAGATTGTAATTGTATTTCTCCATCCCAGTAAATGTTGGACCCTTGACTTTTACCCACAGGTTTTCTCAAGGGGCCCATCAACTTCAATGAAAACCCCTGGGAACATCCACATTTTACAGATGAGGAAACCAAGACCCATAGAGAGGAGACAATTTAACTAAAGTCATACAACTCAGAATTAGATTAATCCTAGCAGAGCTAATCTTAAGACTATTACTCAACCTTTTTCTGAAGCTTTAGTCTAGAAGTTGCCAATAATCTGTTATTTGTTACTGACTCACGGTGTGATGTGGAGCAAATTGTTTAGTCTTATTGTGCCTCAACTTCTACCTATATAAAATATAGGTGACTTAAAATCTGCATAGGGATAACAACAACTTAGATTTGTATTGCTCTTCTCATGTACAATTGTTGTCACTTTCACATACCTTATCCTACTTAATTTTCCCCATTTTATGGAGAAGGAAATTAAAGCTCCAAATGTTAAATGTCACATCCAAGGTCACACAGCTAGGAAGAGGAAAAACCAGTACTGGAAACCATGCCACTGGACTCCAAAGGACATTCCCTTTATCATGCTGCCTTTCGTGTCATAAAAGGTGCTCAAAGAGCCAAAACTCTTTGAGTTCTTCTGTTGAATATGTGTTGTTATATCATAAATCTAATTAAACACAAATGAGTTATCACTAGGCTAAGGTGAGCCAAATACTTACATTTTAATTTATTCCAATAAAGTGATGAATGAATGGAACTGTGGAAGAAAGCTTTTCAAGACCGAGTCTCCATTTTGGTATAAGAAGTGAGAAGAGAAAGAAATAGAATTTAAGACTCTAAGATTGTAATTGTGGAGTTGTCGGCTTAATGTTACTTAAATCAAACATTTTCTTTCCTACTGTTTCTGGGTAGGCCAAAGAGGCAAGTAATTTGAGTAAATGCTGATGGGGCCCTTTTTCTCTATCCTCTTAAGCATTATTTTTATGAGTAGATGGTACCCAAAGAAGTTCATTCTTTCAGAGACAGATTAGTCTTAAATAAGTTTAAAAGGTATAAAAATTAAACTAAAAATGGGCCATGATGCATCAAAAATGTCTATCATCTCTGCTGTTCTAGTGACCTGACCGTATGAGATTTGGAAGGTCCTGTTCTCTTAGAAAATAAGAAATCTTCTTAACCTGACCTGAAACCCTTGGTATAGAATACCTTCATTGGATTCCAAATGTCGCTATTTCATTAACTTTTAGTGATATTAATAGTAATGTGCTTTCAAAATTCTTGAAGTCATCTGCAAGTTACCCAGATATCTCTTAGCTATAATCTACATACTTTCCATGTTGTATCTCTTAATACTATCAGGCCGAAATAAGTAAAAATCCTTCGTAAGCTGACAAAACAGCTTTGCATAGTACAGGAGTGGCTATGATCATAGTTATACTATTAAAAATAAATTTAGTCTGCTGAGATAGAAAAGAATAATAATTACTACAAAATAAACATTCAGATTTAGCAAATGTTTACTCTATACAAAGCACTATATTTGACAGAGTGGGAAATAAAAAGAGAATTAAAGTCATGATCTTTTCCCTCCAGAAAACTATGGTATATTTGGGAACCCCTATCAGTAATTGGAATATGAATAACTATGAGAAGTCCTGTAACAGAAGTTCAAATAAGATGCTTTAATAAGTTAGAGAAACCTAAACCTAGATTGTGGTGGTGATCGCTCAGTCTTATAAATTTATTAAGAGTCATCAAACCATATATTTAAAATGAGTGAGTTTTATGATAAGTCAATTATATCTCAATTAACACTGTTAAAAAGTTTAGAGAAACAAGAATTTATGTCTGATTGTGAAACTTGGGAAATACTTTTTTGCAGCTGGTGGACTCTAAGCTGGATCGTAAAGGACAAGTAGTATTTGGTCCAAAAAATAAGCAACAGGTATTCCAGAGAAAGAAAACAGCTTGTCCAAAATCTAAAAGCTAAAGAAGGGCATTTTTTGGAGAAGCTAGGTCAGACTTTGCTCCATTCCTTAGATTATGTGGCTTGCATTCCTACCAATGCATACGGCCATTTGGCTATAACATTTCTAAAATGTTCTGGCCAGTCCTGATTGAAAAACATACAACTGTTCGTGGATTTTTTTCCTCTCTTTGAGTCAAAAATAAGCACTTGCCTCCATTTTGAGCTGATGAGGAAGTTATAATGAGGAGGGTATGTCATCACAGAGTTATTTTACAATTGTCAATGGCTCCATTGATCATAACTACTGACATTGTTTCCATGTATATGGCTTAAAATCACTGATATATGTATTATCTCTGTAGAGCCCCACAACAATCTTTATTTTTCCCATGAGGAAACTGAGATTGTGGAAGGGCCCAGAGCCTAAATTACTAAAGCCATGCTAAAGAGGTCAAGCTATTCTGGCCTGCTAAGAATAAAATGGGAAAGAGAAAATGGTAACATCAGTACATGATCTTTGAACAGTCACAAATCCGCTAACTAAATTGGGATGCCACACATGAATCAAAACTTATACAAAAGAAATAAAATAGATGAATTTAACTATTGTCATCAATAACAGGAAAACAAAGTTGAAATTTTTTTATGACCCTATAATTGACAGGAACAGCCCATGTTAAATAAGTTTTATTGATAGGAGAGAAAAGCACATAGGAAACCTAGTTTCTAAATAGGTAGCCTTTTTGCTGTTAGCCTTTAACAGTGTAAAAAGATTAAAATTTAAAATGTATCTTTCCAAACCATAGGATTTCTCAGATTACATAAATAAGCAAATATACAGAAGCTTAATTTCTAACGTAAGATGTGATTAGTGTCTCGTAAAGTCATACTAAAAATGAAGTTTTCTTAATATCCATCAAAGAAGATGACGTTTTTTTGTTCTTGACTTTGACCCCATCTGACCAACTGCTCCTAATTTTTCAATATGAGCCACACTGTACAGCATTTACAAGAAAAAGAATACAAATTAGCCTGGTGAGCAGCAAAATTGTGAAACCTGATTTGTGTTAATCTTCAGTCAAATGTAATCTCCATTTTAATATTTATACATTCTTATATTGTTATGAACCTATTCTTAACATGGGTTTTATTTGTTTCTCTCCTCCCTTACGTCTGTGAAATACAGAAGGGAAAGGATATTTGTTATTCACACATTTGTACCCCACTAACTCGTGTTACACATCTGGCTTCCACTGGAGAGCCCCTGACATCGCAGGGAACGGTGATCAAAATTCCACACACTAGCTTCAAGCTGGGGGCTCGTAGCTACTGCAGCATTGAAAGGGGATCTTTTCCTGGCTTCTTTAAACTAAGCATGGTGATGGGATGGTTTAAGGGAAGAACACCTCTCAAATCACATGACCACTGCTGCGCTTCCGTGTGTCCTGCTTTCTTCATAACAGCTTGGCATTACATTCTTTCTCTGTATCTTAGTGGGCTTGTGTGTGTGAGGGGGGTGGAGGGTGGGGAGATAAATGGATAGTTATACATTATGCATGCATCTTTCACTGTTAGTGATGTACCTTCCCTTATCTGTCACAAATTATGGTCACAGATTAAATCTTCTGTGTCCTGAGAGATTGGGCTGGCTCTCTCTTTTTGGTGTGAGATTCATGTGTTTTGGTGTGTTTCGGTGTTTACACCCTCAGTTGTTCTTTGTGTTGCATTAAACATAAGTTTAAATGTTCTCCCATAAGAGTTAGCTTTTCATGTTGGGCTGAAAAACTCTTCATTTCTATGTAGCAATTCATGTTATTATAACCTATGGCTTTCAATTGTACCTCCCATAATGAAGAGCTGACTTTAAACACTGTGCTATTCTTATTATGACCTAAGCATAAGGTAAGTGATTTCTCTAACCATATCTAAAGATCGTGATTGTTTGTTAAAATTTTCTCAGCTTTTTTAAAGGCATTTTCGCTTTTGTTCCTTACCATTTATTATGTGTTCTCCCTCCTTCTTGTTTTCTGTTTTGTATCTTAAGATTTCTCAATGAACAATGTGATCTTCAGCAAAAATTATATTACACATGTAAACACAAGTGGAAATGAATTATTTGATATCACAAAGCAATCTTGATTAGTAAATGAATACCTGTGTTTTCAATAAATCCCTTGTTTTTCATTTCTTCCATTGACTTTAATATAATATACTGTTTCTACATGTTATTTTGGTTTTTATTCCAGTTGTCCATACCATAAAATCAAATGTTAATTGTAGTAAAATAACATGATCCAATAGAATAAAGTAGTAAGTAATCTGATAACCATATGCTTCATTTTTTAATCCCTGACAAATTTGCTATTAGCCCAAAATCTCAGTTGTTTGTTTGTTTGTTTTGAGACAGGGTTTTGCTCTGTCACCCTGGCTAGAGTGCAGTAGTGTCATCTTAGCTCCCCACAACCTCAAACTCCTTGCTGGGCTCAAGCAATCCTTCTGCCTCAGCCTTCCAAGTAGCTGGAACTATGGCATGTGCCACCAAGCTCAGCTAATTTTTCTATTTTGTGTAGAGACAGAGTCTTGCTCTTGCTCAGGCTGGTCTTAAACTCCTGGCCTCAAGCAATCCTCCTGCCTTGGCCTCCCAAAGTGCTAGGATTATAGGTGTGAGCCACTGCACCCAACCTCAAAATAACAGTTCTGTTTTGTTTTCCAGACTTTCCTTTTTTTCCCCGTTGAGTAAAGCCAAGTAAGAGAACGAAAAAAAAACAACAAACCATAAAACTTGAGACAGACCTGTGTTATCTTCTTTGTGGTCCATATGTATGAGAATAATAGTTGTTTCTTGACTTCATCCTTTCAAGTAAATCCCATTATGTTGTGAGTTAGGTAAAATCTTCATATTGAGATTTTATAAAATTAAATAAATAGTATAAAAATGACCAGTTTCATAGTGCAACAGAGAGGGTCATTTGCTACATGCATAAATAGTAAAGTCTTTTAAAATTTATTTTCCTTGGTGGTTTTTTATACATATATTCAGGATCACTAAATAAAAGAAATTCTTATAATCACTGATTTTAGAAGTGATTCTCCCCAAATCTGGTTCAAATAGCCAATGTAATATAAATGACAAAACATTGGTTATACAGCTGTTGGCAATTTGTGAACCTTGATAAGTGCTCAGGGTCAGGAAATTGAATTGTTCACATCATCCACATTTCTCCTCCTAAGTTTTTTGAAATATGTAGTTCTAAACTGAGGTGCCACAAAGCAACACTGGGGCTTCTTTATTCAATTCGTGTTATTAATATGAATTTTTTTCTGTTAATTTTTTAAGCCACAAAGGGAAAGGGAGAGGGTATTTTGTTGTGGTTTTGTTTTGTTTTGTTTTTAGGGGGTTGTTTTTCTGGGGCCAGCTAATTCTTCATTACCATTTCCATTATATACATTATATAATGTATATAATAGGCATTATATAAATCTGTTGGAACATTTTATGAGACGATTTGAACTACTCATCTGAACTGCTCTGTTCATTGTAAATCTCTTGTTTCTATCCATACACTAGCTCCACTCTAGATTGGAAGGGCTTAAAGATGAACTCTGGAGGAATAGAGGCTACGACTTAAGAGTAACTATTACTGATCAAAGGAGCTACTTTCCATTCGCAAACGTTGCTTTGCGCTATGGGTTTGGGCTCCTTCTGTTTCTACATCTTGTTGAAGACTTTCTTAGCTTCCATTTGACTTCTTTGAATTCTGTTTTTGTCTTTAACATTTCCCCCTTTCTTTTCCTTCTCTCTCCCAGATTTTTCTCTCACTCTTTTAACTTTCTCTTGTGTTCTTTGAATCACTTTTTAAACTGTAGTTTCTCTCTTTATTAAGCTTGTCTATTAATTTGTTAGTGTGTGTTTCTTTTCTTCTTTAAGGCTGTAGTGGTATAGTTATACTTATTTTCATCCCATAGTATGCCAACTTGCTTATTTATTTTGCAGTAGGTTCATTAGTCATTCTTACCTTCTTGGTATGAATTTTCAGAAAGAAATAGCAGATCATTCTGCATTTATGTATTGTCCCCTTCTATAAGCCCATACTTTCTTTTCTCTTGTCTAGATTTACTCCCTCAAACCTCTCTCTCTTCTTTTTCTTTTTCTCATTCTGTGTCTTCTTCCCTGTATTGTTTTCTTTAAGCAGTCATTAATTTCTTTCCCATTTGGTCCAGAATTGTTCTTCAATAAGACTCCTAAGTAAAAGTATATAAGAATATTGTCTTCCAGATTAGCTTCTTCTTTCTAGATTCTAGTGTGCTTAAAACTAGTTAAACAATCTGGGCCAAAAGAGAATAACTATAACATTTGGAATTATTTTTCTTTCTTTTTTTTTTTTTTTTTTTTGGTGTGCGTGTGTTTTTTTTTTCTTGTGTGTATGTTTGTGATTTTTTTTTATTGTTGTTTCTTTAAACATTAACAATTGTTTTTTTCAGGGAAGGACAACCATAACCCACCCTAAGTTGCAACATTCCTTTCATAAGTTGTTTCATTACGATAGTAGATTGTGTTAAACTAGAGAAATTAATTTGTTGTGTATATATCCATTTGGGGCAAGCTGCTGGGGAGTGGGAAGAAGAGGTGTGGAGCTAAATACAGTTTCCTTTGAAATTAACATGTTAATGCCATCTAGGAGGGCCCTTGAATGCAACATTTTTGCAACATTTTTATAAAAACTGCAACAGTTTGGTAACATTTAACAGAATGTTTTACTTTGACATAAAATTTTGAATCAAAGTACAAGGGTTTCTGATTGACAAATTATATACACACCTAAGAACTGGCAAATAAGTGAATACAAATTTCATTAATTTCCAGCAGAAGCATCTTTCATAACCAATATTGTAACTATTAATGTAATACATTATAATAAACAACAAAGGATATTAAAATCAAAGGTAAATGTTTTATAAGGATTTCTGTTTTCCCAATATTAACATATATATACTAAAAATGACTAAATAGAATACTTGATTACAACTTTATTACTTGAATTTCATTACTCTAGTCAAGAAATATGCTAAATGCCTTAATATTTAGCATCCGTATTTATAACTAAACATGCAGTAACTTGAATTTTTTCCATATGCTGATTTCAAATACAAATGAATAAAAAATTCCTTTGGTTTGTCTCTGTCCAGTTTACAATATGGTACTCCAAATTTTTTCTGGAAGTCAATTGTTTCCTTAAAGTAAGGAAAGGATAAATAAAAAATACATGAAACAAATGTAACATTTTTACTAACACATTATAACATCTGAGATATGTAAAGCCTTTGCTCCTAGACCTCAGGAGCTTGCCCATTAAATATATGTTTCTGGTAATCCATGTTATGAGCCCCAAATTACTGAGTTTATGCTCTCTCTGCAGGTCCAGTCCAGGTGCAGCAGCAAGGAGAACATTCTCAGAGCCAGTAAGTGTTTTATCATTTTAGGTGGGATTCTGAACTAGAGCTTATGGTTCAATAGAAAGTAAAGCTAAAAATGATATTTTAGTGAAAAAAAAAATGAAGAAAAACAATGGTTAAAGTTTATGTCAAGACTATGAATATTAGGGCTTTCACCTTCTAAAAATATTAGTTTCAATATATGAGAGAATTTTCCCTTAATCTAATTGTTTTTGCAAGCTGACAGCAGAACTTTAATGCACTCCCGGCAGGCTAGGAATGAGCCTTCTCTGTGACCTAGACTCTGTTTAATTACCCCACTGCCAAAAGATATTTGAAAACAGACTAACTGAAAATAATAGTAATGTAAATCTATTAAAGGAGGCTAACTTTAAAAAATGTGACTCCTAAGAGGGTACATCATATCATTTTGTGAATATGAATTCCCGAAAGATCTTCACTTCACAGACAGCATGTTTTAGAACATAGAGCCCTGAACCAAGGATAAAGAATCCTTAATTTTGATTTGATCACTAATATCCTTAACTTGAAAGTCATTTAACTTTGTGTATTATTCATTTTCCTATCTTATAAACAGGAGCTATAAGTAGCTTTTCCTTACCTGTATCCTTGAAATGATGTCACATTGAAAGTTGAGCCTTAAAGCTTTGGGATCCTAAGAGAAAAGTGCTGTTTAAATGCTAATTATTTTATTATTATTCTCTGTAACTTGATACTTTAATGACATCCTCTTGATCTTTATCATTCCTGATCTTTATCAAGAGAAGTAGTACAGGAGGACCATACTGAAACAGGTCTACTGGATACCCACACCACTAGGAGTTTTAGCAAATGGAATGATTTATATTTCCAGTAGAATGTCAGTATTATTTAACAATCAGAAAGTAATTGAAGAACTTCAAATAGGTAAAAATTCAGGTTTTATTTTTTTTCAGTGTAAATTTTTTTCAATTTCTGTGTCATAAATCTGTCATCTTAGCTCAAAACCCTCAGGCAAGCACACTGCAATTGTTTGCCCAAGACCTTCATATTAGAGTTATATAAAAAGTAAATGTAACCAGACATGGTTATATCACAAGTTTACACAACATTCAACAGACGTGTGAATCTGAGGGGGGCTCTTCAGTAATAAGAGATGTAAAATCCTATAATTTCTTACTAGGACCTAAAGTGGAGAAACCTAAGGGCCAGCAGAGAGATGACTGAATGTTCACTAAAATAAAACAATAGAGATAAATGAACTTTAAAAATGATATTTTATGATGACTACTATGTAATTCCCATTTATTGTTGATCCTGAAATGATGATGGGTCACTGATAGTGATTATGATGATTAGGAACAAAAATAATTTCTTATTGAGAACAGATTCCTTTGACCCTTCTTTCATTTCCATCATAGATCTTTGTATTAGAACTTTTATTTCAGTTATGTTCTTATTGGCTCATTAGCTATTAATCTCTTTGGATGGACTTGATAATGGCCCAGTTTTTCTGATCGTGTTTTCTTAGGATGAAATAGTCATGTAGATGGTCCTTATAACCATTTAGATCCATCCAACATCATAGCCTCATAGTTCTGTGACTTTTATACGTTTATTGTCTTTCCTCTGAATACCACTTGGATAAACTCATACTCCTGCCTATAGCCACACCCAGGACCCCTTCATCACCATGAGCTATTCTACCTCTGAACTTCTTAACTTCAATACCCCATTGCTTATTTAGACTATTTTTAATCTCCCTTTTTGTCTTCGTTTGCCATGTACTATCATACTACAATCATATAGAACCTATGAGCGATTCTCCATTCTCTCAATGCTATATCCTGCCTCTATTCCTTTGAACCTTTTCTCCCTTGCATAAACTATTAATTCCCTTGTTTTCCTGGAGAACTTTTACTTATCCTTCATGACTGAGTTCAAATATGATTCTTCTGTGACACGTCTTGAGTTCCCCCCAACTCAATGTGATTAGTCCTTCTCGTTTACCCCTACTATTTGATCTACTTTTATCATTTTTTTCACTTATTTACTAATTAAACTATCGTCAAGGAAAACATTTCCAAAATGTAGCCAACATAAAACTATAATCAACTTCTTTTTAAACATATATGTGTTATACATATTAACATATCATATATTATAATCATATAATTATATTACAGATTATATGATATATAATTTATACATTATATATATATTATATATTAATGTATCAGCACAGACCAGTGGATCCTAGAGAAAGGAGAAAAGTTAAAATTCAATAGAGCTTATCTAGAATTTAGTGGCTTTGTCAAAGGAAGAGGTAACTTTCCTTTGGCTCCTTCAAAGTATTGTCAAAACAACCCATTGATAATAAAGCTGAAGTTACTCCTACTGTAGTAAGGGAGAATGCCATTTCAACAAAGTCTTAGTCTCAGAGTCAGAGTCTCAGAAAGGAAAGGGCAAAGTCAGGATATTTATGAGATTTTAAAGTTTGGTCTAAAGCACATCTTTTAATGTGGGGGCTTGATTAGAATTGGATAATGATCCTGATATAATCATTTCAGATTGATAGACATAGCAAGGCAAGGGGTTCTGAGAATCTTGATATGTAAACTGTCTTTTGATACTCTTTTTCAGAGTTGATGGCTCTTTCCAGAAGTTTCTGGAATGAGCAATAAGGTTATTTACAACTGTTATCTTCAAGGGAAGAGTTTTCTGGAATAGTAAAGTTGTATTGACAAAGACAGTGGAATAGTAATGTTAAGCTAATAAAGACAATAAACTGTGTAGTTATAGATGGTTTCAGGTATCAGGGTTTTCCTTGGTGGTCATTCTTCACTCTGAGCTGAAAGACAGGCCATTCACATTTGCAGGTGTGATCAATCCAGACCTTCACCTCTACTTGAGGTATCACAGTGGTATATCAAGTGTCTGGGGTAAGTTGTCAAAGTATTGTTTTCCTGTTCTGTTGCATTAGAACACACCTGACCCATACTATACAAATACGAAAAGGATTGTGCTCAGAGTTTATAGTCCTTTTTTTAGCCAGAAGCCAAGATTATCCAAATTAAGCCAAGAGATAGATCCCATCCCCAATCTGAGCAGTCTATACAACAAGATATAGAGTTATTAGCCAAGATAGTTAATTTTATGAAGCCAGGTAAAGTGGTTTATGCCTGTAATCCTAGCATTTTGGGAGGCTAAGTCAGGAGGATCACTTGAGGCCAGGAGTTTGAGAACAGGCTGAGCAATATAGCCATGAACATTCAAGAATCTCTGAGAGTTTTACTAATTTGATTTTTAGAATTATGTTTTTTCTTTCTACCTTTCCTGAAGATTGGGGATGATATGGATAGTGAAATTTCTTAGTAAGTGGCAGAGCTTTCCAAAACTGTTTAGTAATAGACCAAGTAAAGTGGGTGCCTCTGTCATTATAGGCAGACATCAGAATTCCCCAGATTGGGAACACAAAAACAAGCAATTTCTGTTGCTGTTAGAGTTGTTCTCTGTCAAGGAAAGGCTTTAGTTCATCCCAAGAGTAAGCAATGGCCAAGACATATTCAAAACCCACTGCAAAGGGGAGTTTTGTGACATCCATTTGGAGGTATTCCTGGGGGGCCTAGAGTTTAGGCTCTTAGCCATGTCCCACCTTTATAATTTTACCAGGATTATATTGGTGACATATGAGACATAGTAAGGCTTTCCTATCAGTGGTAATTATGTACAGTAGCAAATCTGTTTTTTCAGTTGTCTTAGTCCATTCATGCTGCTATAACAAAATACCACCAACTGAATAACTTATAAAAAACAGAAATTTATTTTTTAAATTTCTGGAGAATGCAAAATTAAATATCAAGGCGCTAGCAGGTGCAGTGTTTGGTGAGGACCTGGTCTTTGCTTGCAAGATATCATCTTGAACATTTGAACACATCTTGAACTTCCTCCAGAGTTGAACGGTATGTCCTAGGGTAGTGGAAGGGGTGAACTCTCCCCTGCAAGCCCTCTTGTAAAGCACTAATCTCATTCATGAGATTGGAGCCCTCATGGCCTGGTCACCTCCTAAAAGGCCCAACCACACTTAATAATGTTGCTTTGGCAATTAAGTTTCAACATGAATTTTGTTTGGGGATTGAGTTTCAACATAAACATTCAAAGCATAGCAGCAGTAGTGGATAATTTCATGTAAAATTTTTGGAAAATTCCATTTGAGGACCTTCAATGCTACTAAGTAGCCAACTGTGCAAATTTACATTCAGATGTCTCCCAGTACTTCTTTTCTGACTGTAAAGCTGATCACTGGCATTCCATAATAGTGGCTTTGACTGCTTTTAAACCAAAGATTTAGTTTCTTGGGATCTTATAAGGGCTATGATCTTAGTGAGAGCTGTCTGTTCTGGCATAATGATCAGTCGAGGCATTTCCTTTAGCCTGCATATTATCTCCTTTTGTGTCAGCTCCTGCTTTTATAATAACCACTTCCTTACAAAGCATTAGAGCACTTAAAGGTTTTATAAATTGCTAACCTTTGTTAATCGAGGTCCTGCCAAGGTCAAGAACCCTTCCTTATTTCCAAAGCATTCCAAAAGGATATCTACTGTCAATACATATATTAACCCTCTTATCTCTTCCTAACTGACAAGCTCTGGTGAGCTAAATGAGTTCTGCCATCTAGGCAGATTTTTGCCTCTGACAAAGGATCATATTCTAGGGATAAAGTTTTGTGATAAGTGATATGCCCAGAGTAGGAAGTTATTGAAGAACTAAATTTAACTCATAAAATGTCTGTTCATGTTTGGTGCCCAAGCAAGAGGTTCAGTTTCTAAAGACCTGGTTAAGTCATATAGCAGCATGGCAATTTAAGAAAAGTTAGGAACCCATTGCCTACAGTAGCCAGTGAGACCTAGGAATCCTCTTAATTAGGTTTGAGATGTGGTTTTGGAAGATCTAAAAGAGACTTTATTATTATTGTTATTATTATTATTATTATTATTACAGTTTTATTTTGCCTTGCCAAGGAATTTTTTAAGGAAGTACTTTGGGAATCTGACTTTCTTAGGGATCTTTTCCTCATACCAATCAAAAATTCCAGCCCATTAGATGTTTGGAATTTTGTTCCCTTTTTGTGCTAAGACACCCCTCATATCAAAAGTTCCTCAGGGTGGCCACTTTAATTCTTCCATGGCCAGACTCTTCCTAACAAAACAAAATAAGAATAAGAAAAGTTCTCATAGGTTAATAAATGACCCAGAGCATTATCCAAAGGACACTAATCCTAAAAGAAACCTGAAACTCTTGGTCTCCAGGGCCAGCTTGCAAAACACTTTTTGGGGCCTACACCTGTCTTTTTCCTTGTGAACTTAACCCACATATAGATATAACAAAAAATGACAAGAATAGACAGAGACAAATAGTAGTGTTGTTGGTAATGAGGCAGATTTTTACCAAGGATAAAAGCATTTTTATATTTAGTCAGATTTATCAAAGGGGTCCTAAAAACGATTTCCTACTCCTAGGACACCAAATAAACTTAGCAATTGAGGAGCTTAAAGAAAAGATATTGAATTTCAATCTAATGCGAGACTTATCTGAATGTAACAATTAGAGATACTCGCCCTTCCCTAAACAGGATGCTTAAAGAGCCACATAGGAATTTTCAAGTCAGAAGTCTTGGGCTGTGGTAGAGAAGAGATCTCGATCTTGACTGGGTCTCCCTAGGACCTCCAAGATTGTTGAATTCTGGCTCCTCACAAATAAGAGGTTACCACAGTAAGGGAGAACACTACCTTAACATTGCATTGCGTTTCAGTGTACATCGCATTTTAGTGTAGGTTCAGTGTTGGAATATTTATGATATCTCCAAGTCAGGTATAAGTTGGACCTTTCACTGTGGTAGCTTGATTAGAATTGATCAAGATCATGATATGATAGCTTAGGACTGATGGAGACAGCAAGGCAAGGAGTGTGTATGTGTGTTAGAGAGAGAGAGGTTTATTTTGAATTTTGGCCACTCTACAGAATGAAATTTGCATGTAAGCAAAATTAATTAAAACCCGAGCATAGCTCAAATTGAGCAAAGGGGCAGTGCTCACTCCAAGAAATCCTACTAGGATTCACAGGAATAAAGACAACATGTTAAAGATTTAGTTCTAACATATTGGATTTTTGGTGTATTAGCTCATTTAAGTACAATCTTCAGATGTCAGTCAGTATAAGTGCCCATAAGGTAATCAAGGCTTGTGGTAACAACAACCTAACCAACTAGGTAGGGATAAGGAGCTATATTTTTCAGAGAATCAAGTCAATTCAAATCTGAAAAAACTAAAGCAGTTCATTTTATTTTATTCACATTTGGATTCTACTAGAGTATGAGATGAAATACCGTCTTCTATTCCAAGAATGAAGTCTTCAGGTAATGTTTTGATACTCTCTGAACTAACCGAGAACCGTAGGAACACAGGGTCCACAACATCTCTACCGCATAGGATGTTTTTGGAGGCATCAAATGAATCACCATTGGATGCCAAAGTTCATACAAAGCTAGTCATAAATGTCCTTCCTTTTGATCTTTCTTTTTTTAATTGAGGCAAAATTTACACAATATAAAATTAGCCATTTTAAAATGAACAATTCAGTGGCATTCAGTAAATATGCAATATTGTTCAACCACCACCTCTATCTAGTTCGAAGAACATTTCGTCACCCCAAAAGGAAACTCCATACTGTTAAGCAATTACTCTTCATGTCCCTCTGCCCCCAGACCCTAGAAACCACCAATCTGCTTTCTGTCTCTGGGGATTTACCTATTTTGTATCTTTCATATACACAGAACCATACAGTATGTGATATTTTATGTCTTGATTCTTTTACTTAGCTTAATGTTTTCAAGGTTCATCCATATTGTAGCATGTATCAGTATTTCATTCTTTGTTATGACTACATAATATTCTGTTTTATGTTTGCACCACATTTTGTTTATCCATTGATCGGGTGATGGACAGTTTGGTTATTTACACCTTTTGGCTATTTCGAACAGGCTGCTATGAACATGTGTGTACACTATCTGTTTGAGTACCTGTTTTCAATTCTTCTGGGTACATACCTAGGAGGCAGAATTTCTGAGTCATATGGCAACTCTATGTTTACTTTTCTGAGGAACTACAAAGGCTTCATGAACCATTCCACATTCCCAACAGCAGTGTATGAAGGTTCTAATAGTTTCACATCCTTGTCAATACTTTCAATACTTATTATTAATATTTTCCTGCTTTGTTTCCATTATAGCCATTCTAGTGGGAGTGAAATAGTATCTCATTGTGCTTTTGATTTTCATTTCTATAATGAGTAATGATATGGAGCATCTTTTCATGTTTGTTGGTCATTTGTTTGTTGGTCATCTTCTTTGGAGAAATTTCTATTGAAATCTTTTACCCATTTTTAGTTGGGTTGTTTGTCTTTTTGTTGTTGAGTTGTAGGAATTTTTATATATTCTAGATATTAGACCCTTACCAGATAGGTGATTTGCAAGTATTTTCTCACATTCTGTAGGTTGTCTTTTCACTTTCTTGATAATGTTCTTTCGTGCATAAAAGTTTTTAATTTTGATGAACTTATATAATTTTTCTTTTGTTTCTTGTGATTTCGTTATATCTAAGAAATTTTATTGCCAAATCCAAGGTTATGAAGACTTGCTCCTATGTTTCTTCTAAGAACTGTATGCTTTTAGCTCTTATATTTAGGTCATTGATACATTTTGAGTTAAATTTTTATATATGGTATGAGGTAGGGCTCCAACTTCATTCTTTTGCTTATGGATATCCAGTTGTCCCAGTGCCATTTGTCAAAGAGACTATTCTTTCCTCCACTGAATAGTATTGGCACCCTTGTCAAAATTCACTTGACTGTAGATGTATCAGTTTATTTCTGGACTCTCCATTCTATTCTACTGATCTATATATTATGTTTATCCTTATGCCAGTATCATACTGTTTTGACTACTGTAGTGAGCTGTGTAGTAAGTTTTGAAATTGGGAAGGGAAAATCTTTCAATTTTATTATTTTGGCTCTTCAGGCCCCCTGGCCATTCTGTGTGAATTTTAGAATTAGATTTTCTATTTATGAACAACAACAACAACAAAAGCCATTGGAATATTGATGGGGAATGCAATGAATTAATAGATTGCTTTGGGTAGTATTGCCATCTTAACAATATTAAGTCTTCCAGTCTATTTTCAATTTGATCTTAACTTGAGGCTCACTTTTACATCTCAAGTATTTTTGCATTTTCACAATGTAGTAGGCCAACATATATAAGTATCTGGTGACAGTTCAACTTCTACTCCCAATTACAAAGTAACCTGTATATTTCATTTCTTGAGAAAATTTATCAGACAAATGTCTCCTGCATTTTCTTCCCTTAGAAGTGAAACCAGTATACTAGTGTCAAACTTGTACTAGTATTCTCTGCTATGCCAGGCTACAGGCACCCCTTCCCAGCTGAGCCTCCACATGCTCCAGGACACACAGACCAGGACAAGCCCCAGGACTATGGTAGGCCACCCCACAGCCAGCAGCAGAGGTCAGGGGCCTGTGTCCACAGTGCGCCTCTATAGCAGTGCCCAAGCTACTCCCAATGGAAGGATTTGGGGGATGATGGCTTAAAAGGATCTTGGTCTCTCTTTGATGCTATCAGATGACCTATCTGAATTCTCATATTCTTTCTTCTGTTTGATCAAGTCAGCCATTGATCTCTCTGTTGCATTTTTCATTTCACTTTCTGTATTCTTCAGCTCTAGAATTTCTGTTCAGTTCTTTTTGATTTCTCTCTCTGTCGAACTTCTCATTTTGTTCATATGTTGTTTTTCTGGTTTTGTTGAGTTGTCTATCTCTGTTCTCTTGTAGCTGAGTTCCTTAAAATAATTATTTTTGGCTGCACATGGTGGCTTGTGCCTGTAATCCCAGCACTTTGGGAGGCCAAGGTGAGAGGATCACTTGAGGCCAGATGTTCAAGACCAGCCTGGGCAAGATAGATCCCATCTCTTAAAAAAAAAAAGTTAAAAAAAATTTTATAATTATTATTTTGAATTCTTTGCCAGACAATTCATAGATCTTCATTTCTTTGGGGTTGGTTACAGAAAACTTATTCTGTTACTTTAATATAAACTTTCCTTCATTTTTTATGTTTCTTACTGCCTTGCACTGATGTCTGTACAAGTGGTAAACCAGTTACCTCTTCCAGACTTTACAGGCTGGTTTCAGTAGGGACAGACCTTCACTTATGGGTGGGTGTGAGGGTGCAGGCTGGATGGGATGCAGCAGTTCCGGCTCCAGTAAGCGCACAGCATCATAGTCTCCGTGCAGCTCTGTCAACTAAGGTCAGCATCAGCAAAAATCACATGGGTCATCGGCAGCCAGTGTTGTGGGTCTCCACAGCAGTGATAAGGACTATTGAAGTCTTTGGTAGTGAAGGCTACTGAGATCATCCTGATCTCTTTTTCTCCCATGGGGGAAGTCATGACCTAGAGGATCCCTTTTAGCACTGGTCAGGCTCATGGACATGCACGTAGTGGCATTGGCACCAGTGTCTGATGCACAATTCCTGTGAAGTAGCCAAGTAGCCATGGAGCCGGGGTCTGGAGCTCAGACACAAGTAGAGGGACCTCGGCTCCAGAGTTCAGGGTGGTTCCAGCACCAATGCCCAGAGTGCAGTATTAGTAATGGTGTGTGAAGTCCAGGTGCTTATAAAGCACCTGGGGAGCTGGGGTCCAGGATGTGGGCATACACAGAGCTATAGAGGTTCTGGGGCATTTAATTTTAAAATAATTTTATCTTAAAGGCATGTTTACTTGAAGACATTACTATTTTATTGTAGATATTCATTATACGATGGAATAGAATTCAAAAGGACATAGTTGAAATAAACTACTCTCTGTGGTTGTGATTCTAGCATCCTAGGCACTGGCACTGACAGAACAGCCTCAGAGTCAGGGTCCAGAGCATGCATGGTATTGCGAATGTGGGGCTGCACTGATCCCTGGACAGCACAAGTGGCTCCTTCTTGGAGGAGCAGCTCCCTCTCTTGTAGGTCTGTAGCAGCAATGGCTATTGTTTGCCTCAGTGGTGAAAGCAGCCAGTTTCATATACAGAGCAGGCTGTTAGGGTCCATGCTGATGACCACTAAGGGGACTTCTGCTATGAAAGCTGCAGGGCATCTACTGCTGCTGTTGAGGTCCTCAGTGGCAAAGTCTTCCAGTGCCCTCTGCAGAGCAGGCCACTGGGGACCACATGGTGCCTACTGTGTGGCTAATACTCATAGCGCTCGCCCTTATTTTTTGTTCCTAGCTTGTCTCCAGATGTCTCTGGTAATGCCAGTCATCACAGCAATCCTTTCTGTGGAGTTTTTTCCATATTTTGCTCCCTTGCATTGTTTGGGTTTATAATTGGACTCTTGAGCTCTCCCAGAACTATTTGTGTTCATGGATAACTGCCTAATTATTGATTTTTGTGGGGGATGAAGTCTAGTATCTCCTACTCCACCATTTTGCTGATATCACTCTGATATTCTCTATTTAAGAGCTAATGGGTCTTTCAGGAAGTTCCTGGAATGAATAATGAAATTATTTGCAACTTTTATCTTTCTGGGTAAGAGTTTTCTACATTAATAAAGTTATGTTAATGAAGATTGTAGAATAAAAAAGTCATGTTTTAACTCACTCTAATGCAATAACCAACATTAGTTATCTAGACAGAAATAGCCCTAGAGTATAAAATCATTTATCTGCACCCTAACTTGATGAAAAGGCATTCTTCTGCATTCAACTATGTATAAAGTTCTGTGTTAATTGCTGGAGGATCTTATTTATGATTTCTTATTTGAACAAAATGTAAAGAAATAAAATAGAAGCTTTGAATTTTTAGATATGTAGAGACAAAACTGATTCCCATTTTAATGAATTAAAAGATTTTACTACTTTAGTTGAAATTAACTGGAATAATGAATGATTCAGTTAAGTCACTACTGAAGTAAGGGATTTCCCATGGCTCTATTTTGAAAAACTGACTCAGCATTGCCCTCTATTCAAGGAACTCTTTTCTGCCAAGTTGTTTTGCCAGTTCTCAGACTACAATATTCATTCCTAGTTATTAATGGGCTTTTAATTTTAAAATAATTTTATCTTAAAGTTATGTTTACTTGAAGACATTACTATTTTATTGTAGACATTCATTATACAGTGGAACATGATTCAAAACAACATAGTTGAGATAAATATCACTCATTAAAAATTCTTCCTAAAACTATTAAATGGAAAATTTTAGATATAGTAGTTTAACTACAGCTCGTAACTTTCTGTGATGCTTCGCTTTTTTATTTCATGTGTAAAAGTTTCCTAGTCTTATTCTGGTCAACTGAACTTTATCATTATTAGGTTCCCCCCAGTGATCTTAACACTCAGGCAAAGGTTTCAGCAATTAGATTTAATTAAAAATTATAATATACTGAAAATTTTTCTATTTATGATTTCACTTATCTAGTATCTCCTCATTAGTCACATATTTTAATATCCATACTTAAATGTTAGTCACTTTTTGCCAGCATCATTTTAATGATAGTGAATTTACATATATTCATGAAATCTTTCCATTACCCCACTACCATCAAGTTTGATGAATATTACCTATAGTGATAGATCCAGTCCATTAAAATCCCTTAACATGTAAAATATCACGTCAAAAACTTTCATTCTTATTTAAGGAAGTAATAAAACAATTTTTAATTATGTAAGATTTGTGATATAACAAGCTGTAAATTCTAAATTTGATGCACTGCCTAAATTCAGGCTTACACACAAGCAGAGAAAGTGGTTACCTTTTTAGTATATTTTCAGGTTCGGTGAATAGTCTGCAAACTTCAAACTCTTGCCCTCACTGGCTCATCTTATAAAAGAATGTACGCTTTAGAGTCAAACCACCTCTGCTCAAATCTTGGTTTCTCTAATTATTAGCTTTGTGAACTTGGACAAGTACTCAGTATCTCTGTGCATCAGTTTCCTCACCTGTAAAATGTGGTAATAAAAGTATCTAATTTATGGGTTAAGGATTAAGCAGTGTAAGGCTAGGTACATAATAATCACTTAATAAATGTTAGCTGCAATTATTGTTGTTATTACTACCAGTACTGCTAGTATTACTATTTTTTCATGATGATGCTAAAACAGGTTAATTTTTATTGACCGTTACTGCGTATCAAATACTTTTCCACATGATTCATCCTTAATCCTTACACAGAACATCAACAAATTCTATGAATAAAATTCTGTGTATTTCTGCATTAAATAGATAAGGAAACTAAATATTCCACTAAAGTTAAATAAGTTGTTTGTGGGTATACTAATGATATGAGTTGGAGCCAGTATTTGAAACCTGGCACTCTGATTTTATTGCTCACATCTTTAACTAACATGCTATGTTGCCTAATTAATTTTAATACGGCCTTCAAAACTCAATCCAATATTATCTAAGCAATAAGTAAGCATAGAAATTGATATCTGTTACATCCATGGGTATTTATAAACAAATATCTAATTATCAGTGCCAAAATTGTTTTCTTACCACATATGCTATAAAGATGATATGACACTAGTTATTAATTCTGTTACTTCATTCTTCCACCTATAATTCATTTCCTTCTGTCAACCAGTTTACTGTTTTCAGTAAACACAAAAGATAGATTTTTAGGGATTGCATGTTAATAAAACTTGATATGATAAAACATTGAACTTGAACATAATCAACACATCTTTTATAAAAGTGTTACATTTTTGAATGTTTAATATTAGCCATTCTGACTAGGGTAAGAGGGTATCTCATTGTGGCTTTAATTTGTATTTCTCTGATGATTAGTGATGTTGAACATTTTTTCATGTGTTTATTGGCCATTTATATATCTTCTTTTGAGAAATGTCTGTTCATGTCATTTGCCCACTCTTTAATGAGGTTATTTGTTTTTTGCTATTGAGTTGTTTGAGTTCCTTATATATCCTGGATATTAGTCCCTGGTCAGATTAATAGTTTGCAAATATTTTCTTCCATTCTATAGATTGTCTCTTCACTCTGTTGATTGTTTATTTTGCTGTGCAGAAATTTTTTAGTTTAGTATAGTCCCATTTGTCTATTTTTCATTTTGTTGCCTGTGCTTTTGAAGTCTTAGCCATAATATCTTTGCCTAGACTAATGTCCTGAAGAATTTCCCCTATGTTTTCTTCTAGTAGTTTTATAGTTATGGGTCTTATGTTTAAGTATTTAATCCATTTGAGTTGATTTTCATTTATGGTGAGAGATAGAGTTTAGTTTCATTCTTCTCCATGTGGATCTCCAGTTTTCTCAGCAACATTTATTGAAGATAGTGTCCTTTTCCTAATGTATGCTCTTGGCACCTTTGTTGAAAATCAGTTGGTTGTAAATACATGGAGTTACTTCTGAGTTCTTTATTCTGTTCCATTGGTCTATGTGTCTGTTTTTCTACTAACACCACCCTATTTTGGTTAGTATAGCTTTATAGTTGCTCTTATTGTTACTACTAGTACTACTAGCATTACTATTATTTTTGTAATACAATTATTCCTTAGAGTGAAGGCATTATCTCAAAAAATCCACTTTTTCAATGAAAATATGTTAACTAATTGGAGTAATAATTAAAGCTTTAGAATCCATTAGTCGTAAGTACATTTATCAGGTAATTTGAATGCTGCCTCTGAGGGCAGAGTTTTAAGAAAATGGATGCATATAGGGCCATTATTAGGGTATAAAAGGAAGGGAAAGCCTAAAGGATGGCAAATCAAGCTTGGGTACCTTTTTAAATCACTCCCTCCTTCTTGAAACCATTATCTTTCTTGGCTTTTCTTTCTCCTAATGTTCCTTTTAAACTATGTGTTTTCTTTGTCTCTAGCTTCTTTGAAGGCTCCTTTTTTGGCCCAGTCATTAAATGTTGGTGTTTTTCTGAGGTCTCTCTTATACCTTCCATTCATATTCTGTATCCTGTATGAGCAAGGTCATTCACTGCAAGGCTTTCAAGTAAATCAAATCTATAACTGTAGCCCATAACTTTTCTCTATACTTTGGACTTATATTTGAAATCATCTATTGTATATTTCTTCTTGAATATTCCACAAATATCTCATATTCAACATGACTAAAACAAATTTATAATCTCAACCTGCTCTTCTCATATTTCAAGGAGTGACATCATTATCCACCTAGTTGTCCAAACCAAAAATAATCATAATGTTTTTTATTCTGCTTCCTATAACCATTTTTATCTTTCTAAAATAAAAATCTAAACCTGCCATACTCCTTTAACTTTAATTTTTTAATAGCTCTTCTTCTTGGATAAAAGTCCAACTCCTTAAAATTGATTATAGTCTGGCTTCTGTTTGCTTCTAGGTTTACCTCTACCACTCCCACCTTGAATTCATTGTACCAGTCATATGAACCTTTCAATTTGCAAATAGTTTCCTCTTTCCCAAAATGTTTATTTCCCATCTCTTCCAAAGCCTGTATAGCTCCTACTTACCCTACCTTTCCTCCAGGAGGCTTTACGTCACATCCCAAATTTGAGCAAATTGCCCTCCTATGTTCTTCTCTAGTGTCTTATACTTTCCCTACTTTATTTCAAGCCTATTTACAGTATGTAACTACTTCTCTATCTTCCCTGTTATCTCCTCCATTCCACCCTAAGCTTCTTGCAACACCTCATCTATCTTCTTCACTGATACTATTCCCAGAATCTAATACACTGACTGTCTCTCAATAAATATATTGAATGAGTGAGTGAATAAATAAATGAGAGGAAGACCTTGGGCAAGCATAGCAGGCAAGGGACAGCAGAATATCCTAAAAAAGAGACTAGAATGGGAACAGAGAAAGAAAACACTAAACATAAGCAAAAACACTAATGTGTTTATTAAAAATACTATTTTTCTTAACTGTTCCTTCTCTTCAAATTATTTCATGTTTTCACTTTGGCCATTATCCCTTCCTTCATTCTCACTACTGCTACCCAGGTTCAGGATCTATTACTTACTACCTCTTGCCTAGAGTATATTATTAGACTTTTGGTTTTAGTTTTATGCCCTTTAATCTATGCTATATAAATAGGTCTTCTAGTTAATTTTCTTGCACCTTGCTATTAAGAAACATGAAATTTTCTCTTCTTTAATGATCCCCAGGAAAGAAGATTTTGAAATAATCCTTGGAGAAGCATGCTAATTTCTTGTAGCTCTTATTTTTAGAAAATTTTTCCTCATTCTCTCTTGCCACATCTAATTCCTTCTCCTCCTAATTGGCATTCACTGTGTCAGGCAACAGCAGATTACCATCACTTAGATGATCTTTCTCACATAACTAAAGATAACTAGCAATCGACTTCCATAAATATTTATTGAGTTATTGTATATAAGCTCTGTCTCTCAACTTTTTCATCGAATCTTCCAAATAAATCAACTTCATTTTCAATGTTCTTTGCTATATCCACATGTACTTTATTTACCGCGTTCTCAAATTTTTGAAAAATTTCCAGGGGGTAGGAGTAAAAACTTGCCTATTGTGTATAATGAACACTTTTTGGCTGATGGGCACACCAAAAGCTCCGACTTAAGCATTATAAAAGGTATCCATATAACAAAAACATTTGCACCCCCTTAATGTTTTGGGAAAAAAATGGTTAAAAGACTAATAAATAAATAAGAGGAAAAACAAGAAAAAATTATCTTTAGGGACAGGGTCTCACTATGTGTCCCAGGCTGGACTCAAATTCCTGGCCTCAAGTGATCCTCCCACCTCAGCCTCCTGAGCAGCTGGAACTACAGGCATGCACCACCACACTTGTTTCTCAAATATTATTGTTTTGTTAGCGAAACCTAGATTCCTTATGTAGTATTTGCTATTCGGTTTAAATTTGGTCTCACTTACCTTGTTTTGCTAGATTATCACACTTTTTATTTTATATGAAAATTGCATCATTCATTACTTCTAGTCAATCTTTTTGACTCCTCTTTGTCAATATTGTAGCTGATGTAGCTGAAAGCATTAAGTTAATAGATGGTAGAATAGGATGTCCCAGCTCTCATTTCCACACAGACACACCAACTTAACAATATATGGACCACCACAATACCTTCATGAGAACTCCAGAAAACAGGTAATAAGTTGTATTATCCCAAGCCAGTGCAAAGCCAAGAACGACAACATTGAAATGGATAAGAAAAACCATTTTACTTTACCTGTGACTCCCCCTTCCCCAAGTCAGTGAAGCTTAGCATGATCAAGAGTGTACACCTGACTCAGGGCTTTTCTCTGTGGGGGAAGAGTAGAACACGCATCCAACATTCCAGCTTTTCAGAGGGCTGCCCAAAGGACTGCTTTCTATCTCACTGAATTGACAGAACCAGCATAGCTTAGATGCCTGGGGGCTGCTGAAAGCAATGGAGAATGAAGACAGCTTGCTAAGGCACCATAGAGCCTGCCATGCCACACATACGTACCAGTATCTCTCAGTGCAATGTGGAGAAGGTGCCTAACTCCCAGCTTCCTCCTCAGCATGCAGGAGAGTAAAGCTTGCATTCAGTATTCTATATTTTTGGAGGGCTGCCTAGGGAAATGGATTCTGTCTTGACTAACTGGGGTGCTGACAGGGAGCTGGCATACTTTTGATGCCTGGGGGCTACTAAGAATAAAGAGCAGGGGTGGCTTGCAGCAGCAGCACTACAGAGCCTACAGTGCTGTAGACAAACACCAGAAGGAGCAAGAGATTACAAGCTCCTGATAAAGAAACCTGCAAAACTTCTAATTGGTAAATTACATGCACAGGCACAGAGAAGTCATATCCCCCCAAAAATGTTTGGGAAGGCTTCCAGAATCTCTAGCCAGGCTGAATGGTAAGGGTCTTCCCCTGTACAAACCCAGTCTGTAAAGACTGAGAGATATGGATGTTTTCTCAAATGCATAAAACTCAGCAAAAAATCACAAGGCACACCAAGAAATAGGGAAACATGGCCCAATCACAGGGCCAAAATAATTCTCCAGAAACCAATCTCAAAGAAATGGAGGTCTATAATTACTTAGCAAAGAGGTCAAAATTATTATCTTTAAAAATGAGATTATCATTAAACAGAAATTATTTAAAAGAGCCAAATAGAAATTCTAGAGCTGAAGAATATAAAAACTGAATTCAAAAATTTACTAGAGGGTTCAACAGCAGACTTGATCAAGCAGAAGAAAAAAATCAGCAAACTCAAACACAGGTCATTTGAAATTATCAAGTCATTGGAGTAAAAAGAAAAAAAAATGAAAGAAAAGTAAAGAAAGCCAGAGGGACTTATGGAATGCCATCACATGGACAAATGTACACATTATGAGAGTTCCAGAAGGAGAAGAGAGAGAGAAAGTGACCTAGAACTTATTTGAAGAAATAATTGGTCAAAAACTTCCCATACCTGAGGAAAGAAATGTACATCCAAACACTTGAAGCTCAAAGGATACTGCTAGGGTGAGAGCATAGAGGCCCACACCAAGAAATGTTATAATCAAACTGTCAGAAGTCAAGGACAAAGAGAAAACCTTGAAAGAAGCAAGAGAAAAGTGACTTAACATGTACAAGGGAGCTCCCATAAGAATGTCATTGGATATTTCAGCAGAAACTATATAAGCCAGAAGGCAGTAGTAGGATATATTCAAAATGCTAAAAGGAAAAAAAAAGAAGATCTGCCTACAAAGAATACCATACCCAGCAAAATTATCCTTCAAAAATGAAAGACAGGCCGGGTGTGTTGGCTCGTGCCTGTAATCCTAGCTCTCTGGGAGGCCGAGGCGGGCGGATTGTTTGAACTCAGGAGTTCGAAACCAGCCTGAGCAAGAGCGAGACCCCTACTAAAAATTAGAAAGAAATTAATTGGACAACTAAAAATATATAGAAAAAATCATCCGGGCATGGTGGCGCATGCCTGTAGTCCCAGCTACTCGGGAGGCTTGAGGCAGGAGGATCGCTTGAGCCCAGGAGTTTGAGGTTGCTGTGAGCTAGGATGACACCACGGCACTCTAGCCCGAGCAACACAGTGAGACTGTCTCAAAAAAAAAAAAAAAATGAAAGACAAATATGTTTTCCCAGATAAACAAAAACTGAGGGAGTTCATCACAACTAGACCTGGCTTATAAGAAATGGTAAAGGGAATCCTGCAAGTTAAAATGAAATTACACTGGACAGCAACATAAAAGCATATGAAAATGCAAAGCTCACTGGTGAAGGAAAATATATAGAGAAACAGAATACTGTAATACTATAATGGTGGCATGTAAAGCACATTCATTCCTAGTATGAAATTTAATAGACAAAAGCATAAGATACAACTATAAAAGTATGCCAATGGATAAATAACATATTAAGATGTAATTTGTGACATCAAAAACAAAGTGGGAGTGAGTAAATATAATAAGAGTAATTTTTGTGTATGACTTATAGATTGTTATATTTTATGTAAGTCTTACAGTAATCAGAAAGAAAATACAGAAGGTACAGAAAAGGAAGTGACTAAGGAATCAAAGCATGTCAGTAATGCAAAGGAAGATAGCAAGAGAGGAAAAGAGGGACAGAATAGCTATAAGAAACAGAAAATAGTTAACAAAATGGCAGTAGTAAGTCCTTTAAAGGTAATTGGATTAAATTCCCCAATCAAAAGGTATAGGGTGATTGAATGGGTTAAAAAGACAAGATGTAATGATATGCTGTCTACAAGAGACTCACCTTAGATGTAAAGAGACAAGTAGGCAGAAAATGAAAAGATAGAAGAAGATATTTCATACAAATCATAACCAAAAAAAGGGCTGAGGTGGTCATACTTATATCAGACAAAATAGGCTTTAGGTTGGAAACTGTCATAAAAGGGTCAATTCACCAGGAATATGTAGCAATTATAAATATATATGCATCTAACATTAGAGCACCCAGATATATGAAGCAAACATTGACAAAATTGAAGGGAGAAATAGATGATAATAAAAATAGGAGATTTCAGTACTCCACTTTGAATAATGGTTAGAACAACCAGACAGATTAATAAGGAAACAGAGAACTTGAACAGCAGTATAGACCAATTGGACCTAACAGATATATGCAGAACACTCTACTCAACAGCAGCAGAATGCACATTCTTCTCAATTGCACATGGAACATTCTTCAACATAGATCACATGGTAGGCTAAAACACAAGTCCTAACAAAGTTAAAAAGATCAAGATCTATCAAGTATCTTTTACAACCACAATGGAATGAAAGTAGACATCAATAGTAGGAAAACTGGAAAATACACAAATATGTGAAAATTAAACAACACACGCTTGAACAACCCATTAGTCAAAAAAATAAATTACAAGGGAAATTAGAAAACATCTTAAGACAAATAAAAGCAAAAACACAACATAGCAAAACCTATGGGTTGTAGCAAAAACAGTACTAAGAGGGAAGTTTATAGTGGTGACAACTACATTAGTGAGTAAGAAAGATCTCAAAGCAACAACCTAACTTTCTGCCTCAAGGAACTAGAAAAAGAACAAACTAAATCCAAAGTTAGCAGAAAGAAGGAAATAATAAAATTAGAGCAGAAATAAGCAAAGTAGAGAATAGAAAAATAACAGAAAAAAAAACAATGAAACTAAGAGTTGGATTTTTGAAAATATCAACAAAATTAACAAACCCTTAGCTAGACTAAGTCAAAAAGAGAGAAGACTCAACTAAAATCAGAAATGAAAGAGGAGATATTGTAACTTATGCCACAGAAATAAAGATTATAAGAGACTACTGTGAACAGTTTATACACCAACAAATTGGATAACCTGGAGGAAATGGATAAATTCATAGAAACATATGACCCACCAAAACTGAATTATGAAGAAACAGAAAATCGAAAAGATATCCATAACTGCTAATGATATTGAATCAGTAATCAGAAACCTCCCAACAAAGAAAAGCCATGACCAGATGGCTTCATTAGAGAATTGTACCAAACATTTAAAGAAAAATTATTACCAATTCTCAAACTCTTCCAGAAACTTGAAGAGGAGGAAATACTTCCAAACTCATTTTATGAGGCCAGCACTACCCTGATATTAAAGCCAGACAACAATACTACAAGAAAAGAAATTTTGCATAAATATGATGCAAAAGTCCTCAACAAAATACTAAAAAATCAAATTGAACAGCACATTTAAAGGATTATACACCATGGCAATGTGGGATTTGTCCCTGGGATGCAAGGATGGTACAGTGTACAAAAATCAATAAATGTAATATGCCACATTAAAAGAACAAAGAACAAAAATCACATGATCAACTCAATTGTTGCAGAAAAAGCATTTTACAAAATTCAGTAAACTTTCATGATAATAACAATCAAGCTAGGAATAGAAGGAAATTATCTCAACATAATAGAGGTCATATATGAAAAGGCCACAACTAACATCATACTCAATGGTTAAAAACTGAAAGATTTTTCTCTAAAATCAGGAACAAGGCAAAGATGCTTATTTTTTTATATTTTCCACTTCTATTCAATATATTACTGGAAATCCTGACCAGAGACATTAGGCAAGAAAAAGAAATAAAAGGCACTCTAATTTGAAAGGAAGAAATAAAATGATGTCTATAGATGACATGATCTTCCATATAGACAACCCTAAAAATTCTACTCTCTCTCTGTCACACACACACAGAATACTGTTAGAACTAATAAAAGAATTCAGCAAAGTTGCAGAATAGAAAATCAACAATCAAAATTCAGTTTCATTTCTATACACAATCAACAGTTAATCTGAAAAGGAATTAAGATAATCCCATTACAATAGCATCAAAAAGAATAAAATACTTAGGAATAAACTTAACTAAGGAGGTGAAAGACTTGCACAGTGAAAATGACATAACGTTGCTGAAAGAAGTTAAAAACACAAGTAAATGGAAAGACATCCCATGTTCATGGATTGGAAGACTTAATATTGTTATTCATAAAATATCCATACTATCCAAAGCAATGTACAGATTCAGTGCAACCTCTACCAAAATGCCAATGGCATTTTTTTGCAGAAATAGAAAGTAACATCCTAAAATTCATGTAGAATGTCAGAGGTCCTGATATGCCCAAAACAATGTTGAAAAAGAGGAACAAAGCTAGAAGCCTCACACTTCCTAATTTTAAAACATATTACAAAGTTGCAGTAATCAAAAAAAGTTACGGTACTGGCAGAAAGACAGACATATAGGCCAATGGAACAGAAAATAGAGCCCAGAAACAAACTCTCTTATGAAACAAACTCTCAAATGATCTTTGACATGGGTGCCAAGACCACTCAATAGAGAAAAGACAGTCTCCAACAAATGTTAGGAAAACAGCTATCCTTATGCAAAATGATGAAGATGGACCCTTATCTTACACCATATACAAAAATTAGCTGAAAATGGATCAAAGACCTAAATGTAAGACCTGAAACTATAAAAATCCTAGGAAAAAAATATGGAGAAAAGCTTTCCAACATTGTAATGGGAAATGGTCTCTTGGATATGACACCAAAAGCACAGGCAGCTAAAGCAAACATAGACAAATAGGACTACATCAAACTTAAATATTTTGAACATCAAAGGACACAATCAACAGAGTTCAAAGGTAACTACAGAGTGGGAGAAAATAATTGCAGATCATGTATCTGATATGCGGTTAATAACAGAATATATAAAGATCTCCTACAACTCAGCAACAAAAAAATCAGATAATCTGATTAAAAATGGGCAAAGGACTTGAATAGACATCTTTCAAAAAAGATATACAAATGGCCAATAGGCCCATGAAAAGCTTCTCAATGTCACTAATCATCAGGGAAATATATCAAAATCACAATGAGATATCACTCATATCCCTTAAGATAGCAACTATAAAAGAAAAAAACAGAAAATAAGTGTTGGGGAGAATGGGGAGGAATTGGAACCCTGTGCACTATTGATGGGATTGTAAAATGGTGCAACTGCTGTGGAAAATAGTATGGAATTTCCTTAAAAAATTAAAAATACAGTTTTCATATGATCTTCAAATCCAACTTCTGGGTATATATCCAAAAGAATCAAAAATAGAATCTCAAAGAGATATTTGCACACCCATGTTCGTTGTGGCATTATTCACAATAGCCAAGATGTGGAAGTAATCTAAATGTCCATGAACAGATAAATGGATAAACAAAATACGGTGTATTCATACAATGGAATATTATTCAGCCTAAAAAAATAAGGAAACCCTGTCACATGCTACAATATGGGTGAACCTTGAGGACGTTACGCTAAGTGAAATAAGTCAATCACAAAAAGATAAATTCTTCACGATTCCACTTACATGAGATATCTAAAGTAATCAAACTCATAGAATAGAAAGTAGAATAATGGTTGCCAAGGACCGAGGGGAGGGGGAAATGGAGAGTTGTTCAATGGGAAGTTTCATTCACACAAGACGAAAGTTCTAGTGATCTGTTGTACAGCAATATTTGTATGTTGATACTTTTAAGCTGTTAACATAATATAAATACTTAAAAATTGTTAAGAGGGTTAGAAAAATGAAATGTACATGGATTAAACATCTGGAAAAACTTTAAAAAGTTAAGTTAATGGTCGATAATAGAATTTATTCTGGAGTGGACATTTATTGTCCTTCAAAGTCTCTTTCTTATGATGTGTCCTTTTACCATTCTATATATAACAAGTGAATTATTGATCCTCATTGTTAGATTCACAACCTATATACTAATGACTTTGAAAGTTAGGCCTGGCTTCTCTTCCAAGCTCCAAGACTCCCTTGCTGTTGCATACTGGAACCATCCTTTGAAATCCTGCTGGCATCTCACATTCCCCTCACCAGACACCAAATTTAGAATCCTTTCCTCCTAATTGTTCCTGTATTCTTCTATTAGACAATGACACTGCCAACCTACTCTAATAACTAAGCTTGAAATCTCACCAGGATATTTACTATATCCCCATCTCGTTCCCAAAACACAGTCAGACATAGAACCTTCTGTTATGCCATTTTTGCCATTCATATTGTAATAGTTCAGGCCATCTTCTTCATTTACCTTTAGGAGTGCAGTAGCATAACTTCCTATCTTCAGTCTCTCTCCCTTCTAGTCTTCCATCAGTCAAGTATTACATTTTAAAATACATATTACTTCTCTTCTGAAAATCTCGAATGGTTCTCCACAATCTACAGTGCTAAGCCTCCAAACTTATCCTTTATGCCTTGTCTTTGTATGTCATCCTCTCCACCTCCAGCCTCTAATCTCATTGGGCAATTCCTCGTTCTTTAAAAGTACTTTCAAATCTCTATGATTTTCATTGTGTTTCTCCAGTTTCAGATGTTCCTCCCCTTTTTCTCATTGTGTAAAGCCCAACTCAGTTGTCACCTTCTCTGTGAAGCCTTACATTTTGTGCCCTCAGAATTAGTTGTTCCCTTTTCTTTGTTATCATACATAGTATTTTGTTTGTACCTTAAAACATAAGCATAGATATATTAGTTTTCCTTAAAACACAGAGTGATTTGTGTGTTTCATGAAACACTATGGAAGATAGGAATCTTGTCTTACTTATTTCAGCATCACTCCCTGTGCTTAACAAAGATGAAAGGTATTTGATTCATATTTACTTAATGAAGTTGAAGGGGGAAAAGTCCCCCTAATGTGGTACGTGAAGAAGCATACCAGACTAAAAAATCAGGTGATCAGGTCTTTTAATCTTGACCTACTGTTTATTTAGAGATTTGATTTTGAGCGAATCTTTTAAGCTTTCTATGATAGAATTTGTTGTCCACAAGAAATCTTTATGAGTGTCATTGTCATGCTTAAAAACAATTTCCCATTGGCTTACATGATAAAGTTATGCAAATGGTTTTTCACTGGTTTGCAAGATAAAGTTCAAAGTAAAAAGCCTAACATTAAGTGGCCTCCATGGTCAGGTTTTAGTCCAATAGAGGAATTTAAACATGGAAATGACAAGATCGAATTTGAACTTTTGGAAAAACATGTACTACTGTGTGAAGAATGGATTGAGTCTTGGCAAGACCAGAAGCAGGAGTCTGATTAGAGCCTGAATTAAAGTTCAAGCAATAGAAATAGAAATAGAAAGCAGGATTTTTGAAATATTAAGAAACCAGAACTGACAGGATTGAGAACTAAATGTGGATGAAAAGGAAGTCAAGAATAATCTGCAGTTTCAAACCAGGATAACTGTATGATTTATAGTATCTTATACTGATAAGACCTACACCTTATCTTCATAGTTTTGAAAAATAAGCAAGTGTTTGCTAGTTGGGCTGGAAGGGGAAGAGCAGTTGAGACAAGTGCAAAAAATCATGCTGTGTACTAGAAATTATTGAATTTGCTAGAGCTGGAATAAGGGTATGTGTAAAAGCAAAGGGTGATGAAGTTGAAGAGAAAGGCCAGATCATAAAAGGTCTGAAGTTTATCCCTAGAGCAGTAAGAAGCTTTTGGTGATTAAAAACACAATTAAAACAGATGCTGTTGAGATATTTCCCTGAACCCCCAGAATTTGGACCATGACATTGGAAAATATTGGCTGGGGTTAACTAAAAAAAAATTATTTCAAATCAAAAAGCATTTATTAAATTTTTAAGTGATACAGTATTATTGTCAAATCTGAATAATACAGAAAAGTAGGAAGAAAAAAGTCATTCTCATTCCTACTACTTAAAAGATCACTACTACAAATGCCTATAATTATTTCCTTTCAGTATATTTATTATATTGTATTTATTTTGCTCTTTACAGTTCTAATCATACTATGATTCATACTTAAAAAGAACTATAGCACTCATATCAGCAGAATTAGCTATGAAATTAACCCCACTTTTTAGGCTTATAGAAAGACTTGGATTTCCAGTGCCCAATAAATATAGAATAAATAACTACATAGTTTCTACCGACATACGTGCAAAACACCTTAAAAACTAGATATCTCTTTTCACTCGTGACAGTTAGTAAATCTTCACGTTTGAGAAAGACCCTGCTTCATTCTCCATGATCACCTGTTCTTAAGTTTTCCTTTCCCAACTATACAAGTTAACATCTACTGTGTGCCTAAAGATCATGTTTAACATTGTTTACACCTTATAAAAGATACTAACTGAAATTACTTTTTTATTAGTCATTGATGTTACTATTTACAGTGGGCATCCTGGAAGCTGAAGTCTTATGTGCTTAAATCTAATAATATGAGAAACACCAACATGTAGGGTGACTAAGATTGACTAAGGGAAATGCAGCTTTTATGAACTAATAAAATACCTTTAACTGAAAAGATGACTTTGAACTTCTCTGGGTCCATTTTCCTAAGGCATTATGGAGATTAGTTAATGCTTGGAAAGAGCTTTAAATGGTGTATTTGTCAGTTTCCACTTTGAGAGATATAATAGCTTAAATTTCTAAAGAAATGGTACTTTTTCTTTACTTTTTATTTAAAGAATGTTTGGAACAAGGGCCTACTGACGAAAACAAAATTCTGATTTTGCATTTTAATACTAATGGCATTTACAATGAAAATATTCTAAATATAGACTGACTCAAAAATATTTATACTTCTATTAATGCCTGTAAAATTATATCCTAATAGGCTCTTTCTTTGAGAGACTAGAATTCTCAGTTAGCCTTTTGGCTATTTAGAGTTTAATAAAGGTATTCTGGAAGCATAACAAAGCAAGCTACAATTCAGAGACCCAAAATAGGGCACCAAACCAGAAATCAGACAGCAGGAAAGGAGTGAACCAAGGGATTCCAGACCAGATAATATACAAACTCAAAAGTTTATATTCCTGAACCAGAATGACAGCAAAGAGGAGAAAATTTGATGAAAGAGGAGTGTAGCAAAGGAGAGGATTGTGTCTAAAAGCTGGTATTTTACCATGGTGGCAATAACCGTACCCACAATTATTAATGTGTTTATGTATTACTACTGCTGCCAATAAGGGCAAGAACCTAGGGATCCTCATCTGAGGCTCTTTCTCAAGAGCCCTCAGTCCTTAAGAACACCTTGTAGCGAAGCCCAGACTTATAAAGACAGTCATGAAAAGCTCCTGGGGATCATCTGAAGCTACCTCAGGTCTAAAGGCTTTGCTTTCCTTTGTGGGAATATAAGCACTTGATTCCTATGTTATAGCTTTTAAAAATGTTTTCCTTTTTAGTGTTTTCAGTACATTTATCTTGTCATTATATCTTCTAATACCATTTTATTTTTTCACTTGTTATTTTTTACCACGTTCTCTCAGTTTTACACATTACTGGTGATACTAATTTTGAACACTTGGCTAAGGTGGTGTCTGCCAGGTTTCTCCACTGTAAAATAACTATTTTTGCTTTATAGTTAATAAAGACCTTGTGGCATATATCTTGAGACCATATAAATATGTTGTTTTTCTGGAGGTTTTTACCTTCTAATCTTAGCATCAGTTGATGATTTTTACCTAAACCAATTATTACTATGATGGTTGCCAACATTTCTTCATTGAACAGTTGGCCTTCTGTTCTAACAATAAATTTTAAAAATCATTTCTATATTTATAGTAGCATATTTCCATGGATGCTTATTTTCATTTTATTGAATAGGCTAAAATCTGTTACTGTCCTAATTTATTCTGATGATCAAGTTGTACCAGGTTTGGCCAGAGAGAGGCTCTTCAAGCTTGGTCTGAGATCCTTTTGACATGTTTCCATCATTATTTGAGTATTTTCTCGCTGAAAAAAGTTGTGAAGGAAGAGTAATTTCCTAGGAAAACAAAAGAATGAGAGAAAAGTTATTCTAGGCAGAGAGAACATCATACGCTATGGCAGGAAATTATGAAATAGTACAGTGTATTATGAAATCTACAATATTATCAATTTTCTAGGTGATAGAATAATGAGTGATAAGACAAGAAAGGATTTTAGATACTATTTTAAGGGATTGTAATTTTATCCTTTGAGCGACAATGAACCATTGATATAAATTATGGAGCTAACATTTTATGACAACAATGCCTGTTTTATCATCTTGATGTACAAAAATCCCACAAGAACTTTAATTTTTTTAATTCATCTGTAGCAAATAGCAGTCCTTCCAGCCATGCTTTCTGGGTTTTTAAAGAAATGCTATGAGTCTCATTATCTTGAATAAGCAAGTAGAAAAACTTGTAAAACAATTAAATTGGAGATGATATGAGAAATTATTTTCAGATGTACAAAGGACCTATAGTCCTGAGCCTACAAATGTTACCATTGCCAATGTTTCCCTAGAGCTTTGGAACCAATTTCTATTAATTGGAGAGATTTATATGAAAGACTAAATGCTTCGTACATCTGAGCCACACATTCTTTGAATTACCAAAGCCCTAACTATTTAAGCTGAACACCTTAGTGTCATCTTTGCTCTTTAAGTTACCTAGGAAAGCTATTCATCATTTTAGGTGGTTTGCTGTTCAGAAAGATCCGGGAAATAGATATACAAGGAATTCAAGCTGTAAACACTATGTGAAATAGTCAATACTATTAATAGGAACAGAACAAGTCTCAATATTTACAGCATATCCAAAGAATGAATAATGATTTACATTTTGGATAGCTTAGGGAATTCTTTTTACTGATTGTTTTAAAGAATAAAGTTTCATCCTGAGGTTTTGAATCTAATCAAGACGAACTTGCGTGAACATCTTGTTTCTACTGTATTCTGTTCTATAATCTGAAAGTATCTTTCCTTCATTTACTTTTAATTTAAAAAATGGATTTTCAAACCAAGATGAAACATTGTATATTAAAAACTAACAGGTTCGGGTGTGGTGGCTCACATCTATAATCCTAGCACTTTGGGAGGCTAGGGCAGGAGGATTGCTTGACGCCAGGAGTTCAATACCAGCATAAGCAAGAGCAAGACCCCGTCTCTACAAAAATTAGAAAAATTAGCTGGGTGTGGTGGTGCATGCCTCTAGTCCCAGCTACTAAGGAGGCTGAGGCAGGAGGATCACTTGAGCCCAGAAGTTTGAGATTGCAGTGAGCTATGATGATGCCACTGCACTCCAGCCTGGGTGACAGAGCAAGACCCTGTCTCAAAAAAAAAAAAAAAAAGAAGAAGAAGAATTACCAGGCTAAAAAAGATGCATTTGAAGTGAGAAAAATAATTTCATTGGTATAAACAGCTCCGTTTCAAGATGGCCATATCACAAGAAAAAGGTTACTACTTTTATCATAAAGATCCTATTGTTACTCTGCTCAGTAGAAAAGAATCCATTTTTAATAATACTTTCTGTGCCCCTTTGAAGGCATTCCACATCACAGATATTGCTGTTAGTATTGTGGACGGAAAAATTCAAACTCTGAAATATTTGAAAGAGGTTTATTCTTGAGCCAAATTTGAGGACCATGTCCCGGAGCCACTCTCAAGAAGCCTTGAGCAAGTGGACTCGCTGTGGCTGGGTTACAGTTTGTTTTTATACATTTCAGAGAGACAGGGGTTACAGGTAAAGTCATAAATCAGTACATGGGAGGCATTCATTGGTTTGGCCCAAAAAGGCGGTACATCTCAGAGCAGGGGCTTATAAATCACAGGTGGATTTAGGGATTCTTTAGTTGATCATGGGCTGAAAGAGTTAGGTTTTGTCCAAAAGACCAGGAATCAGCTGAAAGGAATGTTTAAGGGTCTTTTATCTATCACATGATGCTATACCAGAATCAGGTTGGGAAGCAAACAACATCATAAAAACCTATTTACTGAGACTCTGTCATTCGTAGGCATGACTCATCTGGCCTCCTTTGGAAGGAATTTTGAGCAAAAGAAAAAGATTGGAGTTTAGTCCTCAGTATTTAACCATGTCTTTGATGATGGCAATCCTAAGTGAACCCGTATTCTTTTTGCACTGTGTTCTTATAGTCTTTTCAGTGATTATAACTGCTGCATGGAAGATATGAAATCTCAGTAACATTGTGAGTACTTTCATCCCCATGTCTGGACTGAACCAGAAAATGTAAAGAAGATGAGCTAAGTTTTACTTATGGCCACCCAGGCTTACTAGAGAAACCTCTAGCATCAGTTTGTGACCACTTTAGGATAGCTTTAATCCCACAAATCAACTCAGAAGATTAAACCCATTGCAGAGGAGTGGGTTTAATTTAGATGTTTTAATAGTTCAGCCTGTCACTCTTAACTCAGTTCATGCAGCCAGTGATGGGGAGGATGTCTAGACTCCCTCCCCTACCTCCACCCCTACTCCCATATAAAAATCCTATATCCTTAAGCACTTTGTATTTATGTTTGCCAAGTTAGGTAGCCTACCTACAAATTACCAGTAACAATCATATAGTAATTTTACTATTGTAAATTTAAATAAATATTTTCTTGAACACTGTGATCTTCTCAGTAGGATGTACGTTTTCACATGTTTGTTATGTTTTATAGTATGGATGACTTTAATGGAGCTAATGTTCTCACAGATTCTCTTTGTGACCTGTGGTGTTCATATGTAAGGTAGCTATCAGAATATATTTGTGGCCAGGAAATAGTTTTTGCTTCGTAGGAAACTATTTTCTCTATCCCAAAATAAAACTTTTTCATTATAACCTTCTTACCTTTTTAAAAATTTCTTGTTCCTTCCTTTCCTATTTCTACCTAAATGGATTTTATGGGCTTCTGGCTGCTAGATAATAACTCATCTGGCCTTCAAAACGCAAAAGTAAATGATTTTTTCTCAATTTTTTTCTCTTCAATCAGACTTCTATGCTGGACTCAGAATCAAGAAGAGGGTTGGGGTGTGAGGGAGAACAGTTTTTATCCTTTTTCCTGCTGATTTAGTTTTCTAGTGGCCCAAACAGTAAGAAGTGCTTTGGGTTTGTAACTTACAAAACAAGATAAGTCAGAGACAACTATTCTTAAATTTTTTGAAGCTTTCATTTCGAAGCTCCTTGTAAAACACTGGTGTCAACATCAGAAAATAGTTGAAATTGTATTTCTTTTAAAAATAGACACAAATAAAAAAAAGAAAAGAAAACTATTTGATTACCAGATTTCTTTTGGAAATGTATGACTTCTAAAAATGGGCTGCCCCACGCCAGCCCTTGGGAGGCCTCCGTGAGATACCCTGAGCTGTATGTTTGAGTGCTGGACATTCTTAGCCTGAGCCTCCAGTTACTAGTACCTCCCTGCGTATGTCCCTGGTACTGTCCATGGAGCATTGTTTGTCCACTTTTGATTTGAAAATGGCAGCACTGGATCACCTAGATAGAGGTTTTCTTTTCTTTTCTTTTCTTTTCTTTTTTTTTTTTTTCGAGACAGAGTCTTGCTTTGTCGCCCAGGCTAGAGTGCCATGGCGTCAGCCTAGCTCACAGCAACGTCAAACTCCTGGGCTCAGGAAATTCTCCTACCTCAGCCTCCCAAGTATCTGGGACTACAGGCACGTGCCACCATACCCAGCTAATTTTTTCTATTTTTAGTAGAGATGGGGTCTCACTCTTGCTCAGGCTGGTCTCAAACTCTTGACCTCAAGTGATCTTCCCGCCTTAACCTCCCAGAGCGCTAGGTAGATAGTGGTTTTCAAAATTATTTTAGCTATAATCTTTTGTTAAATGGAATCTTATAGGGACACATAATCATCTTGCATGTGGTAAGGGATACAACAGAACTGGATGTGTTAATGATAAAATTTAGTTATTCCTTTTACTCAAAAGAGCAGCTATTGTTTATTTCATTCATTTTATTCTTTTGTGGGGAAAGTAAGTGACAAATAATACTCTTTTCCTCATATTTATGGGACCAAGTTAACCCTTCTTTATTGGCAAAGTAGCTAACTGTGGGTCATGAGTGAGAAGACGCCTCTTGGCACATAAAAGGTATCAATAAACATTTGTTGAAAATACACACACACACACACACCCCTACTTGCTAATGTGCCAGACACACACACACACACTCACACACACACACACACCCCTACTTGCTAATGTGCCAGACACACACACACACACACACACACACACCCCTACTTGCTAATGTGCCAGAGAATGAAAATACTCCTCCTTTTGACATTCCTTTCAGTAAATTTATTATATATCCAAAGGCCCCTATGTTAACATGCAAATAGTTTAGCCAGGGACCAATATTAACCCATTAGCATCGAAGTATGTTTATTTGTTCAATTTAGCCATTCCACAATGTATACATATTTTAAAACATCATGTTGTATACCATAAATATATATAGTTTTTGTCAATTAAAAATAAATTAAAAATAAAATAAAATGTTTATACTATAGATCTATAAAAAAGAACGTGATTAATTATATATCCAATGGGATAGTCACTTTGTTACAGTTTTTAAATATTCAGGGGGCTTAGGGAAGTAAAGGGGCAAAGCAGAAAGCACCACTTTGGTTTTTGCTTCCTAAATTTATGCTCTGTTTAAAAGATTTGCCATGGAGTCATACTTCAAGTATTTACTCACTATCTATTATAAGTATAAGGGAGACACTATTCTAAAACTGGCAAAGGATACAAAGGTTAATGAGGTAAAGGCTCTGCTGAACTTCAGTGAATTTATAATCTACTAACAGGGCTAAGGCAAATATTTAAATATCTGCAGCATAAGATAGAGAGTGATAGGTGCCAGAAGAGAAATATAAACAAAATACAAAATTATTTTAGAGATGGGAGAGATTATTCCTGCCTGCTAGATAACCACATTACAATTTCCAAAAAACAACAACAATAAATAAGATCTACCCATCTCTATAGTTAGAGAACCATCAGGTAGGTGGTTTACTATCCTCTTGCTCTTATTATTTATTTACTTACATGTCTTTCCTTTCTGATGGACTGTAATGTTCTTTATGGCAGGATATATCTTACTCTTAGTATCCCAAGTTCCTAACTGCCTGGTTCATAAAATGCACTCAATATTAATATTTTGTTGAATGGATGTATCACTGATAATCAAACTTGCTATTTAATAAGAAAACTTTGGCCAGGCACAGTGGCTCATGCCTGTAATTCCAGCACTTTAGAAGGCCAAGGCAAGAGGATTGCTTAAGGCTAGGAGTTTGAAATACACAAAGACCCCATCTCTACAAAAAAATTTTAAAAATTAGCCAGGCATGGTGGTACAAACCTGTAGTCCTAGGAACTCGGGAGACTGAGGCAGTAGGATCGCTTGAGCCCAGGAGTTTGAAGCTGCAGTGAGCTATGATCATGCCACTGCACTCTAGCCTGGGCAACAGAGCAAGATCTGTCTCTTAAAAAATAAGTAAATAAATAAGAAAACCTCTTTCCTATTCTATTACAAAGCATATTCAACAGATAAGGCCTATGCAATTAAGAAGTAGAGTTTTCTTTTCAGAAACTGAACATATTTCAAAAGGACAGCTTTTATAAGATTATAAACAATTTGTACCATAAAGTAAGTACAGCATATCACAGAAAAAATCAGATCTGAGACCTATAAAACTGAATACAAAGCAGAAGCAACTACATCTATCTTTCTCTCCAGTTGCACTGGTTGTAGCAGTATGTTTTTATGGTATTTGACTGACTAGGGCCAAACCTCAGGGAAAGTGAGATATAAATAAATTTGTATTTCAATTTTAAGTGAATGGTAAATCACACATAATCCTTTATTAAGTGTTCGCCTACAATTTTGAGTAGAAAATGTTGTTCTAATTTAGTACTAAATAATCTTCAAGCTTTGAAAATCTTGCAATTTTGATTGTCCATAAGAAGAGGTATTAGGAGTATGACCAACTTTATATATCTTTTTCTTTAGGTACTTATGACAATGTCGTTAGTCTTAGAATGGAAACCCTTTGGGGCAGTGCCTTTAAGTCAATTCAGTGAATGCGTCTGGAGTAGCTACTGGGATTGAATAGAAGTGCTAAATTTAATAAGATGCAATGGCCAGAAACTCACGATCTTCTGAAGGATATATATATAATCATTATAAAGTGGTTTAAGGAGATAGGAGCTTATTTATCTCACATAGCAAAAGTCTGGAGGCAGGCAGTCCAGAGCTTGTACAGCAGCTCTACATTGTCATCAGGGGCTCGGACTCTTTTTTTCTTCTTACAGTTACACACTTTCTGTGGGCATTTGCATCCTCATGGTTGAAAAATCGCTACAGCACCTCCCAGTATCCAGCCATATTCCAGGTAGAAAGAAGGTAGAATTCTAGGGCAAAACGTTTTCCTCTTAAAGCCTTATCTCTTTATCTTTTTATGTGTAATAGGAAGCCTGCCCCAGGGACTTCTCCCTACATCTCATTGGCCAGAATTATATCATAGGGCCACTCCTAGGTGCAAAGTGGCTAGGGAAGAAGGAGCTTGTGGATAGCAGTTAGGACAGCCAAGCAACAATGTCCGCAGTTACTCTTTTTTCTGTTTACCCTTTGGGATGAACACTTAAAGGTTCAATAAAAAGCCAAGTTATTTATGCATGAAGGCACAGTACTCCAAGAAGTCTCTTTTTGTCATTAAATGATGCATTTGTTAATTCAACAAATACTTATTTTTTGTTGGTTAATATGTGCCAGTTAACTTTTCTATGTATTAGGGATAACAACAGTGAACAAAAAGACAAAGTTGTTGCCTTTCATGGAGCTTATGTTCTACTAAGAAGAAGAAGGCTATAAAAAAATAAATACAAATATTTACATATTATAGATACATGTTATGAATATACATATATGTATGCACATGTATATATGTGTGTGTTTATATATAAATATATAAACATATTTATAGCCATATATATATATGTATATGTGTGTGTGTGTATATATATATCTCTGTGAAGCAAAGTAAAGTAGGGTAAGGGGAATAAAGAATGATGATAAGTATTATCCCATACAGAGTGTTCAACAAAGGCCTCTCTGATGAGGTGATATTTGAACAGAGACCTGAAAGAAGTGAGGGATAGATGGATCTATAATATCTGGAGAAGAATGGTCCAAGCAAAGGATACAGAAAGTACAGAGGCCCTGAGAAGAATTGTATTTGACATGATCAAGAAAAAGCAAGGAACCAGTGAACCGGAGCACAATAAATGTTCGGAGAAGAGAAAAGCGGGAGCCATAATATGTTGGGCCATATAGGACATAGCACAGATTTTACTGTAAGTGACATAGAAAGTCATTGGAGGGTTATGAGCAAAGATTAACACAACTTACAATTTAAAAGGATCACGATAATGTATGGAGAATAAATTGTAGTATGAGGCCGGGCGTGGTGGCTCACGCCTGTAGTCCTAGCTCTCTGGGAGGCCGAGGCGGGCGGATGAGTTCGAGACCAGCCTGAGCAAGAGCGAGACCCTGTCTCTACTAAAAATAGAAAGAAATTAGCTCGACAACTAAAAATATATAGAAAAAATTAGCCGAGCGTGGTGGCACATGCCTGTAGTCCCAGCTACTCAGGAGGCTGAGGCAGTAGGATCACTTGAGCCCAGGAGTTTGAGGTTGCTGTGAGCTAGGCTAACGCCACGGCACTCACTCTAGCCAGGGCAACAGAGTGAGACTCTCTCTCAAAAAAAAAAAAAAAAAAAAACTGTAGTATGACTGGGGTAGCAGCAGGGAGACCAGTTAGGAGGCTATTCAGTTTCTCAGGAAATTAATGATGGTTATGGTTCCAACTATTATAGTAGTAGTAGTGGAAGTGGTGAGTAATGATCACATTCTAGATATGTTTCAAACACAGTTTAAATATAAGAGAAGATTCAAAGATGTCTCCAAAGTTTTGGCTTAATAACTGGAAGAATGTTGTTGCTATTTACTGAGATGGGAGTTGTAAGAGAGTAAGACATCATACATGTGGGATAGTGGGGTGGGGAATCAAGAGTTTGATTTTGGTCATTTTAGGTATAAGTTGCCCGTTACACATCCAAGTGCATGTTGGATGATTACAAGTCTGGAAGTATATGTCATCTACTAGCTATTGGATGATACAGAAATCTGGAGTTGAGGGCAGAGGTTAAGATTAGAGATATAAAATTAGTAGCTTTAGAGTATGAGTGATATTAATGCCATGGGACTAGATTAGGTCACACAAGGAATAGATAGCTAAATAATCCTTCTCCATGACTTTTTTCAGAGGAAAGAAAATTTCCTATAAAATCCTAAATAAATTCAAGTTTGACAACTTCATTTTACTAACTAGTGTATTAAGTGTCCGAAGTTTAGTGTAGTGGTTGAGGATATGAACTCTGAGGCCAAGACTACCTAAGTTTGAATCCTGGCTTTTCTGTTACTAGCTCTGTTATTTAAAGATGTATAATTTAAACCTCTCTTTCCTCATACATAAATAAGGATAGTAATTGTGCCTCACCATAAGGTTGTTGTGAAGATTAATTAATTAATTAAAAACAATGCCTTGACACATAATAAGTGCTCAAAAAGGATTAGCCAATATCATCATTAAATTTCATCAAGATTTGACATATAACGTAACATTGCTAACATGATTTAATGTTCCACCATAGAAGTCTGTATTTCGGAGGCAGGAAAAACAATTGTTGACCTGCTAATCTTCATTGGGGGACATTTGAAATTAGGAATTGTTGAAATTTATAAGTCATTCCCACTTTTTAATCAGTGTTTTAGCATCATATTCTCAGTTATTATCTTCCTATTTAGGTCATAGTGCTGTCGATATCACCAAGGTGGCTAGAAGACACCGCATGTCTCCTTTTCCTCTGACATCTATGGACAAAGCCTTTATCACAGTCCTGGAGATGACTCCGGTGCTTGGGACAGAAATCATCAATTACCGAGGTACTATTATATTTGCCTATTGCCCTTTCTTTTATTTATTTTTTTCCAGGTAAGACTCATATAACATAAACACACAATTTTCTTGAAAGAGAAAGATTATTAACCATTATCACAATCATCATCATTCTTTTTGTTTCTTATTTCTACTCAACCATAGGATCAGCCTTAACAGTATACACAGTAAATAAAACACTCATAAAACTTCTTTTTCATACAAAATGGAAGAAAATCAGCTGTGTTTCTGCTCTCCATCAAAATACTGATGCTCTAAAGAGGGGGCTATCAGCACTGAGTGAGGAAAATAGTTAACTCTGAGTCTATCTGATGTCTTTTCTGTCAGAAATGGGAAATAACTAATTGTGTCTTGTAATCATGTTTTCCAGTTCTGGACAATATGCATTTAAATGTAAAAATATAAAAAAATCAGTTTGTCCATGGATTACCAAGAAGTCAGTCTAATCTCAGGTTTTCTGCTTCACCTCTCATTTTCTGTTCTTAGTCTTGAGAGCAGCTTCTAAAGAGACAATGGGTATATAGTGTTCCCCAGTAGTTTGTTTTTAATCAATCACTTCCACTTCTTTTTTGGGGGGAGGAGAAAAATGTGGAACGCTTCATGATTTGTGTGTCATCCTTGCACAGGGGAACAACCTCCATTCTAAAAATTCAGCATAAGAGTTATATTGGGCATCCAGTCACAGAAGACCAGCCTTTTAAAGAAAACAACACCAAAAACAGAAGTTGTATCTAGTGTAATCTGAATAAAATATAGTTTCTTGATTGCTTTTGTTATGCAAAAAGAAATAAAACAAAAGGATTAATTTTATAAATAAAGGACTTTATTCATAGAATCATAAAATATTCAAACTGCAATAAACACTGAGAGCATTTATACAAACACCCTAATTTTTCTGTGAGGAAACTAAGACTCAGAACAGCAGAAAGGGAAGAGGATTAAGGTCTCAAGACTAATATTCTTCTTTTTACTACAATGATAGAGCTCTTCTTTCAGCATTAAAATATTTTTTAAAATAGTAGCTGACATAACAAGTTATGTTAAAAGACCTAAAATTAGTGAAATCTTAGATGTCAGATTTTAGCTCTTTGGTCTCTGACCCAACTTAGACAGAAATTATTTTTATATAGTTTGCACTTATCCTGCATCTTTGATTCACATTCTGTTATATATATATATATATTACTAGGAGTAAATCTTTTCTTTTGTTTTTGTTTTACTCATTAAAGGAAATAAGGACTAGGAAACTCACTACAGTAGGAAATTAGTCCTGAATTAACTATATGATTTCAGAAATCAATTTTAATGAAAGTTTTCTTTATTATTAAATGCAGAATATTGAGATATTTATTGATATCAACCAAAACCAAGAAATTTTCAGAAAATATGAATGTAAACTTGAGTTGTTACAAAGAATTAATAATACTTTACTTATTATTGATATAAATTAACCATCCTTTGTCTTGTATTATTTCACAGGCGTTTTCCTTAACACCGGTCCTTAAAACAAGCTGTGTATTCCATTTAGACAGAAATTGTAGTTCTTTTAAAGAAAAAAAGGAGTTGGAAATGACCATTTCATTTTTTCCACTAGAAAAAAAATGCTTTCAGATGTATTCTTTTTTCCCTTCATATGCTTGTTTACACTTCATTTGTTCATCAAATCAGTTGTCACTCGTAAGTGAATAAACTCTTCATGAGTGGTTGACTTTTTGTCAAGTGTTTCCACTCATGATGATGAAAAATAATAATGAGGTTTACATTCAACCTTTGAGTTGAATCACACTCAGTTTTTTTTGCAAAAGAGTATTATCATTAGACCTCCTCAGCACTTTGGTTAGGGTTTCAAAAAACATCATATATAAAAACATAATTGAATTTGTTCAACAAATATTTATTAAACATCAACTAAATCTCAGGTACTATGTCAAGTCCTGTATAGACAAAAATGAATAAAAATAAGACTTCTGGGCCAGGCATGGTGGTTCACACCTGTAATCCTAGCAATTTGGGAGGTCAAGGTGGGAGGATCACTTGAGGTTCAAGACCAGCCTGAACAAAAGCAAGATCCTGTCTCTACAAAAAACAGAAAAATCAGCCAGGCATGGTGGCACATGCCTGTAGTCCCAGCTACTTGGGAGGCTGAGGCAGAAGGATCGCTTGAGCCCAGGAGTTTGAGGTTGCAGTGAGCTATGATTACACCACTGCACTCTAGCCTGAGCAACAGAAAGCAAGACTCTTGTCTCAAAAATAAAGTAATTAATTAAAATAAATTAAAAATAAATAAATAAAATAAGACTTCTGCCCCATGGATCTCATAGTCTAGTGCAGAAGAGATAGGTAAATAATGTGGCACTTGTCTCCTTTATTAGCTCTTTTGCAGGCTTACCTTCCTTTGTCCATTCTCCTCCAAGAAGTTTTTACTGGTGTCTACCTCTGCCTTTCCCTAGCTGGGTTAACACCCCTTCCTTTATGTTCCCACAGCATCTTGTTCATATGTTTTATGATAGAACTGACTGACATATTTGTTCACTATCTTTAATAAATGCCCTAATAAATAATGTGCATATAAAAAAGAGCACTCTAAGTGTGAATCACTATAAATTGAATTGTCATAAGTTAAAAAAGACCTGTAATTCTTTTGATGAAGGGAAGAGAATTTTCCCTAGAAAAAGGATAAGAAATTCATTGTCATTGCACTTTAAAGTGTTATCTTTACCAAGTATATTTTCATTTTAATGAGAAAATCTTTATAGTTCACTTTCATTTCAGCTAGATAAATACCTCTAAACTATTTAATTTCATTTATTAATCACTGAGTAAGAAAAGTATTTTGGGGAGACTGAGAGGCCTTCACAGTTCTCTGAAATTCTAAATATTTTGTCTCTGCAAATACTCTTCAATTACAGAAGCCCTTAGAGGAGAGCCAATGTTTTGTGAGGGGAGTCCAGAACCACTGAATCTGTGAACCAATCTGGAGCTGTGATATCTTGATATCTCTAATTTTTGTATGTCTGAGAAGGTTCAATAATAATCCCAGAAAACTAAGGATATAACATGTTCAGAAATGCTAAAATTGATTGCTGTGAAAGTCACAGACATAGGGAACTCTATGAGGGAATTTCCGAGTATAATACATGAAATATTTAGAATATAATAGGAGAGGGTAACTTGGACATCAAGTAGTCTCTCTTACTTTAAAGACAAGGGAACCTAGGACCAAAGAGGTGTAATAATGTTCTTAAATTTAGACATACAATTATTATTAAAGCAACTAGAACCCAGGATCATTAACTCCCAGTCTGAGTCCATTTCACTATAACACACTGCATCTCAAATCAGTAAGAAAATTATTCTTCTAATGCAAGTGCCTAGATGTGTATGCATGTATAAAGTGTTTTCTGTTTGTTTATCTGTTTGACTACTGGTGAATTTTCTATTGTCTCTGGTCTGTCCTTTGGCGTATCTACTATTTTCAGCTCCTTTCTGCAAGCAAGACTTTAATGAAGAAAGCGCTCCACTGAGATAAATAGTTTTCCTTTGGTTTCTTGGGATAGGCATACCTAGCATAACAATAGATGATAATATTTACAAGCCTACCATTTATGATTCATTTTCTTTTCTTGTAAAATGCATGACATGAATAAATTACAACTTCATACTTGGTATAGTACCAGCTACTAGAAGGCAGATTAAAATATTTTGGCACCATTCCCTGAAATTCCCAATCTTTTTCAGATTACAATGAAAAACTATGAGCTTTCAATAGAAAGAATTTTGCTATCTTGGGAATTTTATTTTCGACTATAAACTCTAAGCTTTCTTATTTAAGATTACATGATGAAAGACTTCAGGATCTTTCCTGGGTTCTTTGTTTTTCCACTTCAGCAGTTCTAGTCAAGGAATCTTATATGTTCCTGTCTAATTTCTAGCTAATTAGCTGCCTAAAGATAGGCAGTTATCTTAAACTGAGATTCTCTACCCCCTCGAAGAAATTCAGAAGCTCCTGATTCCAAGCAGTGAGAAGTCCTCACCAAGGTGGTTCACAAGTCATGCTGTGAGTTCATTAACTCTTCCTGATGGTTTAGGTACTATCTGAGAATAAGGAAAAAGGAATTAAGGTATACTGGAAGGAACTTTGCCATCAGACACTCTTTACCTTGCTCTACCTTTAACCCTGGACAAGCTACATAACCTTTCTGAGTCTTATCTCCCTCCTTTGTAAAATGGAAATAATGTCTACCCAATATAGGGCTATTGTAGGATGCTACTAAAGGAGATGATATGTATAAATAATCTAGCTTTCACTAAACTGCTGTATTTAGAATTTAGTAACTGGTTCTCTTTCCTTCATTCTCCCTACATAGGGATTCTGAGATCACAGCCCTAGGATGATAAGCACTTGTAAATTACAGAGTTAAAGCTAGAATTCCTTGGCTCAGCTCCATTTGTTGGTTCATATTAACAATCTCTAGATCCTGTACACATTGTGATATAATCAAATTTAAATTCCATCCACCCAGATCATTCAGGAATATGTGTCTGTCTCATTGGAAAATTCAGTTAAGGAGCATTTTTCATTGTTTATCTGCTTATCTCTGATTGAGTGTTACATAATTGAAGCAAAAAGTTGAGATATTTATTCAAATATTTCAAGTGACAGTATACATTTTTATTATCCAGATTACTGCCTCCCATTTCTGCTTCCAGTCTAGTAAGTTCTTCACCTAGAATGATCCCATGTACTTGTAAAGGGGTATTGGTCTGTGCTGGCATTTGCTGTAGATTTTTTCATTTTTCTGTGAATGTGGCCACTTAAACTCATTCATAATTCCCTTCAGGTATTCTTATCCCTTTAAACTCTTCAGTCCATGAACTTTATTACACCTCTAAAATACATACTCAGGTACAATGAACACTATTCTGGTGACAGGCACACTAAAAGCCCAGACTTCAAGATTATACAGTGTATTCATGTAACAAAAAATTTGTACTCCCTTAATATTTTGAAATTAAAAAAATGCACATCTTATTATATTTTTCTGTTTCAGCATCTTATTGCATCATTACCTTTACACTTCTCTCTTCATTCGTCAAAATAAACATCTCAATGCCTCTATATAATTTTAATGACATATATGTATGTATGTATATATACATATACATAATCACAACCTATAACTAATCATGATGTTTTTCATTTCCAAAAATTATATTACCAATCAGCTCTCTGTATATGTGTTTTCAGGTGCTTTTTTTCCCCATTATGGTGGGTACCACATGTATGCCTTTACCATTAAGCCCCTTTGTGTGGAGGAATTATTTTCATAGTTATGCAATTGAGTAAAATTACTTAATTCATGTAGGAATCAGGCCTATAACCTTAGCCTAATTGCTCTATGTCACAACCAGGTAGACTAATCTTCCTTTTTCATACTTCCTTCTATCATACCATTATATATTTATATATATATTTATTCTCTCATTAAAAATTAAAGCATATTATAAATATATTGCACTTTAAGCAATTTTGATAGAAAATAATTCATATTTAATCAAAAAGTAAGATAATTAATTTTTCAATAGGATTTTCTAGTTATTTTACATAGTTTTTATTGACTGTGTCTGTGATCAAAACAAGGTACAGGCTGGGTGTGACGGCTCATGCCCGTAATCCTAGCACTCTGGGAGGCCAAGGTGGGAGGATCACTTGTGGTCAGGAGTTTGAGACCAGCCTGAGCAAGAGCTGGCCTCGAACCTCACCTCACCTCTATAAAAACCTCACCTTTATAAAAAATAGAAAAAAATTAGCAGGCATCGTGGTATGCACCTGTAGTCCCAGCTACTTGGGAGGGTGAGGCAGGAGGATCACTTGAGCCCAGGAGTTTGAGGTTGCAGTGAGCTATGATGACACCACTGCACTTTACCCAGGTCAATAGATCAAGACTCTGTCTCAAAAAGAAAACAAAAAGGTACAATCTTTAGATGCGATTCTTAGTTTTTCCATTAGTTTGGGGTACCTCATTATGTTTCCATATTTTCGATATACATGTCTTATTTTGTATAGTTAGCAATTTTTTAATTCAGCATCTATTTTGCAGTGCCATAGTCTATATTAATAGGATTAAGTTAGGATTCAGAATGTAAGCAGTGGAAAAGTTTTTCAGTTAAAATGGAAAGAAAATAGAAATTTTCTAAGAAAGAATAGCATCAAAATACTATATTCCTGCAAATATAAAAATTTCTGAAAAGTATCTCAGGTTTTTAGAAATGATAACTCATCCCTCTCCATTCCAAATGTTATATTAGTAGAATTATGAAAATTAATGAAAATGAAAAGAAACAAACTTAAGTTGCAGTAAAGGATTTGCCAGTACCAGCAAAACAATTACCAGAAATGAAAACTTAGTAATAGCTTTTTAAGTTTAAATTGGTTAACTTTCCCATTAGAGCATACAGTGCTGCAGTAGTTACCTTTTTGACTGTTTTCTCTAGTCAAGACTTTTCAACTCCTGGCAAGCTGTTAGCTCACCCCAAGCAGCATGGGCTAAGTGCCAGGGAAACAAAATCTGTCTTTTATTTAATTGTGAAACAAAAGCATAAGAAGAAAATCAGAGACAAAAGGATTCTATTGTAATCAACAACACTCGTAATGTGTCTGAATGTGTATAAGAATGGAATCAATTTGCAATACCATTTAAAATTTTAACTCGATTTTTCCAACAACAGAATTTATTGAAGATAGTTAAAAACTTGTTTTCTGTTTCTATAAACTCCTTTTCTTCAGAATCTCAGTCTCCTTGCTTAAGTTCCAAAAAAAAAAAAAAAAATCAACCATTAACATCTTGTTTTATCATTTGGATATAACACTGAATGATTTGGTGAGACTAGTGGAAACCTGTGACTATAATTCCTTACTAATTTCCTTGCTTTGATTTTAGCAAAACGAAAATAAGCCACCAGTATTTATTCAAAATCAATGTCATAATTGGTATACTGTTATGTATTTCTTCTTTCATCCCATGTAGGGGCTCTGTTTCCTCATACATCGTTTTCTTTTTATAAAATATTTCTGATATATTAACCTTGTTTTCTTTTTTATTAATAACCATAGTAATACCATAATATAGGACCAATCAATGTTGGAAAAGTTAAGAATTACTTTTAGAATACTAAGATACATGGTTCAAAATTGCAGCCTATAGGAAGAAAATATTTTTTTCCTGTGGAGCATATGGCAGTTTATAGTACAGTGATTCAGAGATTTTAAATTATTCAAACTATAGAATCAACATTTCTTTGTTTTGCATCAAACCCTGACCAACAAATTCACCCCTGGAACATAAGTGCTACCTATTTATCAGTGAAACCCTACTCTTTTGACCCAGGTATGGCAAGGTTTCCATCATTAAGTAATGAAAAGAGCAAGTACTTGCTCTCAACTGAAGCATTTCTGTGACATCAAGGACATTTTAGATAGTTTTAAAAATTATTATTTCGCCTAAAAAATAAATCTTGCATTTTAATTAGGTTGAATGTTTTTTATAGTTACAGTTATTTTTAAAGCTTAATATTTTATACATAGAAATGAATACATGTAATACATATGTAAATTGTGACAATAAAATAAGCATCATGAAACCCCAACCCAACTTAAGAACTAATTCATTACCAATTCCCTTGCATCTTTTTATATTGCTAAATCATTTCTGGTAATCATAACATTTGTGTTTATTCCAAATTGTATAATCTTGCATAAAGCTTGTTTTACATTTTATGACATAAGAACAGTAATGCTTTCCCTTACTCAATAAATTGGCAGATAATGAGCATCCTTAGATGGAAAAACACAAATGCACAACACAGTTGCACTTTGAACAAGCTATGTATTTTATCAGAATAGGAATTTTATTGTATTATTCCATAAACACAATTTGTGGAGTAACTACAGATTAATTAACGTATTGGTTTTCACCAAAGGAGATGTTAACCCGTAAACCATTCAGTCTTTCTCAGTTTACACATATGTAAATTCTGTAATACATAAGTATGACCCATTATGCACCAAAATTTTGTCTAGTTAGTCTTTCAAACAAAGGCATGGGGACTAAATTATATCAGGATAGGCTTGAAGGCATCCACCATGTTAAATATTTATTTTAGTGTCTGATAATAAACCACGAAGCTTTCTTTAAGTATGTTGTACAGGCATATCTCACTTTATTGCCCTTTGCAGATACTGTTTTCTACAAATTGAAGGTATGTGGTAACCCTGTGTCAAGCAAGTCTATCAGCATCATTTTCCAATAGCATGTGCTCACTTCATGTCTCTGCATCTCACTTTGGTAATTCTCGCAGTATTTCAGAGTGTTTCGTTATGATTTTATCTGTTATGTTGACCTGTGATCTGAATAGAAATCAAATGACCCACAACATTCCCTTATGCCAAAGCCGAATCCAGAGCAAGACCCTAATTCTCTATAATTCTTTGATGGCTGAGAGACGTAAGGAAGCTACAGAAAAAGAGTTCGAAGCTAGCAGAGGCTGCTTCGTTAGATTTAAGAAAAGAAGCTGTTCCCATAACAAAAGTGCAAGGTGAAGCAACAAGTACTAATGTAGAAGCTGCAGCAAGTTATGCTGAAGATCTAGCTAAGATCATTGATAAAGGTGGCTGCACTAAATAACAGATTTTCAATGTAGACAAAATAGCCTTATATTTTAGAAGAAAATGTCATCTTGGACTTTCATAGCTAGAGAGGAAAAGGTAATGCCTAGCTTCAAAGGACAAGCTGACTCTCTTGTTGGGGCTAATACAACTGGTAACTTTAGGTTGAAGCCAGTGCTCATTTTCCATTCCAAAAATCCTAGGCCCTTAAGAATTATGCTAAATCTATGCTGCCTATGCTCTATAAATGGAAAAACAGAGCCTAGATGACAGCATATCTGTTTATATCATGGTTCACTGAATATTTTAAGCCCACTGTTGAGACCTGCTGCTCAGAACAAAAGATTCCTTTCAGAATATTATTCCTTGTTGACAATACACCTGATCATCTAAGAGCTCTAGTGGAGATGTGCAGGAGATTAATGTGTTTTCATACCTCCTCCCACAACATCCATTATGCAGCCAATAGATCAAGAAGTACTTTTGATTTTCAAGTATTATTATTTAAGAAATACATTTTGTAAAGCTATAGCTGCCTTAGATAGCTATTCCTCTGATGGATCCAGGCAAAGTCAATTGAAAACCTTTTGGAAAGTATTCACCATTCTTGATGCCGTTCAGAACATTTATGATTCGTGGGAGGATGGCAAAATACCAGCATTAACAGGCATTTGGAAGAAGTTGATTCCAACCCTCGTGGATAATTTTGAGGGATTCAAGGCCTCAGTGGAGAAAGTAACTGCAGATGTGGTGGAAATAGCAAGAGAATCAGAATTAAAAGGTAAGCCTAAAGATATGACTGAATTGCTATAATCTTATAATCAAACTCTCACAGATGCTCCTGATGGATGAGCAAAAAACGGGGTTTCTTGAGATAGAATCTACTTCTGGTGAAGACACTGTGAACAATTTTGAAATGGCAACAAAGAATTTACAATATTACATAAATGTAGTTGATAAAGCAGAGAATCGATTCCAATTTTGAAAGAAGTCCTGTAGGTTAAATGTCATCAAACAACATCACATGCTGCAGAGAAATCTCTTTTGAAAGGAAGCGTCAATTAATGCGTCAAACCTCATTGTTGTCTCATTTTAAGAAATTGCCACAGCCACCCCAGCCTTCAGCAACCAGCACCTAATCAGTCAGCAGCCATCAACATGGAGGCAAGACCCTCCACCAGTGAAACGGTTATGACACACTGAGGACTCAGATGATCATTAGCATTTTTTAAGCAATAAAGTATTTTTTAATTAAGGTTTGTATGTGGTTCTTTTTAGACATAATCCTGTTGTGTACTTAATAGACTACAGAATGGTGTAAACATAACTTTTTTATGTACCAGGAAACCAAAATATTTGAGTCATGTTATTGAGATATTCACTTTATGGCAGTGGTCTTGAACTAACCCCACAATATCTCCAAGATATCCTTGTACTTCATTTTAAAGGTTTTTTAAAAAATGATAATGATGTGGAGACTCAATTCTGTACATGCTTCACCTTTCCTAGTGGCCCCCTTCATCCTTGGCCTTAGCTAGTATTGTTCCTACCAAATGGTCATTTGGCCAGAGTAGGTATATGTATCAAGACTGCCTTTTCAACTATTTTGGTGAGCACAGTGAATAGCTATTAGGTGAAAAAGATCTTTCAGTAACTTCTCACAAAGATCAGGTATAATGGTGGCTTTTAAATGTTGCAGTATCAGTGCTGTCACAATGGACATAAGTAAACTTTTGAGGAACTTATAGTCAATAGCAGCAGATGGACTTAATGTCAATGTTTTATATTAGGAAGTCTTGGGTAGTATCTTTCCCTTTCAACATTCTGTTACCAACCACACTCTTCCTCTACTTCTGATTCATACAAATGATAATAGCTTAGTTAGCCAAAGTGAGGATAAGGAATCAACTTCCCAAATCACCAGACTCAGAGCTCTCTGTTTACTTCCTCAAAAGCCTTCTTAGAGCTAACTACACAGGGAACTTAATAACTATGGAATTATTTGTTTGGATAAGTGACTTTGAGAAATTAGGATGCTTTGTGCTCTTACATCCAAAAGCTACTCAGCTCTCCTAACAATTTAGACAGCAAAAAGAGAGTACAGACAATCCCTGACTTAGGATGGTTGATATACAGTTTTTGACTTTTTGATGATGTGAAACTGTCACAATTTCAACATACTTCAGATTTTGAATTTTGATCTTTTCCTGAGCTGTTTTTAAATAGGCTTTGAGTTAGATGATTCTGCACAACGGTAGGCTAATGTAAGTGTTCTTGGCACATTTAAGGTAGGCCAGGCTAAGCTATGATGTTCAGTAGGTTAGGCGTATCAAATTCATTTTTGACTTATGATATTTTCAATTTATAATGGTTTATTGGGATGTAACCCCATTATAAGTTGAGGAGCATCTACATCATCTGAGCCAGATTAAGTGCCCAAACAAATTAATATAACCATTACCCTTTAGAGAATACACTTGAGCTTAATGCGCACAAATCATACTTAACTTTAGGAATAGTTACTTGTTTTGATTTTCCTTGTGTGTATGTCCATTGTCAGCCATTTGAGTCAATAAAAACTCTTTCTTTGTAGGACATTCATCTCAGTTTTAAAATGCTAGCACTCCAGTTAGTAGGGAATTTGTTAGTCACTGTTATCACTTAGGAAACTGAAATTTATGAGTGTCCTGCTGACAACATTGAAAGACTACCCCTTTTGATTCACCACTCTGCTACTGTTTTCTTACAGTACAAGAAAGCATGCCACAAAAAACAGTGTATCAGCCAGTATATTTCTACTCCATGCTTCTCAACAACCTCTTCAGAGCTCTTAATTATATAAATGGCCAAGGGTCTCCAGTGATACATAGCCTTGCCTTGAAGATTTCTGACTCTGTACAAAATCCAGAAATATGTATATTTGTTGTATGGCTTTCATCTTCATCAAATTGAAAACATTATTTTATAGAACTAGTGGAATTCCATGTGCGGAAGGAAAGTAGAACAGAGTGAACATAACTACTCAGACTCTGAAAGCAGGACTATAGCTTCTTGGCACACAGCCTAACCTTCAGCAAAATGAAATGATCACTACAGTCTATGAAGAACTGCAAACTCCCAGCATCAAACGTTCCTAAGCAAGCATATTAGTTATATTGGTTATATATTGGGGAAGCCATCTTTTGATTATCATAAACGGCTGTCATTGGAATGGGGCAACTGGCAAAAGGGAATTTTGCTCATGTTTTTCTGAAATTATATTTCTGTAAGTCCTTTGGCTCCCCCTGCTTCAGGTACATATTGTTGTTTATCTACAAATGCTAAACTCAAAACAGCCATAATATTCAGGTGAGAAGTTACTGCTGCCTGGTTCCTATTTACATTTGCAGGCTGAGGATACTTTTCTAAAATCACACACCTAAAGTTTATTCAACACTATTACTTAGGCTCCACCTATGGGCAAAGGGAAGCAATGGTTTAACATCTATGTAAGTATCCATATGTATGCAGGAGAGACAGTCCCATGTGGTGAAGTAATTTGCAGCACTCCTGTGTACCCTTTACATTCCCAAATGGATCATCTGGTCAGATATTGAGTGAAATCTAACACTGACTCAGTAGAAGAGCTGTCCAATTGTTTACTCCTAAACTCCACTGAGCGATATGGGTATAGTTGCTTGTGTAGCAGAGGTGTATCTGACATCTGTTCCTTCAGTTTTTTGGTTTTTTTTTTTTTTTTTTTGTATCTGCTGCCAAGTGGGAGCTCTTAACCATTTTTCACTTAATTGCATATTTCTACTTCTCTGCAGACTTTTTCCCTTCTCTTAGACTTTTAGACCAAAACTTGAGGTAATGCATGCTTTTCTCTTTGAAGAGACTTAACCTTTGCTGGTAAGTTAACTTATTAACTCCAAAAACAGGACTAAATCATTAGGGATCTAATTTACCTTAAAGATAGCAACCCTTATACAATAACATGAGTCCAAAATAAAAAGCTGGCCAATTATGTATTTTGCTAAATATATATTAATAATCTTAACTAAGTATGAAGCAGTTGTTTCTTTCCAGATGAAATGTTTTAATTTTCTTTCATAACATTTGATGAAGCTCTGTAAAGACCAGATGGTATATGTGTTGTACAAATATAACTTTACTAAATAGTTACATATTGAGATGAGAGAAATATTCTTCTTTTTAAAAACTGTTATCCTTGCCATTAAAAAAGCTTTATTAAGATATAATTCATATACTATACAATTCATTCATTTAAAGTGTACAGTTCAGTGTTTTTAGTATATTCACAGATACATGCAATTAGGTACATGTGTATTCTAATAGAAAGAATGTCTATTTCAGCTATCATCCTCTTATCCCCTCATCCCCCATTCAACCCTAAATAACTACTAGTCTACTTTCCATCTCTATAGATTTGCCTATTCAGGACATTTCATGTAATTTGGATCATATATGGTTTTTTGTAACTAGCTTCTTACACTTAGCGTAATGTTTCCAAGGTTCATCTATGTTGTAGCATATATCAGTACTTCGTTCCTTTTTTAAAATTATTGTGGTAAAAAAACAACACAAAGTTTACCATATTAATCATTTTTAATTTCAGTGGCATTAAGCATATTCACATTGTTGTGAGACAGATCTTCATAACTTTTTCAACTTGCAAATCCAAAACTCTATATACATTAAACAATTCCCCTTTTGCCCTTCCCTCTAGCACCTGGTAACCACCATTTGACTACTTTAGCTGCTTATCCATTTATCCATTAATGGACATTTGATTTGCTTCTACCTCTTGGCTATTATGAATATTACTTCTATTAATATGGGTATGCAAATATCTTTTCAAGACCCTGCTTTCAGTTCTTTTGACTATATACCCAGAAGTGGGATTTCTGGATCATAGGGTAGTTATATTTTTAATTTTTTGAGGAAATGCCATAGTATTTTCCATAGTGGTTATACCATTTTATTAACAGTGCACAAGTATTTCAATTCCTCCCCATTCTTAGCAAAATCTTTTTTTTTTTTGATAGTAGCCATCCTTATGGGTGTGAGGTGATATCTCACTGTGTTTTTGATTTACATTTCTCTGATTATTATTAATGTTGAACATCTTTTCATATTCTTATTGACTATTTTTTTATCATCTTTGGAGAAATGTCTATAGAAGTGTTCTTTGCCCATTTTTTAATCATGTTATTTGATTTATTTGTTGTGAGTTATAAGAGCTCTCTATATATTCTGGATATTAACCCTTTATCAAATATATGACTTGTGATATTTTCTCACATTCCATGGGTTGCCTTTTCACTCTGTTGATTTTGTTCTTCAGTGCATAAAACGTTTAAATTTGATGTAGTCCCATTTGTCTATTTTTGCTTTAGTAACTGGTGGTTTTGGTGTCATATCCAATAAATCATTGCCAAGTTGAACGTCATGAACTCTTTTTCCTGTTTTCTTATAGGAGTAAGGGTTTATTTCTGGGCTCTCTATTCTATTCACTTGGTCTATATGTCTGTTTATACCAATACCGTACTGCTTTGATTACTGTAACTTTGTAATATATTTTGAAATTAGGAAATGTGAGTCCTCCAACTTTGTTCTTTTTCAAAATTGTTTTGGCTATTTGGAGTCCCTTGAGATTCCATATGAATTTTAGGATGAGTTTTTCTATTTCTATAAAAAAAGTCATTGGGATTCTGATAGGGATTACACTGAATCTGTAGATTGCTTTCAGTAGTATGGACATTGACACTATTAAGTTTTCCAAATGCATGATTACATTTATTTGTCTCTAATTTTTTTCAACAATGTTTTGTAGTTTTCCAAGCTATCTCATTCTTTCTTATGGCTATGTAGTGTTCCATTGTATGGATATACCACAGTTTGTCCATGTATCAGTTGATGGACATTTGGATTGTTTCCATATTATAGCTATTATGAAAACTGCTGCTATAAATATTCATGTACAAATTTTTATGTGGACATATGTTTTCACTTCTTTTGACTTTCTCCTTGCCTTTTAATAACTGAATTTAAATAAAAGTAAGGGCTCCTCTGGAAGTCCAAGCTAGTAAAAGACATTGTAAGTATGATCTATACCTATTGCTTTGAGTAGACACAAAGGAAATAAAAAATACCATTCTCTTTCTTCAGAAGTTTGACAAACCACACACACCAACTCGAGACTTCTTACACATCAATTTTGCAAATAGTTGCTAACTTAATTATATAGATTGAATATATAGTTGATAAAAACATATACCCTGAGTAGTATGTAGAATGGCAGTAATCAAAGGGAACTTACTATCTTGAATGAAGTCGTCAAATAGATAATGGACATAGACTGGCAACAAAAAGGTAAATAATAATCCAGGTTTAGGGAAGTCATAACCATAAGCATGGAGATGAGCAAGCATTATACAAAAAAAATGACTTTGCTAGAGGAGAGAAGTCCAGATGGGGAGTATTGACATTAGGGGTTAACAGGATATTCTCTACTTTATATCCTCTTTGGTTGAAGCTGGTTATATTTGATCATATGATCTTTTTCTCTGCCTACCTGATATTTTCTTCTTATTCATAATCCTTAATGTACTCATTCATGACTCAGTCATTCAACAAATATTTACTTAGGGCATTTTACATACCAAACACTGCTTGGTACTAGGGTTACAAAGATGAGTGATATATGCTGTAACAACAAGGAATTTACAGCCTGATGGAGGAGTCATGATAGTTTCACAAACAACCACAATACAATGTGAAAAGTGTACATACAAAAGCAGATGGATACAAATGTTACACGAATAGTAAGAGTAAATGCAGTCCCTCCAAACCGTTCTCTATCTTGTCACCAGGGAAATTCCTAAAATACAAATCTTATTATCTTTAAAGAGAATTAAATTCTGCTAGTAAGTTAACTTGAAGTCATTTATTCTGCTTAAAAATCCTTCATTTTCTGGGCACGATGTCTCACGCCTATAATGCCAGCATTTTAGGAGGCTGAGGCAGAAGGATCGCTTGAAGCCAGGAGTTTGAGACCAGCCTGGGCTACATAGCAAAATACCATCTCTACAAAATTTTTTTTTAATTAGCCAGGTCTAGCGGTAAATGCCTGTAGTCCCAGCTACTCAGGAGGCTGACACGGGAGGATCGCTTGAGCCCAGGATTTCAAGGCAACAAAGTAAGAACCTGTCTCTAAAAAAAAAAAGAAAGAAAGAAAAAAAGAAAAAAATCCCCCATTGGATTCCCATTTTTTCAAGACTAAGTTTAAACTCTCTTGATCCTGTTTCATTTGTCTAAAATGCCCCCCTCTCCTACCTGGTTTTGAGTTATCCTTTAATCTCAGCTCGGGGTATTATCTCATATAGGAAGATTTTCTAGAAGTTTCACAAATTCTTGGCTAGGTGATTTTCTCTATGTCTCCCGTATCATCCTATATCATTTGTCTGTCACTGCCTCTGTCATACTGTCTTGTAACCATCTCTTTATTTGATCTCACATGCACTGTACATGTGAATTCCTTGAGAATATCTGCCAGGTCTTGCTGGTTTGTTTGTCCCCAGTGTCTAGCATATAGTAGGTTTCCAATGTTTGATGAATGGATGAATAAATTAGTCGAAGAACTAATTTAACTTGGTAAGAGACAGAAGACCAAAGAGATGACATCTGAGCTATACCTTGAATGATCCATGTGATGTATCAGGAAGAGAAAAGGGGAAAGAATAAAAGCCTTCCTGTCCAAGGGAACACTACCTGCAAAGACACAGAGACTAGAACAAGCCCACCAAGATGTAATAAATTGTACTTTGTATCAGAAACTGGACATTTGTCAGAAATAAAGCTCAATCTCAGTATAAATGTTTTCCACATTGTGCAAGATGAGTCTTAAACTAGCATTGCAGAATTCTTATAATAGGACATGTTTATTATTTTGTAGCCTAATGCAGTTTGGGTGGGTTATAGCAGTTAAGTAGCTCCGTTATTCCTTGCCATATATATATTTTTCTCAATCCAAAGTTATTATTTGAGCCGCCTCAAAAACTTGAGGGCTATTTTTTTTTTAGTGTTTTTGTATATGTTAGGATGAGGGATAAATATTATTGTCAACTACCAGAACAAAGTTTTTACTTTCCAGAGTTAAATGTTAGCAAATTTTTTAATAGATCTCATACCATGCAAACTCTCCAGAATGGAATTGCACAATAAGATATATGAATAACTGAAGCATTAAAGACAGAAATCAAGTGAGCTGATATTCTTTTATTTAAATTGACTGTCAGTGAGACCTTAGTCAACTTCCTTCTATTAGGTTGGTGCAAAAGTAATTGTGGTTTCAGACCGTGAATTTTAAATCATTATAACTAGGCTCAAACACATCTTCATTAATCAAAATAGAAACCATTACAATCAACACATTTTTGCCAATGAGAAATAAGTTTGTTTATTCCTGTAGTGTAAAAATCCACAGGATTCAACAAACACTTGGAAAGCATTTTCTGCATCCTGCTGGTTGTAGAAGCGTTTTCCCTGTAAAAAGTTGTCGAGATGCTTGAAGAAGTGGTAGTCAGTTGGCGCGAGATCAAGTGAATATGGCGGATGAGGCAAAACTTCGTTGCCCAATTCGTTCAACTTTTGAAGTGTTGGTTGTGCAACGTGCGGTCAGGTGTTGTCGTGGAGAAGAATTGAGCCCTTTCTATTGACCAATGCCAGCTGTAAGCACTGCAGTTTTCGCTGCATCTCATTGATTTGCTGAGCGTACTTCTCAGATGCAGTGGTTTCACCAGGATTCAGAAAGCTGTAGTGGATCAGACCAGCAGCAGACCACCAAACAGTGACCATGACCTTTTTTTGGTGCAAATTTGGCTTTGGGAACTGCTTTGGAGCTTCTTCTTGGTCCAGCCACTGAGCTGGTCATTACCAGTTGACGTATAAAATCCACTTTTGGTCACATGTCACAATCCAATCAAGAAATGGTTCATTGCTGTTGCATACAATAAGAGAAGATGACACCTCAAAACAACGATTTTTTTGATTTTCAGTCAGCTCATGAGGCACCCACTTATTGAACTTTTTCACCTTTCCGATTTGCTTCAAATGCCAAACAACTGTAGAATGGTCAACGTTGAGTTCTTTGGCGACTTCTCATGGCGATTTTAAGAGGATCAGCTTTGATGATTGCTCTCAACTGGTCGTTGTCAACCTCCCATGGCCGGCCACTGCACTCGTCTTCAAGGCTCTTGACTCCTTTGCAGAACTTCTTGAACCATCACTGCACTCTACATTTGTTAGCAGTTCCTAAGCCAAATGTGTTGTTCATGTTGCAAGTTGTCTTTGCTGCTTTACGACCCATTTTGAATTCGAATAAGAAGAACATCGCTCAAATTTGCTTTCTGTCTAACATCATTTCCATAGTCTAAAATAAATATAAAATAAACAGCAAGTAATAAGTCATTAGCAACAAAAAAAAGCAAAGTGAGAAATGTACATTAAAATGATATATAACATAACCACAGTTATTTAAGAATGTATTCCAAGAGCAAATGGTAAATTTCAACAATGGCTAAAATCGCAATTACTTTTGCACCAACCTAATACTTCCACGTATCCAAATCTTACAAAAGCAGATGTTCATTATTCCTGTCCTCAGCACATTGCATTAAATCATTCAGTTACATTTTAAGCCATTATGAAATCTAAAGCTGTCTGTATCAACAGTCTTTCGAACTTAGCACCTATTAATAAGTTTGAAGGCCTTGTCTTCTTAGAATATAGGAATAAAGAGAGCCATGCTGAGTATCTTTCTTTCTTGCTACTGACAAGGACTTAGGATGGGAAAATGACTGTGCTAACTATTGATACTTGTGGCCAACAGTTCTTTGTAGATTTTTTGTTGATTTTAGTGGTGATAACATTTATGTAACATAAAACTTACCATTTTAACCATTTTTAAGTGTACAGTTCAATGGCATGAAGTACATTCACATTGTTATGTAACCATCACCACTATCCATCTCCAGAACATTTTGGTCTTCCCAAACTGAAACTCTATACCAATTAAACACTAGATCCCCATCCCCTCCTCCCTCAACCCCTGGCCATCACCATTCTACTTTCTGTCTCTATGATTTTGACTACACTGGGCACTTCATGTAAGTGGAATCATATGATGTTTATCCTTTTGCCACTAGCTTATTTCACTTAGTATAATGTCTTCAAAGATTTTCCACGTTGTAATATATATCAGAACTTCCTTACTTTTCAAGGCTGAAGAATATTTCTGTGTGTATATACCACATTTTCCTTATCTGTTAATGGATACTTGGGTTGCTTCCATCATTGATTACTATGAATAATGCTGCTATGAACATGAGTATACAAATATGTGTTCAAGTCTCTACTTTCAATCCTTTTGGACATATACCCATAAGTGGAATTGCTGGTTCATGTAATAATTATAAGTTTAATTGTTTGAGGAACTGCCTTGTAACTTTTTTAAATGTAAGGGAAATCGAGGAAGAGCAGTAGGTAGAAGGAACATGAGTAGTAGTAGTTATTGCTGTAGTGGTATGACTTAAAAATTCTAAGATCTAAATTTTTTTTTTTTTTTTTTTGAGACAGAGTCTCACTCTTTTGCCCGGGCTAGAGTGAGTGCCGTGGCGTCAGCCTAGCTCACAGCAACCTCACACTCCTGGGCTCAAGCAATCCTTCTGCCTCAGCCTCCTGAGTAGCTGGGACTACAGGCATGCGCCACAATGCCCGGCTAATTTTTTCTATATAGTTTTAGTTGTCCAATTAATTTCTTTCTATTTTTAGTAGAGACGGGGTCTCACTCTTGCTCAGGCTGGTTTCGAACTCCTGAGCTCAAACAATCCGCCTGCCTCGGCCTCCCAGAGTGCTAGGATTACAGGCGTGAGCCACCGCGCCCAGCCCCTAAGGTCTAAATTTTCAATCTATTCTTAGCCACCTGTGAAATATATGACCTTAGGTTAAGTGACTTATCCTGTTTAAACCTCTTTTTTCGTCTGTGAAATGAACATAATAATACCTTATTAGATTTTTGTTGGATTAAATGAGATGTGTGATGTTATTTAGTAACTTATATTAATAAAATGTTAATAAACATTTACTAAATTAATGGGGCCAGCTGCCAGAAAAACTCATCCCTATGTGATCTTTGATTGTTAATCCCGGTTAGTGAACTATTCAAAATCCCAGCAAAGTCATTCTCTTATGATCTGAGCTGGTGTAGAGCTTATATTTGATCTGCCACCCCAGGCCAGATTAATTCCAGATAAAGAGCCATCCTAGGAAGTTTATTATGATCCCAGGCACTATGGGCCTCCCTACCAGTGACTTATACCTCAGGTTCATTTGTGAGTTAATGTTATATGTGTATATACAAACCAGACCCTCTGGTCCCAAAGCATGGTGCAAAGCTCCAGGATAGCTCCAAAATAGCTTCAACCTCCGGAAGCTGTTGGAGTGGCTTAGAAGCTAGAAACTTAGCAGATTCTAGCTAAGCTGGAAAACTTAGCAGATTCTAGCTAAGCTGGAAAACTTAGCAGATTCTAGCTAAGCTGGAAAACTTAGCAGATTCTAGCTAAGCTGGAAAACTTAGCAGATTCTAGCTAAGCTGGAAAACTTAGCAGATTCTAGCTAAGCTGGAAAACTTAGCAGATTGTAGCTAAGCTAGAAACTTAGCAGATTCTAGCTTCAGACACTAACTTCAGACACTTCAGAGTGTCTGAAGCTAGAATCTGCTAAGTTCTCCCTTCAAATTCAGGTGTCAAAAGGAAAGATTCAGTATCACTATAGCCATGGATCCCAGTACAAAGCTAAAAATCTCTCTGGATGCTCTTTGACAACTACGGATTATGGTGTAGACATGGCCAAGTCCAAGAACCACACCACACACAACCAGTCCCAAAAGTGGCACAGATACAGCATCAAGAAACCCCAGTCACAAAGATATGAATCTATTAAGGGGGTGGACCCCAAGTTCCTGAGGAACATGTGCTTTGCCAGGAAGTACAACAAGAAGGGCCTGAAGAAGATGCAAGCCAACAACCCCAAGGCTATGAGTGCACATGCTGAAGCTATTCAGTCCCTCGTAAAGCCCAAGGAAGTTAAGCCCAAGGTCTCAAAGGGCATAAGCTGCAAGCTCAGTAAACTCACCTACATCGACCACTCGAAGCTTGGAAAGTATGCTCGTGCACACATTGCCAAGGGTCTCAGGCTCTGCCAGCCAAAGGCCAAGGATCAAACCAAGGCCCAGTCCACAGCTTCAGCTGCAACTCCAGCTTCAGTTCCAGCTCCAGCTCAGGCTCCCAGAGGTGCCCAGGCCCCCATGAGGGCTCCAGAGTAGAGGCCTGTGTCTGCCAACATAAGGACAGAAAGACTAACTGCCTATATGGGGTAGGGTCCTCCTATACTATTTGTACAAATAAACCTGAGGCAGTGTTTGTGTGTATGTATGTATAAATTAATTAATTAATTTAAAAACATAGAAATCTCTCTGTACTTACTTTTAGATCCTAGGATCTAGAAATCAGTAGCTAAGTAGGTCAAAGCCCAAAAATACAGACTCACTTCTCCAGCCCTGGAAACAATGAAATTTTCTAAATTATGCAAATACCTTATATAAATCAAGTCCTGTATTACTTATTGGTTTGATTTTTTTCCTTCCTCTTCTTTCTCTTTGCCTCCTATTTTCTTTTCCTTTTTTAAAATTAGTAATAAAGATAGGTTCTGACTAGAGGATTGAAGGAATTGGTCGTGATTCTCGAAACTATTATTCTTGCTAACACTAATTAAAATTCCTGAGCCAAAAGTGATTGTCATCCAGAGTAGTTTGAATACTGACTTCACACAAAAGGTTATTGGTGCTCTTAAAGTCACTAAATCATTTAAGTTAATGAACCCAAAATCAAAGGCTAGCAGTCCTATGGAATGATTGGGAAGGTCCTTCTTGTTTTAAAAATGATGTGCTCATTGTAGAAAACTTGGAAATATTCAGAAAAGTATAGCTAAGGGAATAAAAATCGTAATCAGTTCTAACATTCTGAAATAACAAATACTTTATATTTTTGTATGTATTCTTTCCATCTTTTCTATTGCTATGTATACATCTTAACATAAATAAGATTATACACTGCATGTGCAAATTTACATGTTTTTAAAATATGTATCAAAGAATTTTCCTATGTTGATGAATATCTTTATAAATATTACTTCAGCCTGCATAATAGTTTATCCTAAGCATAGATCATTGTTTATTTAAATATCTTATATTAATATTATTGATCTTTTGGTTTCTTTCCCCTTTTTTACTAATGTAATCAACTCTGAAATAAACAAGTGCGTAAAGATGTTATCCGTTTTCCTAGGGTACATTTCTAGAAGTGAAATTGCTGGGTCATTGGATGTGAAAATGTATAAGATTTGGCTTTCCTTTTAAAGAAAATTATATTTGAATTGTTAAAGGATTGATGAAACATCAACTGAACACATCTTTAATGACTATATAGCAACTCATATTCAAATAATCTCTGCAAGCTTTACTATGAATTTACTGAATATAATATTTTATTTCAGGCACCAGGATGCATCTCTTCTTTCTGTCTCCTATTCCTTGGAACAAATATCAGGAGGTCTGATCGAGCCCATTTACAAGCTGTGTCAGACAAGCACTCATGCCCGTCTTGTTTATGACTGCCTGCTCACCCCATTGCTCCCAATATTTACATTTTCCTTCTTTTCTCTTCTTTCAGATGGAATGGGGAGAGTCCTTGCTCAAGATGTATATGCAAAAGACAACCTACCCCCCTTCCCGGCATCAGTAAAAGATGGTTATGCTGTCCGAGGTAAATATTTTGATTTTCTTGAGTATCATCAGACTCACATTGTATTTTTTTCAGATTTTTGGCTCAGTCCAGGCACCCAGCAACTGTTACATCTGTTTCCCCATGGTTGTGAGAATAACTTCATTCACAGATAACTGTGTTAATCTACACCTTTATATTTTCTGGCACAAACTTGATGAAAACTTTTCAGTTAAATTACTATAGTTACATGAAAATCCTTACTTACAAATAAATATGTAGGAATTAAATAAAAACACTATACTAGGGTTTTTTATTTTTCTATTTTATTTTTTTAATTCTTTTGGCACCTATATATGCCAGACAGCAGACAGTGGTGGTCTGGAAGTTTTCCAAATGTTTTCTAGTTGAAAACATCTATGTGGTCTCCTATTTTAAGCTCAAACATCAATAAAGGGTTTCAAGAAAAGCAAGCATGAGGGAACCCTCCAATTCACTAAAAGGTACCATATGTCAAAGTTCTGGAGCCCCAGATAGTATCAGCAGCTCAATCCCTCAAAGATGTCTGAGATTACATAAAGCTTAAAAGTAAATGATAAATAGCACTGGCCGGCCTAAAGTCCAATCTAAGAACCCAGAATGAAAATTCAACTGAATTGCTAGTAACTATTATTGTTTTTGTTTTGATATGTACAAGAAGATGTTTTGAAATATGTATACAGTATGGAATTGTTCACTTGAGCTAATTAACATATGTATTACCTCACACATTTATCATTTTTTGTGCTGAGACTTAGAATCTACTCTCTTAGTGATCTGCAAACCACAATACATTGTTATTAATGTCATTGGTTATTAACCCAGGGCTGACATCTTTGAAGAAATACCTAAAAAACAGTTTTCAGCTTATCAGAGCTATTAAGAATGCCAGTTCCTTTTTAATGGTCAGTTATGGAGTCTCTTACTTGGTTTTGTTTTTGCTTTTTTTTTAACTACATCTAGCCATTAAAATATAGGTTAAGCATCCCTAATCCAAAAATATGGAATGCAAAATTCTCCAATCTGAAACTTGAAACTTTTTGAGCACTGACATGACGCCACAAGTGGAAAACTTCACACCTGACCTAGTGTGTTAAGTCACAGCCAAAACAGTCAAAACTTTGTTTCATGTACAAAATTACTTAAAATATTATATAAAATTACCTTCAGGCTATGTGTATAAAGTGTATATAAAACATAAATAAATTTTGTGTTTAGACTTGGGCCCTGTCCCTAAGATATCTCATTATTTATATGCAAATATTTTAAAATCCAAAAAAATTCAAAATCCAAAATACTTCTGGTCCCAACATTTGGATAAGGGATACTAAACCTGTAATTTCCTTTTTCTTATAATTAAATACATTCATTTATCTCCTCCATGTTCCATCACTGTCTCTTAACTGTATCTTTCTGTGCTGAAGACAGTATAGCAAATCATTAAGGCTATGGGCTTTGAGCAAAGTTCAAGTGATGTGGGTTCTAGTACCAGTTCCATCTGTGTAACTTTGAGCAAATCACTTAAATTTTTGAGCATCCACTTGTACTCACCATCAAATTGGTACTAACTGATCAACACTAGGGTGATCACATGGCAGTAATACTCTCCAGGGATTGGGGGATGGGGGGGTAAATCCACAACTAAAGGACATGGGGAGCATTGTAGGGGGGAAGGGCATGCCT
>NW_012150840.1:7742752-7743542 GCF_000956105.1 Propithecus coquereli
AGTCCCAGCTACTCGGGAGGCTGAGGCAGGAGGATCGCTTGAGCCTAGGAGTTTGAGGTTGCTGTGAGCTAGGATGACGCCACGGCACTCTAGCCTGGGCAACACAGACTCTGTCTCAAAAAAAAGAGAGATCACATATGGTTGGGAAATGAAAATGAAGGATAATTCTGTGGCAAATGATTTGGGGATAATCATTGTATACATTGCTACAATGAATAGTTATATAGTGGTATCAATTTTATATCAGATGATATATTCAAAAATCTTGAAATAAATAGGAGAATAAGACTAAAAGTGTTTTCTACACATTACAAAAGAAGGAAGAAGAGGGAACAGTTTCAGGGTTTAGCATTAAGCATTATGAATTGCTTACATAATGCATTTGCTGTTAGGGTTTGGTTTATATTGCTTTTATCACTTTCTTCAAATTAAATTCTACAGTTAACAAAGCAGAAAAGAAAACTCATTAGCAGATATATCAGAATTGGGGGGGGACAAAAGATTCTAAGTCTTTACAGAAATCCTTGGAATCCATCCATCTTTTCTAGTGGCATATTGTGGTTTATTTCTTTCCAAGCTTTAGGTTCATGTGCCATTGGGCCTCTACTTCTGCTCCCTCCCACTCAAGCTTGTAGAATTCATCTTGAAAAATGGCAACTGTTATATTACCTGTCTCTTTTTTTTTTTTTTTTTTTTTCCAGGGTTTTGTGAGAGTACAAACATTATAGTTACACTTTATGTCTTTGCCTCACCCAAATGCGGGTTAAAGGCATGCCCTTCCCTCCCTTTA
>NW_012150840.1:7743597-7746574 GCF_000956105.1 Propithecus coquereli
TTATAAACATTTTTCTTAGACCACCTCAGAAAATGGATAACATTTATCTGAATTGTTACTCTTCATATTCTGTGTAAATAAAATGATGGGGAGATTGATCTTATGTTTTAATTTCCATTAATGTATTCTTTCTTAGGAAGACTATCTTGCATTTACCTCATTCAGCTTAATATCACTAGATTAGAGTACTTCTGAAATTGGCAAAGCTAAAACATAAATAGCAATCCTCACTGGCTCTTATGTTTTTTTTCTTCCAAATTGATTCCTTCTACAATGTTATCTGAATAAATATTGTCCAGAAAGAAAATTATTTTATTTTTCTGATGGCCTCATTGGCTCTTCTTGTTTCTTATTACCCATCTAAAAAGTAAATTCTGTTTTGATCATATAATTTGTAGCCATATAGGATTACTATAAAATGACAAAGAATTCTTACTTCCAACATAGAGCAAACAACTACAGCAGATGAAATACCAGAGGCAGGGAAGTCTATTGTTTTCTTATATTCATGGTAATATAAAGTAGAGGGAATTTGAGACTGAATTATTCCCAAACCAAATGTTCTGTTGATTTTTACATGAGGTAGCAGCAGCTCAATAAAAAGAAACTGTTGTTGTTAGCTTTTCTTGTTGCCAAAAAAGAGCAATTAGCCTACATGTACCATAAAAAAGCCTTTCTGCTACTGTACAATCTGTCAAAAAAATTATGTAAAATTACCATTTAGTATCTTATTTATTCTTTCATTTTAGAATGGTGTTATTTTTAGTTATTTCATCAAAAAAATCTAAAATGGTATCTCATATTAATAAAAAGTCCAAGAGATTATCTGCCATGCAGCCGATTCACATTATTTCTTTCTTGCAAGGTGTTACTAGTTCTCTGAGATATGTAACATGTAACAGAGACATAACACATAACAGATAACCATTGCGGATGTGGTTACATTTCAAAGTAGGAATGGCTAGTGTCTTTAGTAGACAAAGACACATGGTCTTACGACCATGATGAATTTTTCAGTTTACACCTCCTCAACTTTTGCTGTAATTCAGGAAGATAAACTCTATGAATCCCAAAAGTCCTCTTTATCATATTCTGTAATTAAGGGGATTTTCATTTCTTTGAAGGTAAATGCATTCATTCCTCTCTTCGGTGTTATAATACCACCCCAGGCAGTATTTTGGTAAAGAATATCCTTGAGGCAGTTGTTGTGGCTCTCTGCCACACTCTACTTCAAGTACCTCCTTCTCTCTACCCCTGTCTTCCTTTACTCCCCACTCCCTTTATTCTCCCCTTTTTCTTCTCCTCTGCCTTTGCCTTAGGCTTTCCAGTAATAACCAGTGGCACTCGTGAGCATTGCTAACCGTCTAGGTGTAAAGAGGTTGCTAACTTGCTCTGGATCACTAAGCATTAGCCAGTATCCTTCAGAAACATGTGGGATAAAACTCCAAACCAGTTGGAAGATCACTTGCTTTAAGGTATGTGGGTTGAAAAATCAAGACAGTAATAAAATGACTAAGAAAATAAGAAATAAGTACAAACAGCTTAAAACAATAGAATAAAATGTAAAGAAGGCAGGAATCAAATGAGGATGATATAAATAATAGGAGGACCTATAACCTAATAAACCTAAATCTTCATTCAGAAGGGAGTGAATTTGAAAGATAAAAGTAGAGAAAAGAAAATGAAAGTGGCATATTAATAATTAGAATCAATACAATATTTTTATTCTTCATGTTTTTGAATTTTATTTCACCCTTCACACTGATTAAGCTAATCATCCTCCTCTTGATTCATCCACACCCTCCTGTATAGATGTGGTGCCCATTATCTAACAATTTCTTCTTAGATATTTATAAAGGCAAAAATATCCCGGAATCTTGAATTCGGCTCTCTTGAAAAAGTTCAGTTTGAAAGGCTTATCCCTTTAGAACTTGTTGTGGGATCATTTAGAAAAAGGGAGTATTTTGAACAAGCCAGGAATTATTTTGAGAACAATGGGTAACATACAGTTCTAAAAGGATACATTCAGAGAAATCCTTGCCATTTGGGTAAAGTAAATTTTTTTAAGTGTTTTTCTTTTTTGCATTCTGACTGAAAATACCGAAAATCAAAAAGAACATTTTAAAATTATCCATTATCTCACTTGTTGGCCACTATTAACACTTTGTGGGTTTAACCCACTTCCAGTGGGTTAAAGTACACTAAAATTCCAATAGATAGTCCACAGCCATTTTGATTTAGAGCTAATTCATATTATTTCAATGATAATCATGTTTCAGGGTTTCTGCTGTGTCCATTTAAATCCTCTTTGGCTATAGCTGGTTCTCCAACTCATTTGACAGCCTATGATTGCCCTCTAGGATAGGATATTTTTGATGAAGAAGAGAGCCTCATGATATAGGAGTATTATTCATGTAAGTAGGTAGATAATTTAGAAAATTAATTTTATTTAATTTCAAAAAGTTTAAAATACACATTTAAGGAAATAATACCTCCTTTCCCAATACTAACAATTAATAGGCATTTTCTCCTGGAGACAACAGTAAAGAACACAAAATGCTTTCTTACTTATCTATCCTATGCCCAACTCCCTGCTTTCCATAAGAAAAGTGAGAATATTTGAAATTCCAAATAATTTACCTAATTTAATTCCTCAGTATAATTGCAGCAAATATTGATCCTCTTATTCCAGCCTTGTCACCTTCTCTTGTCACCGTTCTGTCCCCAACCCCTCCTAATCTTAATTTTAGTATACATGTAAATAGTATTGCCTTGAGCCTATCATCCAGTCTTAGTTCCATAAGCAGAGTAGACAAATTATTATTCCCCCTGCCTTATTCAAACTTTGTCAAAATATTTCCTAGGATCTCAGAAAGTTATGCCATGTGTAAAGGCCCCAGTTTATTCATCCTTAACATGGAAATGATGAGACCCTTTATTGTCAAAAATAAATGAATAGGCCGGGCGCGGTGGCTCA
>NW_012150840.1:7748465-7750097 GCF_000956105.1 Propithecus coquereli
TCTTAAGGTTTCATGCCTTAGGTTTAAGTCTGTTATCCATCTTGAATTAATTTTTGTGAGAATAACCTGTCTCTTTAATAGATATTTTAAAACAAATATAGTCATGTACCACATAACGATGTTTCAGTCAACAAAGGGCCACGTATATACGACAGCAATCCCATAAGATTATAATGAAGCTGAAAAATTCCTGTCACCTAATGGCATTATAGCCATCATAAGGTCACATAGTGCAATGCATACCTTTCCTATAGTTAGATATGTTTAGATACACAAATATGTATCCATTTTATTACAATTGCCTACAGTATTCAGTACAGTAACATGTTGTACAGGTTTGTAGACTAGGAGCAATAGGCTATGCCATATAGCCTAGGTATGTAGTAAGCTATACCATCTAGGTTTGGGTAAATATACTCTATGATATTCACACAAGAAAATTTCCTAATGATGTGTTCCTCAGAACATATCCCCCTCTTTAAGTAAAGCATGACTGTATCAGCAAGTTAGATGAATTGATAATTATTTTTCTGTCTTGTAAGATAAGCCTTGGTGTTAAGTTAAAAGCAATACTTCTGTGGTTCACTAATTATTTTCTTTAAATTTTCTTAGTTTGAATTTGTCTATATTCAGTTCGATCTTATAGTGCTCTCTCCTCAAAAAGCGTAGTCCATAGACCAGCAGCATCAACATTAGCCTGTTAGAAATGTAGAATCTCAGGCCTTATCCCAGACCTACCGAATCAGAGTCTCTATTTTAATAAGATCTCCAGATGATTTGTAGGCACATTAAAGGTTGGGAAACACTGTTATAAGGGAAATAATAAAAATGACTCCTGTTGGTACCAAGAACCTTCTATATTATTGGTTGACTGAGCCTTCCTTTGCCAGCAATCTAGAAACACATTTGCCAGATGGAAAGGTTCAGGGTAAGCTAGAGAACATAGTTTAAGTGGGCACATACTCTCTCCCCAGTTGGTATACTCACCCTGATAAAAAAGGACCTTGCTCCTTAGAATCACTGAAGAGCTCTTTCACATATTGACCTCCCTGAGACACTATATAGGATTGCTCCTATACTGCCCCAGATGATCACCAGCCAATCATTGTTCAGTGACATTTATTTAGAGCATTTGTGCAGAACATTGATAAAAGCATTTTGCGTATATGTGCATGTGCTTGGGAACAGGAGAAATGAGGAGGATTGAACAGCAGATGATTTCAAAAAAGAAATAAAGGAAGCAGTCCCTACTTCTAAGGAGCTCATAATCTAGCTGAAGAGATAAAATACACACATTTATGGAATTATTTAGGAAAATTTACACAGCCCAATAGTAATAAGTCAGTTTGCAAACTTCCCACCTAAGTATTATTGGAATGCCAAATTCATTTCTATATTCTTTTAACAAATATTTATTGAGCATCAACAATGAACTAAGCACTATGCTAGACAGAATAATGACATAATCTAAGTTATATCGAATTAAAGCAGTGTTTCTAAATTTTTTTTTTTTTTTGAGACAGAGACTCACTCTGTTGCCCGGGCTAGAGTGCCGTGGTGTCAGCCTAGCTCACAGCAACCTCAAACTCCTGGGCTCAAGCCATCCTCCTGCCTCAGCCTCCCGAGTAGCTG
>NW_012150840.1:7752971-7754165 GCF_000956105.1 Propithecus coquereli
GAGACTCTGTCTCAAAAAAAAAAAAAAAAAAATTGGTTTTTTAGAGTACTAAAATACTTGACATTAAATCACTTATAGTTTGGCACTGTTTGTTCCACTGTTTAGCACTGTACACTTTCAAAGAAAATATTATGTAATTATAAAGGGCTACCACTAGGCAAAGCATAAAAAAATCTAACTCAATACATTTATTAATGAAAAGTCAAGATTTTAACATTTTTACTGTCTATAAAGCATCTAAGGAATATCAATAAAAATAAAAAGGAGAAAATAACTACTGTTCTTAACAATCTAACGGCAATATTTCACAGCTTGCTGGAATATGCCGTTTCAGTTGATTTGATTCAATTGCAGGTTATATGTCAACTCTAAGTGAATATATAAGTGTTTTTATATATCTAAGAATATCTTTAATATTGGATTTAATACATGTGAGCTGATAGGAATCTTTTACCTAACATTTAGAATTGCTGATCTTATAGAAGAGACAAATTTCTTATTTAATAACCACACCAAAAAAAAAAAAAACCTTAAAAGTTGGTTTAAGCCAAGAACAGAGAAAATTGCAGGTCCAACCACAATAAAATTTAAATTTACAGAATATTGTACCTTGAACCTGACTAAATTGAGGCAGGGCTCTAGGCTAACACAATTTAGTTTAAGAAGCAACTTCCCTGAAATTCAGTTTAAAATTTTCTTTCCACTTTAGCCAAAATGGCATTTTCAGCAAAAGAAGGATTTGTTTAGGTCTATATAAAATGTCATTGCTCCACAGGCTCAGAAGATAGTTTTGACATTAACACCTCTGCTAAAAAAGCACATATCATAACAAAACTTTAAATGCTTTTCATCAAAAATCACTGTACTGCAAAATGGTCATGTATAGTGGATTAAGAGATGTCCCAGATAATAACTAGTATCTGGGACTGAAAATCATAAGATTTCTTAAATGCATTGGGCCCGAAACTTTTTATTTTAAATCCTAAGGATTGGCCAGGCACAGTGGCTCACGCCTGTAATACTGAGACTCTGGGAGGCCAAGGCAGGATGATCGCTTGCGGTCAGGAGTTCGAGACCAGCCTGAGCAAGAGCAAGACCCCATCTCTACTAAAAAATAGAAAGAAATTAACTGGACAACCAAAAATATATATAGAAAATTTAGCCAGGCATGGTGGTCCATGCCTGTAGTCCCAG
>NW_012150840.1:7754215-7788412 GCF_000956105.1 Propithecus coquereli
TTGCTGAGGCTGGTCTCAAACTCCTGACCTCAAGCGATCTTCCCACTTCGGCCTCCCAGAGTGCTAGGATTACAGGCGTGAGCCACCACACCCAGCCTCTAAATATTCTTAAGATGGTGAATGTTTGTTCAAGTTTTAAAGCAAATATACGTGGATCTGCAGGAATATATATAGCAAATATAGAATTTTGGCGTGGAAAATATTTATTTTTCATTCATATATCTTTCCAAAAAATTCTTAGGAACCACACTCATTCATTTATGGAACATTTTGAATACTTGACATGTTGAACATGTATTTAATACCTATTGTACAGCAAGTGCTAGAGATTCTCCTAAGACAAATAAGCAAATAACTACAAATACATCTTGGTTTTGGAGATGAGGTTTTGCATGTTGCCCAGGGTAATCTCAAACTCCTTGGCTCCAGCGATCCTCCTGCCTCAGCCTCTTGAGTAACTGGGATTAACAGTATGTACCACTATGCCTGGCTTGCAAATACATTTTAGAGTTATTTCAGGCTACACTGGGGAAACAAAAGAGGATGTAGGTAACTCTTGAGGGAAGAGGAGTCAGATATGACAACATAGAGAAGGTGATGCTTCAGCAGAGTCTTAAAAGCCAAAAAGTCTTTAATCAGAAGGCAAGAATAAGAAAAGGACACTTTGCAAAATAAAAATTTAAATTATATTAAATTTAAAAAAGAAAAGAACACTTTAGTAGAAGTGGCCTAGATCATGGAGCTGAAATATGAGTCTTCTTGGTACTCTCAGGGAACTACAGTACTAAAAGTTAAGAATGGCTGCATTATAAACTGTGAGGAAGACACGAACCAGAGGTCTCTGCATATAATGTTCTTTTTATACATAATAATGGAGCATTTCCACTTCCTATCTTTCTCTTTTCCCCCTCTCCCTCTTCCACCCACACTCGCCCTTCCCCTCCTACCCCACACACCCCGACTTAGCTGTTACTCATCCTTCATATTCAAATCAGAAATCCTTTTATCACGCTTTCCCTGACCCTTCAGTGTAGTTCACTGCTTTAATTGTGTGAGGTACTTAACCTTTTTTCTACCTGAGTTCCTTCATTCTGTAACTCATTTCCTTCAACTGTCAAATGACGAAAAGCGTATATATTCTTCCTATATGTTCACTTGGTTATTATGAAGACCAGACTGGGAGATAAATAAGAAAATGGTATGAAGTAGTTTAAAATTTTATAGAAAATGGGGAAATATGGATGTATATATACGTAGTGATATATCCATATATACCCATAAGTGTGCACTCACATATCAGACATACAAACATACATATACATGGATAAGGTGGCATTTATTTAGGAGGATGGGCTAAAAGAACTTCTTATTAGAAAAGCACAACTATGGAAATTATGGAGTGACAGGAAGACCATCTCCAGTGAAACCAACAAAGGACAAAATACCACTTTGTCAGTATGTGTGAATTGTGGATACCAATGATCAAACCAGTAATAACAAAGCCATTATCAAGTCTAGGAGACCAGAAAAATATTTCACTTCTCTGAAGCCTTGTCAAATAATGTGAGTCAAAATTTAGAATTCCAATACTAGGTCCTTGTTCCTTGCTATAGGTCCATACTGATGATTGTTCTTGTTTCTGTTCCATCTCACAGCTGCTGATGGCCCAGGAGATCGTTTCATCATTGGGGAATCCCAAGCTGGTGAACAGGTGAGATTCATAGGCCTGAAAGGCACTGAAGATTTCAGCTTCACACACTTCGTGCATCTAATTCTAAACTTCTCCTACCAGTGTAGTAGAAATCTTAGAGAGGGATTAGTCAGAAGGTCATGAAAGAGATGAAAGGATCATTCCTATAAGAACCAAAAGAATTATTTCTTAATTTCAAGGATCTACATCTACTAATATATAGCTTAGTGTTGTTGGTATATCTCACAGACATGCTCCACAAGTATTTTCAGCCCTGTTACTAGGTGATTCTTTTTTCCTATATTAAAATAATGATGTTCCCAATAGAACTACAATTTCTAGGTGGTCTTCTCAGACTTTTCTCCAACTTGTGTTATAAACAGGGAGATTTAGAAGCAGCAAATTATTTAACATCTCTAGCTAATTATTTAGATGAATTTTCTCATTTGGGACCTAGCCAAGGAGCAGGTATACATATATTTCTATTAAGAAATGAAGCAACAGGCCGGGCGCGGTGGCTCACGCCTGTAATCGTAGCTCTCTGGGAGGCCAAGGCGGGCGGATTGTTTGAGCTCAGGAGTTTGAAACCAGCCTGAGCAAGAGCAAGACCCCATCTCTACTAAAAATAGAAAGAAATTAGCTGGACAACTAAAAAATATACAGAAAAAATTAGCCAGGCATGGTGGTCCATGCCTGTAGTCCCAGTTACTCGGGAGGCTGAGGCAGAAAGATTGCTTGAGCCCAGGAGTTTGAGGTTGTTGTAAGCTAGACTGACACCACGGCACTCTAGCCCAGACAACAGAGCAAGACTCTGTCTCAAAAAAATAAATAAATAAATCCTAAGGAGTATTTTGGTGAAAAAGTTACATTAATATTTAACAACTCTGAATAAGCCTGGAATGTCTTTTGTTCATATAACAAAATAAGGAGATATGAGGTACATAGCTCAATGCCAGATCTAATTCCAAGTATCTCTTTCTCTGTGACTGTTAGTAACTGTGGGAAAAAAACAGGGAGAAGACTGGAGTTCTAAGCCTGGAAGGAATCTATATTTCATGTAGTTGTTGTGATAAGATGAGATAATGCATATTTGTTCATTCATTCATTCTGGAAATATTTATTGACTACCAACTGTGTGCCAGACACTTTCTTTTTATGTTTTCTTTGTGTGTGTGCACACATGTGGTTTTTTGAGGGGTGTTTCTTTTGTTATTATTTTTAATTGACACATAAAATTGTACATATTTATGGGGCAAAGTATGATATTTCAGTACATGTACATAATATGTAATGATCAAATCAGGGTAATTAGCATGTTCCTCACATCAAACATTTCCATTTCTTTGTGTTGGAAACATTCAAAATGCAATCTTCTAACTACTGGAAAATATACAATAAATTGTTCATTATAGTTGCCCTATAGTACTATAGAACACTAGAATTTATTTCTCTTATCTAGCTATACTTTCTGTCAACCAATTTTTAGCTATTTCCCACCCCCGCATCCCTGCCACTAGTAATCACTGTTCTACTCTTTACTTCTATGAGATCAACTTTTTTAGCTTCCACATATAAGTAAGAACATGCTATCTAGCTATAATTTTGTCTGTTAACCAATCTTTCACTATCCTCACCTCCCCCTAGCCTTTCCAGCCTCTAGGAACCAGTATTCTACTCTTTACTTCCTTGAATTCAACTTTTTTAGCTTCCACATGAGTAAGAACATGCAGAATTTATCCTTCTGTGCCTGGCTTATTTCACTTAACAGTGTCCTCCAAGCTCATTCATGTTGCTGCAGAAGACAGAATTTTGTTCTTTTTATAGATAAATAGTATTCCATTGTGTATATATACCACATTTTCTTTATCCATTAGTCTGTTGACTAATGGATTGATTCCATATCTTGGCTATTGTGAATTGTGTTGCAATAAACAGAGGAGTGCAGATATCTCTTCAACACACTGATTTCCTTTCCTTTGGATATATACCCAGTAGTAGGCTTACTGGATCATGTGGTAGTTCCATTTTTAGTTTTTTGAGGCACCTCCATACTGTTTTCTGTAATGACTGTAATAATTTACATTCCCATCAACAGTGTACAACAATTTCCCTTTCTCCACACCCTTACCAGCATTTATCTTTTAATTTTTTATAATGGTCATTCTAATGGAGGTAAGATGATATCTTACTGTGCTTTTGATTTGTATTTTCCTGATGATTAGTGATATTAAACATTTTGGATAAACTGTTGGTAATTTGTATGTCTTCTTTTGAGAGATGTCTATTCAGTTCATTTGCCCATTCTTTAATCAGATTATTTGGTTTTTTGCTGTTGAGTTGTTTGAGATCCTTGTATATTCTGGATATCAATCGCTTATCAGATAAATCATTTGTAAGTATTTTCTGCCATTACACAGGTTGTTGCTTCACTGTTTTGAATGTTTTCTTTTCTGTGCAGAAGCTTTTAGTTTGATAGAATCTGATTTGTCTATTTTTGCTTCGTTGCCTTTGAGCTCTTTCCCATAAAATCTTTGGCCCAACCGATGTCCAAAAGTGTTTCCCCTGTGTTTTCTTCCAATAGTTTCATAGTTTTGAGTCCTACATTTAAGTCTTTAATCCATTTTTAGTTGATTTTTGTAGATAGTAAGAGATAGGGATCTAGTTTTATTTTCCTACATATAGATATCCGATTTTCCCAGACCCATTTATTGAAGAGAGTATCCCTTCCCCAGTGAATGTTCTTGTAGCCTTTGTGAAAAATCAGTTGGCTGTAAATATGTGGATGTGTTTCTGGGTTCTGTGTTCTGTTCCATTGGTCTATGTATCTGTTCTTATGCTCATACCATGCTCTTTTGATTACTATAGCTTTGAAGTATATTTTGCAGTTCAGTGTTGTGATTCCTCCAGTTTTATCCTTTTTGCTCAGGATTGTTTTGGCTATTCTGGATCTTTTGTGCTTTCATATGAATTGTAGGGTTGGGTTTTTTTCTATCTCTGTAAAGAATGTCATTGGTATTTTGATAGGGATTTCATTGAATCTTTAGATCACTTTTGGTAGTATGGTCATTTTTTATAATATTAATTCTTCCAGTCCATGAACATGGGATGACTTTCATTTGTTTTGTGTGTGTGTGTGTGTGTGTGTGTGTGTGTGTGAGTGAGTGTGACCTCTTCAATTACTTTCTTCAGTGTTTATAGTTTTCCTTGTAGAGATCTTACACCTCCTTGTTGTTTTTTTTTTTTTATTTTTGTAGCTATTGCAAATGGGATTGCTTTCTTGTTTTCTTTTTCTGCTAGTTCATTGTTAGTTTATAGAAATGCTACTGATTTGGGGATGTTGGTTTTCTATCCTGCAACTTTACTAAATTTGTATTAGTTCTAAGAGTTTTTTGGTAGAAATTTTAGGGGTTTTTATATATGAGATCATGAAATCTGAAAATGTACAATTTGACTTCTTCCTTTACAATGTGGATTTCCAATTATTTCTTTCTGTTGCCTAATTGCTCTAGCCAGGACTTCCAGTATTATGTTGAATAAAAGTGGTGAAAGTGGGCATCCTTGTCTTGTTCCAGATCTAAGAGGAAAAGTTTCAACTCTTGCCCATTCAGTATGATGTTGGCTCTGGGTTTGTCATATATGGCCTTTATTATGTTGAGGTATGTTTCTTCTATACCTAACTTATTGAGAGTTTTTATTGTGAAGGGATGTTGAATTTTATGAAATGTTTTTCTGTATCTATTGAGATGATCATATGGGTTTTGTACTTCATTCTGTTGATGTGATGTGTCACATTTTTTGTTTTGCTTGTGTTGAACCATCTTTGCATCCCTGGGATAAATCCCACTTAATCATGGTGAATGATACTTTTATTGTGCTGCTAGATTCAGGCTAGTGTTTTTGCATCTATGGGATTTTTGCATCTATGTTCATCAGCCCATAGTTTTCTTTTTTTGTTGTATTCTTTTCAGTTCTAATATCAGAGTAATTTGGAAGAATTCCTTCCTCTTAAATTTTCTGGAAGAGTTTGAGAAGAATTGGTATGATTTCTTCTTTAAGTGCTTGGTAGGATTCAGCAGTGAAGTCATCAGGTCCTGGGCTTTTCTTTGATGGGAGATTTATTACAGATTCAATCCTGGGTTTTATAATTGATATGTTCGGGTTTTCTATTTTTTCTTGGTTCAATCTTGGTAGGTTGTATGTGTCTAGGAATTTACCCATTTCTGCTAGGTCTTCTAGTTTGTTAACATATAGTTCTTTGTAATAGTCCCTAAAAATTCATTGTATTTCTGTGGTACCAGTTGTAATGCCTCCTTTTTTGTTTCTCATTTTATTTAATTGGGTCTTTTATTTTTGTTGTTGTTGTCGTGGCTAGTTTAGCTAATGGTTTGTCAATTTTATCTTTTCACAAAACAAACTTTCATTTCACTGATATTTTGTGTTGCTGTTTTAGTCTCAATTTCATTTGTTTCTGCTGTGATTTTTCTCATTTCTTTCCTTCCACTAATTGTGGGTTTGTTATGTGCTTGCTTTTCTAATTCCTTAACATTCATTGTTGTTTATTTGAAATCTTTCTACTTATTTGATGTATGCATTTATTGCTATAAACTTCCCCTTAATTCTGCTTTTTTCTGTATCCCACTGGTTTTGATATGTTGTGTTTCCATTTTCATTTGTTTCAAGAAATTTTTTAATTTCCTTCATTTCTTCATTGATCCATTGGTTATTCAGGAATAAGTTGTTGAATTTCCACATATTTATATAATTTGGGGGATTTTTGCTTTTATGTTTTTTGTTGTTTTTTTCATTTGTTTGTTTGCTTGCTTGTTTTGGTTTGGTTTGTGTGTTTTTCTGGTTATTGGTGGTGGTGGTGGTGGTGGTGCTAGTGTTTGTTTTTGAGACAGAGTCTCACTGTGTTGCCCCAGGTAGAGTATAGTGGTGTCACCATAGCTTACTGCAACCTCAAACTCCTGGGCTCAAGCAATCCTCTTGCCTCAGCCTCCTGAGTAGCTGGGACTACAGGCATGTGCCATCACACTTGGCTAATTTTTCTATTTTTTGTAGGGATGAGTTATCGTTATGTTGCTCAGGCTTATTGTTTCCTTTAGATCTAATAATATTTGCTTTGCATATATGGGGGCTCCAATGTTGGGTGCATATATGCTTACAATTGTTACATTCTCCTGCTAAATTGATCTATTTTATCATTATATAAGACCTCTGTCTCGTTTTACAATTTTTTTATTTATGGTCTGTTTTAACTGGTATAAGTTTAACTACTTCTGCTCACTTTGGTTTCTTTTTGCATGGAATATATTTTTTCATCTCTTCACTTCAGTCTATATGTTTGTACACGTGAAGTGAGTTTCTTATAGGCAGCATATGGGTGGGTTGTGTTTTTTTTAACCTGTTCAGCCAGTCTTTCTTTTAAGTGTGGAATTTAATCCTTCTACATTCAATGCTATTATTGATAAGTGAGGACTTACTCCTGTCATTTTGTTACCTGTTTTCTGGTTGCTTTGTATACCCTTGTTCCTTCCTTCCTCTCATTGTTTATCATTGTGATTTGGTAGTTTTCTGTAGTGATAACATTTGATTCTTTTCTCTTTCTCATTTGTATATCTGCTCTACCAGTAAATACTTTTGCATGTTTTCATGATAGTAATTATCATCTTTTCACTTCTAGACATAGGACTCCCTTGAGAATTTCTTGTAAGCCAGTCTAGTAGTGATGAATCCCTCAGTTCTTGCTTGTCTAAGAAAGACTTTCTTTCTCTCTCATTTCCAAAGGATAGCTTTGCTGCATATAGTACTCTTTGTTGCCATTTTTTTTTTAATGTTAGCACTTTCAATATATCATCCCATTGCCTGTGACACCTTAATGTTTCTGTGGAGAAATCTGCTGTTACTCTAATGGAGATTCCCTTATATATGACTTGTTACCTTTTTCTTGCTGTTTTTAGAAATCTCTCTTTGTCTTTGACTTTTAAAAATTGGGGTATAATATGCCTTGAGAAGGATTTTTTGGGTTGAATCTATTTGGGATTTTTTAACTTCCCTGTTCTGGATGTCCATATCTCCCCAGACTTGGGAAGTTTCAGTTATTCTTTCATTAAATAAGTTTCCTATGCCTTTTCCCTTCTTTTTTCCTTCTGGAAGTCTGATGACACAAATACTTGCTCACATAATGGTGTCTCATAAGTCTTGTAGGATTTCTTCCTCTTTTTCATTTTTATTTCTTTTTTTCTCCCTCTACTTGGGTAATTTCAAATAACCTATCCTCGTTTGGAGATGCTTTCTTTTGCTTGATCAAATCTGCTGTTGAAACTCTCTACTGTGTTTTTATTTCATTCATTGAATTCTTTATCTGTGTGGTTTCTGTTTGGTCTTTTTCATAAATTCTGTCTCTTTGTTGAATTTCTCATTCATATCATGTATTATTTTCCTTGATTTTGCTGAAATTGTCTATCTATATTTTGTTACATTTCATTGAGTTTCCTTAACACCATTATTTTGAATTCCTTTTCTAACAGTTCTCTGATTTTCTTTTTGGGGGGATCTGTTTCTAGAAAGTTATTAGTTTCCTTTGGTGATGTCATATTTCCTTGCTTCTTCATGTTTTTTGTGTCCTTGAGCTGATGTCCATGCACCTGGTGGAATTATCACCTCTTCCAAACTTTCTAGAATGGCTCTCATAGAGAAAAACTTTCACCTATGGTAAGGTTTTAGTATGCCAGTTAGGATGGGTGCAGTGACGCTATTTCGGGATAGGTGCAGTGATATAGTCTTCATACAGCTTCTTTAGCTGCATTCAACATCAGCAATAACTATGGGCACCTCAGTGAACTAGGCTGTAGAAGTTTATGTCAGCAGCATGGGTTGTTAATGTCCGTGGTGCTGAGGGCTTTTGAGGTCCTCCTATTTTGTTTTGTCCACAGTGGGGAGATTTAACCAAGGGTATCCTTCTTGGTGTCATGTCTGACACAGCCTACAGTGGCTGCAGCAGTACTGGGTTCTAGGTACAGGTTCTCAGAAAAGCTCTGGGGCTGGAATCCTAAGCTTGGGGTCTCATGACTTATTTTGGCACTTGATCTTAGGGTACAGGTAGGTTGTTTGCAGAGCCAGGATATGTGACTCTAAGGTGCCTCTTAGCAGCTTGGGCCCAGGAGCCCAGGTTTAGCTGTGATTCTACCCCTGGGGGACAAGGCAAAGCACTGGCCCAACTCTGGGTAAAAGGAGGTGCTCTAGAGATTTGGGCCAGAGCAGCTGGTTATGACTACAATTCAGGAACCAGTGCCAGTAGGGCTTAGTGACAACTTACGTCCCAGAGGATGAGGCAGCATATAGTAGTGACTCTAGACCCCTCAGTGGTGGGACTTGGCAGTATCTGACTCTGTGAGGCCAGGTGCAGTGGCAGCAAGTCAGAATGGCAGAGCACAGCTGTCATTTGGCCCAGGGTAGGGAAGTGTCAGGGAACAGTCCAGCAACAACTCCACTTCCCAGAGAAAGGAGCAGCTCAGAATCTAAGGAGCTAGTCCAGCTCCAGGGAGGCAGGGTACCATAGTTGTCTGGTCTGTAGGGCAGGGTGTCTGAGTTCTACCAGTACTCTGTTTCCCTGGGACACATGGTACAATGTCAGCTCAGCCTGGTGATGCACATCTGCTCATCTTATAAAGATGTGTGCCAGACACTTTCTAGGCCTTGCAATGATAGAATAATATGTCTGGAAAGAGGATGACTAAAGAAGATTAATGCAGGGACTATTTCCAAAATCTGGACAAGGTTAAGGGAAACCAGCAAAGGAATTTGAAGCACTCAGGCACTAGCAACAGTGAGATTCCGTTACTACCTCTTGGTCAGAAGAAGCAAAAGGAGACAATGATACCTGAACCTGGGAATAATCATAGCTATGGGAGAGGACCACCCAATAGGAGCTGTGGTGGCCTTTAGTAGCAGGGTTGCCCTAACCATCACCAAATTGTAGTCTAGCAGTAAAAGAGCAGGGGAGATAAAAACCCTACCTTTCTCTCCCTCCTACCCTCTAATCTCTTGTTGGTCCCTCTCATTGGCTGAATCTATCCAGAAGCCAGAGTGATAGGAACCTGGTTAAAATAGTCCATAGAGGTCACCCTTCTGGGCCACAGCACAGGGTAGAGAATGATGATGTGATCTGGAGAGAATAAACAAAATAAACAGAAACTAAAACAAATATTTATCTTTGTAGGACTTATATTCTAGAATATGTAATGCACTTAACACTATACATAGCATAGATTTTGAGTTCAATAAACATTAGTTATTGGTAGTATTGTTTGCAACAATAATGTTGTGGAGAAAAGATTTTTAAGGCTTTTCTAATAAATAAATTTCCAGTTTTACTTTGATTGTACTTCCAGTGGTGGGGTATTTTTTCTTAACTATTCCCTACGGGGTGCGTGTGGTTATTTTATTGTATTTTATTTTACTTCGACAGTAAAAAAAAATACATAACATTAAATGTACCATCTTAGCCATTTTTAAGCAAACAGTTCAGTAGTAGTAAGTATATTTACATCTTAACGACTTAAGGTTATAAGGTACAGTTGTGCATCACTTAACAATGGGTATACATTCTGAGAAATATGTCTTTAGGTGATTTTGTCATTGTGCAAAATCATAGAGTGTAATTACACAAACCTAGAGGGTATAGCCTACTACACACTTAGGCTACATGGTACAGCCTATTATTCCTAGGCTACAAACATGTTCAGTGTGTCACTGGACTGAATAATTAGGCAGTTCTAACACAATGGTAAGTATTTACTTAAATGTTATCTAAACAGAAAAAGTACATATGGTGTTATAATCTTATGGGACCACCATTGTATTTGCAGTCTGTCATTAACCAAGATGTCATTAGGCAGCACATGACTATACTTAGGAAGCGGACATCTTTGGAAAGGTGTCTTTTTTTTTAATTGGGGAATTAATACTGTCTCAGGATTTTCTTTTGGGGGGAAATTTGAAGCATTCCTTTTCCCAACTCTGACCTAAATCACGGTCCCTGACAAGTGACTCTCCTGAAACCAGATCAAATCTACCAGATGAATCTTACAGAAATATGCTTTTCCTGTGCTGCAAGAAGTTAGCAGCATATACCATAAACTCTCTCTGATACCATCCATATGAAAGTTCAGGCAATAAAAATCTTGTTTTTCATTTTCAAAAAAAATATTTAACCCAGATCATTACAGACACTGGAATCATTTTGAAATTATTTAATTACATTTTCTAGACTTATTATTAACTGATAGGTGAGCTAATATGTTTTAGAAAGGTTTTCAAGAGCAGTAATTAGAAGGATATTTCCAAGGTCGGGCGTGGTGGCTCAAACCTGTAATCCTAGCACTCTGGGAGGCTGAGGCAGGAGGATTGCTTGAGGTAGGAACTCGAGACCAGCCTGAGCAAGAGCGAGTCCCCTTCTGTACAAAAAATAGAAAAAAATAGCCAGACGTGGTGGTCACACCTGTAGTCCCAGCTACTTGGGAGGCTGAGGCAGGAGGATCTGTTGAGCCCAGGAGTTGGAAGTTACAGTGAGCTATGATGATGCCACTGCATTCTAGCCTGGGCAAAAGAACAAGACCCTATCTCTAAAAAACAAAACAAAACAAAAGATATTTCTGGCTTGCCTTTATTTAACTGAAAGGTTTATTTAATAAATCTACTGTATTTCTCAAAATTGAAACTCGAATAAATTATGAAGATGCTAATTTTTCATAATTGTCATTCATACATATGGCCTAGCATTCTTTTCTTACAGACTTCAAATCACTTTGCATATATTGGGAATATGCACATTATTTAAGTGAGAGGCAATAGTGGCAAATGTAAGTGGCAGTTCTTGAAAAGGAAAACAGGCTACCAAGAAAGACATCTAATAGTCATTACCTTAAAGTATATATAAAATCGGCCTAAATCTCTTTGGTGTGAGTGCACCTGTTTGTGGGTAGCTTTTATCACATGGATCCAAAATGAATAAAACTGTAAGACTTTCTTTTATGGTTTATTTCTAAAAAATGTTACATCCCAGCAAAGTAAATCAACTGTCTTTTTCATGTCTGTATTTCCAGCCAACTCAGACAGTAATGCCAGGACAAGTCATGCGGGTTACAACAGGTGCTCCAATCCCCTGCGGTGCTGATGCAGTAGTACAAGTGGAAGACACTGAACTTATCAGGGAATCAGATGATGTACGTCATCACCAGGTCTTACCGCACCATTGTTCCTACAGCAGTATCATGTCACACCCATTTTCTGCAATGTTTATGAGAATAAGCCAGGTTTTTTGGTTATGTTGGGATCTTACATTGTATGGGTCTCCAGTAAATAAGAAATTACCTTAAGCTTGAAAATCTTTTGTTATAGGAGGGGTTTTTATGGTCTGTTATTATAGCAGAATTTGAACCATATTTGACCCAAGAAATTTCACATGCAAACAAGGAAAGAAACTCAAGATAGAAGGGCAGAGATATTAACAGTGACATACGTTCTAGCTGAGAAATTTGTCATTGAGACTAGCTTCTGATAAAATGTGAAGGAGTTCATGAGATCAAAAATTAATAGAGAAGAATTTAACAAAGAAGACATAGGCAAGTTCCTGAATATTACACTAAGCCAAGAATTTGAAACAAATGATCCTTTCACCTCTGGTTTTCTGTATTTCCAAGAAAGGCCATGCCACAAAATGACAGCCTTGAAATATTAAATTTATATACATTCCCCCTCCATTTATTTTATAAAATAAAAGACTTTGGGATCTTTGGGGGTCTAAGCAGGACTTTAGCTCATGAAACTAGTGGCAACTCTTGAAATCGGAGTATCAGCCACTAATAAAAGTAGAATAAATTCAACTGAAGTTTTAATGACTGGCTATCTTGTTTTGTGAAGAAGTTTAAGATATTTTACATTTTAAAAGCTGAGGTTAAAAATAAACATATATTCTCCTGGGCAGGGTAGGTAGTGAAATCTGGCCATGCTGAGAGACAGCCAGTTTTCTTGATCTGAAGATTTTCTTTTTAATCAACTAATCACAAGTAGGGCTTATAAAATTCAACTCTTGGCAAACAGATCACATTGCCTGCTGTTAAAACTGTCCAAGTAGATTTATTGGCATCAGGGAAGCTAGGAAAGCATTGAAATCCAGAGGACATACCTCCACAGACTCTGCCAGATGACAAGACACAGTTCCAATGTCACACACAATATTATTCACAGCCCATAAATGTAAAATTGATGATCACCATTAATTTACAGAAATCTACTACCAGGTAAACTATAAGTCCTTCACTGAAATTTGTGCAGGTATTTGGGAACCTTGGCATGGTATTAAACCTATAATTTATGGGAACAGAATAGAGATGTTACCTTCATGCATAGTTTATCTATGAGGGTAGCCGTGTGTGTGTGTGTTTGTGTGTATTCCTTAAGAATGCTACTTACAAAGTAAGATTCAATATTTGAATTGGTACATTTTTAAAGCATGAAAATTGGAGAAAATATTTATTGGCACCAAACATTCTAATTTTTCAGGAACCTGTGTTAGAAATTCATAGTGTTTCAAAGGGTTTAGTAAATGGTTTTCTGTTTGCCTATATTTGTGTATATAATCTGGGCCTATCTGATGATAAAGCATCTGAATAGTTAAATTCTACTGATCAGAAGTTCTGTTAAATTGTTTGGTTTGAAATTACATGACCTGTTCTTATTATAGGGCACTGAAGAACTTGAAGTGCGAATTCTGGTGCAAGCTCGGCCAGGCCAAGATATCAGGCAAGTTCAAAACATATAGAATTTAAGGACAACTTTTGTTTCTACATGATCATGGACTTAGGAGAGCATGGCTATTATAAATCCACAGCTATGTCAATTAACCATTAGCTTTCAGGGATTTACCAAGAAGCAAAATCAATTTTCTGAATTCTGTATCACATACCTGCCCTGCCTATTTTTTAATGAAGATAGTAAAGGCAAGTGAAATAGTCAAAAGCAATGTGAAAGAAGTAAAGTCATGAGCCTACATAATCCACAGTTAATTCTAACCCTAGATAATGTGGAATTACCCAGCCCCACCCCTAGATAATCCAGAATTTGGTATTAACTAAGATAACCCCAGAACTAGATATTTATACAATTAGTTTATCAGCTAATTGCTTATCAGCTAATAGAGGATAGCACATCCTCTACTGACTACCAATGATAATGAAATAATATGCTGTTCCTTATGTACAAAGATGAGGCTATTATCCTACCACAAATAGTTTGTGTACCTTATGTTATTTTTCTTACAATGGAATATGTTTACTTTGATTCCATTAATACTAATTTGCTCAACATCCCTTTGTAACAAAACTACACTTCTTCCATCCCTATGGCAGCATGCCTTCTCTGTGGCCACAGATCAGAACCAACCTAAGTGGTCCAAATGGAAATTACATCTATGACTGTAACCTCATTAGCATTACTCTCCTTGCTGCAAAGCTAACCAGCTATGAGCCTCTTATCATTAATGCTACTAGATATTTTCATACAAATTCTTGCCTTATATCAAAATTGCAATTGGTATTTTAACTGTAATATAGTACAAAGCAATTTGTAAAATAATTTTCAAATATGAAGTAATATATTCCTGTTCAGCAGTAATAGATATAAATCCTATTTTTGTCTTCTATTGTGTAATTTAACTTTTAAAATTAAAAAAGCATAGAGTTTTGAGAATCTCATTTCATTATTTTATTAGTGCCTCATTTCTTGATTTTTTTCTCCTGAGTGTTCTCCTTCTTTGACACTACAGTTTCCCTCTGAGTTGAGAAAATGTTATTCTTATTCATACTGCTTATGTTCTGCTTTGATTTTCAGACCCATCGGCCATGACATTAAAAGAGGGGAATGCGTTTTGGCAAAAGGAACCCACATGGGCCCCTCAGAGATTGGTCTTCTTGCAACTGTAGGTGTCACAGAGGTTGAAGTTAATAAGTTTCCAGTGGTTGCAGTCATGTCAACAGGGAATGAGGTAAAAAAAAAAAAAAAGCAGGGTTTGGGAGGCAGGGGGGCTTAAGATAAAGGTATTTCTGACATCTGCTCTGTGTTATAAAAAAAAAATTGTGGATTATTGGTCTTCCCACTGGGTCCATATTCTTGTAATAGGGAAGTAATAAGTTGACCTTATGATAGTTCAAGTTCAGAAGATGAGAAGAAGGAAGAACTAGAAATTAAGAAATGTTCCCTTCCATTTATTATAATAAAATATTACAACCAATGGCCTTTCCACACACTCAGTGCACATAAACAAAGAATGTTAGTTGCTGGCTATAGATATTAAACTGTGCAAACTCAGTACTTACTCTAGGACACGGAATTGTGCCCATTCTGCTGCTGAAATGGTGGGCCACCTCTGTGTGGGAAATAAATTAATGGATCACCATACCATGCCTAGCCCTTCTTCTTGTGAAAAGTTCCACATGATGTTTAATCACCAGGAGGAGTTTGATAATCAGGGTTTGTTTTCATTTCTCTAAAGACAGCATCTCTAGTGGCATGCTATTCAGAATGGGTCAAAATGTCATTTTGGGCCTGATTTAGAGAGGGGAATGCAGTCAATCTCTTTCTGAGAACTCTTGAAAAACTTCCTGTGTTGTGTTTTGCTTAGGTTGTGCAAAACTGTAATCAGAGGCTCTAAAATCAAACTGGGAATATTGAAAAGTGAATCTGCTGGAAACTCAAAGCCTAATAGAAGAAGCAGAAACTATTGAGATTTTTAAAAATAATTCCTTTGACCTTACTACTAAAGAAAAGCTTGACTGGACTTTTTTTAAAATTTCTAACTGTGTTCTAAAAGTAAGCCCTTCATTAACATTATTTTTAATTTTTTGAAGTCTTGGAAATGAAAATTTTCAGGAATCTCTCTATGACCCTTATAGTTCTTTTGGCTAGAGCAAAAGAAAAGAATAGAATGTTTTGTTTTGCTAATGGAGAGCTAAAGCAACATTCCAGATTTGCTTACTTCCCATTATAAGTATACTGGTCATTCCATAAAACTACTGACCCAAAACAAACATTCTTTTCAATTTGATCTAAATGCCAATGATTTTATTAATAATATCCTGATATAGGACCAACTGATACTATATTTAGCATCGGAAAGAAATTTTTGTTAAACTGGTTAATTCAATGAACCATTCTTATTTCTGATTTGCTCGTATGCTTTGTGCATCCAAGTAGTTTGTGGAGTTTGGAAAAGCTAAATAGAATTAGCAAACTTGGATGGGCGCAGTGGCTCACACGTATAATCCTAGCACTCTAGGAGGCCAAGTAGTTCAAGACTAGCCTGGGAAAGATAATGAGACCCTATCTCTACAAAAATAAGAAAAATTAGCCAGGCGTGGTGACCACACTCTGGAAGCTGAGGAAAGGAGGATTGCTTGAGTCCCGGAGTTGAAGGCTACAGCGAGCTATGATCATGCCACTGCACGACAGCCTAGGCTGCAGAGCGAAACCCTGTCTCAAGAAAGAAAAAGAATTAGCAAACTCATAAATAACTATTTAGTTAATAGGAAACTTTGTTTAAGCTATTTTGCGTATATTCTTTCTAATGCTTTTGTAGGGCTGGACTAAGTTCTCAGTTATCCCCCAGAGTATATTGGTAGTATATTTTTTAAGCTACTTTTTATACTCTATTAAAACTATTTACTGGCAGTAGAGTTAGGTGATGGGGTGAGAATAGAAATGGTACTTACATCATAGAATCTAAGGAGAAGTTGCAAGTCTTAGTTCCCTGCCCCCATAGACCTGATTATCCTGGAATAGGATTTGACTAATTCTATGATTCATTCCCCTGTACTCCCTGGCCTGCTATACTAAATTATACCATGGTTTTCAAAGAAAATAATGCTTCTAAGTTCTATAATCTCTAGTTCCATATGGCTTGATATTTCTCCCCTTCTCCCATCCAAAATTACCTATTGTTATGGCTATCTATGACCATATAGTTTAGTTTTGTTCAACACATGTTTATTGGCCACCTCTCCACCAGGTACTAAACAGGAACCTGGTGATAAAAGAGATGAATAAAGCATAGTATCTCTCCTGAAGGCTTGAGATCCTCAGATACCCAGAAAACAATAGCAAAAAAAAAAAAATTGATTTATTTTCAGAGAGGTCAAAAGAAATTGCACTTATCTATTAATATGGCAAAGGCAAATTTAGCCAGTCATAATACAAGCTTCACTTAAGTATTGGTTCTGATTTCCCCTTGGTGCATATGATTTCACATATTTCACTTCTTGAATCCAATGTGATATATTGGTAAGCAGGACAATTGCCTTAGGCAACCCAAAGACTGTCCTTCAAGATGTCTATGTATACTATTTAAAACCTGCTCAGTATTTGTTTGAGCTTTTTAAGGATGGTAGCATTATTTCAAAATTAAGAACGTAGAGTTACCAACTTTAACTAACACCGAATAGCTGTACTGAGATCAACATTTGTTGATCTCAAAAAAAAACTATGCAATTAAAATTTAGATAATACCATAAAGTGATTATGTGATTGTGGGCACACATTTCCCAACCTCATGCATTTGTTCAATAAATATATATTGAGCACTTATTACATGCTAGAAGGCCCTCCAGCGGGTTCTCTTCATTAAACATTCGGACTCACAAGATGTGAACACACCATCCCTTGGACCAGTTTACTTACAAGATATTGAACAGAAAACTCAGCATCCAGCAGGACAGCATCAGGTTTTCTTCTTTAGTGGAGCTAGTCCTCTGAGTAGTCCACACAGCCAGCCATCCACAAGCTGTTCCATTTCTTCAAGTGACACCTCAGGTGCAAGGGAATAAGACTTATACTAGGAGAGTGGGGGAGCCACCCTGACTTAGAAACCCCATATCCTACAAAGGAATTAATATTTCTTATAACAATCTTAGGCAGCTTCCAAACTCCCCACAAAGTGAACACCTAATTATAATTGCCAACACACTCATGGAAGCCCAAAGCTGTGGCTTCCCATTAGATATTTATAGGTCATTTATAGTCCCTCCCAGTCTATATGCAAGTTATCAATCAGAGATAACTTTTATCATAAGAAATGTTGCTTAGTAACAAGTTCACATTTCATCTTTTTCAAATCTCTGGGAGAACAGAGCTGGAAAGTTAACCTAAGGCCAAGAGGATACATTATTTGTAGAAAATCAGAAAACAATAACAAAAATGACTAAAAGTCAGTCTGCTTTTTATTATCACCATGTACTGACAATTCTAAACACTGTCAGTGGATAAAATACTCCTCTCTGCTGAGGCAAACCACTCCTACCACCCCTTCTCACTCAGTATGCTACTGATGCCAGATACTGTTTAGATAGGGAATATAGCAGCAAGCAAGACAGACAAATTCCTTGCTCTTGTAGAATTTATATTCTAATGGGGAGATAGTCAGTAAACAAACAGTGATAAATGATATTTTAAAAAGGTAAAATGATAAAGAGTAACAGAAGAGATATATGCCAGATATTATCTGTTGAAACTTACTCCACATTAGCCCTTATGCTCTCCCCTATATCAATAAGGCTGGAGGCCTGAAAACTGGATTTCCCAGACTCTCATCAGCTGTGGAGTACAACAATTAGGTTTTGCCATTGGGATATATTCATATTACATTAGAAGATAGAAAAGGAGAGATAGGAACAAGATGGCTGACTAGATACAGGTAGTGTGTGCCTCCACGAAGAGGAACCAGAATAGTAAGTAGATACTCACATTTTGAACATATCATCTAGGAGAGAATGCTAGGATTTACCAGAGAAGTGATGGGAAGCACCAAAAGTAAGTAAGGAGAGGGTTCAAGGCAGCTTGCCCAGTCAAAGACTGGATGAGAGCCAGGAGAAGCTCCTGGATTTGGGGAAACAGTAAGAGAAAAATTCCCAGGGCTTCCTACTCTGAAACTGGCCTTTACAATATTGCTCTGGGAGAACCCCACAACTCACACAAGCCTTGAGCCTAACATAGGGAGCTGCCTAGAGATTGTACAGAGATGTTGCTCCAGAAAGGGAACCTACACAGAATCCCACAGGCATTCCGAACACCTCTAGCTGGGTGCCATTGTGAGAGCCTGGATACTGGGAATCTACAAGGATGGCTAGTACTGCTGCACTGCTCTGTGGAGGAAGTGGGGAGACTGTGGGATCCCATATAACCCTGGGAAGTTCCCCACCACCCTGATGCAGGCTGCTGCAGAGACTGAGATGTGAGCGGATCACACTCCCCACAGCTTCTTGCCCAGGCTGCTTGCCTGTAAAGGGCTTTATACTCTCTGGTCATGGGCCCGAGATGCCATTTCGAGAGTTTGATGCCGGGCTATACCCCATCCTTAGGCCAAGTTCAGGCTGACACAGTTGCAGCCACTACCTGGCCAAGGAAGGGACAGGGAAACCAGGCTCTCATAGGCATACCTAAGACAATACCCACCACCCTGCAACTGGCCCCTATGAAACTGAGACATAGTCGACTGCACTCCCCACACCTTCTTGCCCACACTATTTGCCTGAGTGGGGCCCCATCCTTTCCAGTCACAGGCCCACAACCGATGCCATTTTGAGAGTTTAACCCTGGCTGCACTCTGCCCTCAGGCCGAGTTTTTCCTACCTTCTTTTTTATTGTCAGTGTTAATTAATACTATATTGTTTTATTAATTTTTTTGTATATATTCATGTAGTACAAATACAATTTTGCTACATTGATATATTGCATTGTGGTAAGGTCAGGGCCTTCAGTGCATCCATCACTGGAGGAACACACCTTGAACCCACCAAACAACCTCCCATCATTAACCCCTCTCTCACCCTTCTCCACCTCTGCAAGTCTCCATTATGCATAGTTCCACACTCAGCTTCCATGTGTATACATTATTTAGCTCTCACATATAAGTTAGAAAATGCAGTATTTGTCTTTCTGTGCCCGAGTTGTTTCACTTAAAATAATGGCCTCCAGTTCCGTCCATGTTGCTGCAAAGGACATGATTTCATTCTTTTTATAGCTGAATAGTATTCAGTTTTGGGGGATATATACTAATCTTTCCAGTTTTAATGTGAAGACATTAGATTATAGTAACAGTTAATGTATAGGAAAACTAGAAAATACAAGTAAGCATTCATTCATTTACTTAGTATATTTTGAGTTCCTTCTATGTGCCAAGTATCATTTTAGTTGCTGAGAATACAATAGTAAACAAAAAAGACAACAATCCCTATCTCCATAAAGCCTATATTCTAGTGGAATGCAAAAAAATAGAAATCACTGCTAACATTTTGCTATACAGTCATCCAGAATTATTTCTATGCTCATATAAATATTTATTTATAAAAATAAATACTATTTTATTATCTGCTTTTTTCACTTAAATAACATATCACAAATATCTTTCAGTGTCAGTAATATATATCTGTAATCTACCTTTGATAGCTGCATAACCATTATATTGTATGGTTTCTCATAATTAATTTTTTAATTCTCTATTGTTAGACATTTATTTTTTTTTTACAATTTTTCAGCATTGAAATAGACAGTGATGTGATGAACATTCATAGTTATTTGCATGTTTCATTGTTTTATTAAATTCAAAGAACTGTTAGGTCAAAGGGTATGCCTTACTTATTTTAAGATTGTGTATTGCAGCCAAGTGTGGTGGTGTCTCACGGCTGTAATCCCAGCACTCTGGGAGGCTGAGGCAGGAGGGTCACTTAAAGCCTAGTAGTTCGGAGATGCAGTGAGCTGTGATCATGCCACTGCACTCCAGCCTGGGCAACAGAGCAAAATCTCATCTTTTAAAAAAAAAAAAAAAAAGATTATGTATTGCCTAATTGCCTCCAGAAATATTATACTGAGTTACCTTCCCTTAAATATTGAGAAGTGCTATTCTTCCATACCCTCACCAATACTGAGTGTTATTATTTTTTAATCTTTGTATCAGTAGACCAAGAATGATGGCCTACTTTTAGTTCTTATCCTCATTCATTAATTCAAACATTCAACAAATTTGTTGACATTTAATACATCCCAGTCCATTATCATATGCCATTTACCCAGACTTCGTGTCTTTGCTCTTCTCTTCTCATTAAAATCCAATTTAAAATCTTATCAATCTTTCAAACCCAGTTTAGACATTTCTTCCTATATGAGGCCCTCCATTAATACACTCACCACATTTGTTCTCTCCCTCTTTTAAATACCTATACTAAGTTTTATTTGGATCAGTCATGCTGCATTTATCATATACTGCTGTGTGCTGTCATCATATGTATGTCTTCTTAAAATTACTTTTTGTTATCATTAAATATTTTGAAAATAGAGAAAAGGGAAAAAGTCATACATAATCTCACCATGCTTTAACTCAAACATAATAACACTTGATTTCTTTCCATTTTTTCACCTATTGGTATATGTTTATAATGTCTTTTTAAACACTGTTTTATTAGCTGCCTAGTATTCTATTATGTGAGCTTGTGTATTTGTCCTTCCTTTATGTGCCTCTTCATACTCAATTGAAGAACAAAACATTGTAGATTTTTTTAAAAAGCATCAAAAGAGTCTGGCTGCCCTGTTGCTATGATTTTTAAAAGAAGAATTGATGGGGGTGGGTGGAGGGAAGAGTCTCTCTGGTCAGGCTTCTTATATCTTTTTTATCCAACTACTTATTCCCACCCCTATCCTCATTCTACTACTTCAAGTTCTGTTCTTTTTTCACTCCCATTCTCCCTCCATCCTTCAAACCTACTCTTAACTCTCCATTTTTTTCTTCCCAATGCTCAAAGAACTGATAGGTGCTCTAACTAGAGTGTGCTCTCTTCCCACTTTGAGGCCACCACAGTGTATATTATGTTTTCTGGTGATTAAGCAACCAGTGGTACAGCAGAGTAAGTTTCTACTAATTATTAACAGCCCTAATTTAGAGCTGTAAATACAGCACATTTGTGGTAGCTATTCCATAAGTCTATATGTATCTATCAATATCTAGCTATCCATCATCTATATATCTCTCTATATATCTATAGTTTATTAACTATATATTATGTCTGTATCTATCTATATTGATAGAGTCTATATATTCCAAAACTGAAAAGCTAGCATTTTATTTAATCTTTAAAGTAATTGTGTAAATTTCTATTTATGACAATAATCTCAGGTATGGAATTTAAATTTTATATTGAATTAATGTTTTATATTAAATTTTATTTAATTTATCTCATAATAAGAGAGAATAGTTTCAATTAATCCATGTTTTGATTTCTCATTTCTTTTATTATAAGGGTATTTGAGGATGGTCATAAAAGGATATTTTAGTCACTTGTGATAAATAATAACAGCATGTATTTATATAGTGCCTCTCATCTAGGGATTTAACAGTACCTAATTAATGTTATGTCATTAATCTTTACTACACCCCTCTGAGGTATGTATCTGGCAGATGCTATTATGCCTCTTCATAATGACAGTAATAAATGTTCTATAATGTACTGTAGAAGTAAACATATGTGCTGACTACTGGGTTTGTAGACCAAGGAATCAAGGTATATTAGGTATCAAGATGCTAACATGAGGCAACAAGCTTCCAGCTCCAGGTATCCCCCAAAATCTTGCCTCTTAAAACTCCTTGTCTGTTCCCCACTATTTTCCATTAAAGACAATTGAGAAGAGATTCTCCTGCTTTATTTTTAAGCCTAGGAGCTGGACCCTGGGCTTAATATTTTATGAACACTTAGAGATTATCATCTGTATAGCACAAGTAATATAGGAAATTTTAAAATAATAGAAAAAACTTAGACTGCAGAAGTTCATAATCTAGTTGATAAATTGTGTATTATAATGTAATATCTAGAGCAACCACTAAAAAAATCTATTAAAAAGATACATTCAAAAGCACTATAGATAAATCAAAATGGAATTCTAAAAAAACGTTCAAGTAATCCACAGGAAGGCAAGAAAAAGGAAACAGAAAAAGAGGGAACAAACAGAAAATGAAAAATAAAATAGCAGGCATAAGCTCTAACTTATCAATAATTACATTAAATATAAATGGTCTACTTTATCTGTAATAGACTAAAACTTGAAACAGCAATAAAAAGGCACAGACTATTTCTGCATGCCACCACCTAGATGGACCTCAAGGGCATTATGTGGAGTGAAAAAAGGCCAGTCTCAAAAGATCACATACGGTTTGATTTCATTTTTATAACATTCCCAAATGATAAAATTATATTAGTGGTTCCCATGAGGTAGGGATGAGGATAGGGAAGGGGGGGATCATGACTATCAAGGGTTAACATGAGGGCTATCTTTGTGGCAACTGAATAGTTGGTATCTTGATTGAGGTGGAAGTTACACAAATCTACATATGTGGTAAAATGACAAAGAATTATATGCATACATTATACCAATGTCAGTTTCTGGTTTTGATATTATACTACAGTTACATAAAATGTTACCACTAGAAGAAACTGGATAACGGGTACGGAGAATCTCTATGTATGATTTTTACAATTTTCTGTAAGTCTATAATTATTTTAAAATAAAAAGTTTTTAAAAGAAATATGCATATATTAAAAATTAGAGAAAAAAGTGATAGTTTATTAGTATTCAATGGATATAAAGTTCTAGAAAAATACAGCTGCATGGGATAGAATTTTTAATGGCATTTTTCTCAAAGGAGATGAGCCTTTGGCATAGTATTTAAATAATATAAAACATGGCCATGGATCGGCAGACTGGGAGACAATGCTGAGTAAAGTTGAAAAGGAAAAGGCATAAAATTGGTGTTTGAGAAAGATAATCCCAATAGATATGTGGTACTGAGCTACAGACATGTCAAAACCCCCATGCAAAGAGCACCAGAGAAACCTGTTGATCAGTTTTTTTAAATGGGTATTAAATTTGCAGACAGAGGGCACCACCTTGACAGAGTCTCAGTAGTATCTCTAAAGGGTAAGTTAGAGATAGAATGTACATGGTACTGGTGGTGCTAGAGTCAGTCAGTCATAGGGTGATTTTAGGGGTATGAGATGTATGGGTAGGGCTTGGTCAGAATTTGTAATCTAGGCAAGTTGCTAGAACAGTCAGTAGTCTTATCTTTGGAACATATGAGTCTGTGTCCATGCTCTTGTCTCAGAACATATGATCTGCATGAGCTAATTTTAAAACACCTTGAGCTAAGATAGTTTGTGTTCCATGTCATGGTTTGGCAGTTTATCTGTTTTGCGAGTGATAGTACAGTTTTACAAGTTGTAATTTCAGTGTCATTTCCCAGCGCCCCCCCCTACTTCTGGTCTAATTTCAGCCTAAATTAGACCATTATCTTCTGGAGATGTGGACAGTCTAGATTTGTACTTTTTGATGGGCCATGATTGGGTATTAGGTTTTTCTATAGTTGTTGTTTTGATCTCTATCTACAACATCATGCCTTCGTATTTTCTTTATTGCATGCTAATTTGTTGAATTATACAGCTAAACTGCAGATGCACAGCAACACTTAAGGCTCTAAAGATTACATATTTGGCACTGCCATACAGGCAAACACTAAGACAAGATTATTATTAAAGTTTGCATGGTACCTCAAAGTCATGATTCTAGAGTTCCAAATCTAGACATGAAAATATGTCAAATATTTTAGCATCCTTCCTTTAAAAGGAGAAAGGAGCAAATCTTTGTATTACCTAGTAGCCAATTATAGCTGAGGTATAAAAGACGTCTTAACAGTTTTATTATTGTGAATTTGAGAAAGGCAAAAATCAAGAAGACCTGTCAGAGGAGACAAGATATGAAAATAAGTCATAAGACAATATTTGTAGGCAATATTATTTTAAATCAGCAGTAAGTAACCATGATTATTAGAAACTTTTATTTAAAATAGTTTAAGAACAGGCCGTAAACCTAGAGAGTTAACAGAATATTTTGGCTGTAAAAATGAACCTTTGTTATCTGGGCACAAAATAACTTGGCTATTTTTAACAAAAAGAAAACCCAAATTCCAGTAACAATTGGCAAGATGTATACGCTTTTTTTCTTTACGAATAAACCCATATCACGTAATCAACTTTGTTAATAATTGCAACACATGGTCTTAGTCCATTTGGGCTGCTATAATAAAATACCATAAACTAGGTAGTTTGTAAACAACAGAAATTTATTTTTTACAATTCTGGAGGCTGAGCAGTACAAGATCAGGCTCTTTCTTACTGTCCCTCACATCAAGGAGGGACAGGCAAGTTCTCTTCAGCCTATTTTATAAGGACACTAATCTCATTCATGAGGGCTTCACCCTCATAACCTAATCATTTCCCTGAAATCTGTACTTCCTGATATCATCATCTTAGGTGTTAGGATTTCAGTATATGAATAGGGGTTGGGGAGACACAAACATTCAGACCATAGCATACATGTTACTCTTCATTATAAGTAGTTCTTATTCCCAAGCAAATAAAATTCATTTCCCTTTAGAACTTACATACTTATTGTATAATACTCTCAAAATTTATTTTTTATTATCTTCCTTCATATTCTGATATAATCAGATAATTTTTACTTTAAGAAAAATGTTATTCTTTTTTCCCAATAAACAAAACATATTCATTACCTTGCACAAGCATTCCTCTATTTTTTTATACCCTTTTTAACCTGTTAATGATGGTTACTTTATAATACATTTAACAAAAGCACTAGTATATTAAGCATTATATTGTCTACATATTCAAGATTATTTATCAATTGCTCAAATTAATATTAGTTTCAGGTCTTAGCATTAACTAAGGATTTGGAATTTAAAACTTAAGTTCATATGAAATCTTACGATTTTAGAAGCATTGTAAGAATTCATGTCTTTTCACAGAGACATTCCATATCATTATTCAGTTTAGATGAACATGAATTCTGCAATTTTCTATCAAAACCAGTAAAGTAAATTTAAGGAGATTCAAAATAGGATTTTTTCCTTAATAGACAGGTCTTGCTCTGTCACCTAGGCTGGAGTACGGTGGCACAATCATAGCTCACTGGAGCCTCGAACTCCTGGGCTCAAGCCAAGTGATCCTCCTGCCTCAGCTTCCTGAGTGAGTAGCAGGGCTACAGGCACAAAATAGGATTTTTCTGTGGAAAATAAACCCACGACTTGCATAACTAGAATACTGTTCTAATATAACTTTCTTACATGGTGGTACAGTGAGGAGAAAACACAGGACAGTTTGGTTTAAAAAATGAAAATAATCAAATTAGTCTAATTTGTCCAAAGAGTCATCTTAATAGAAATATGAATTTTTTTCTAATACAATTCGTAGATCTCTGTATTTATAAACAAAATTCTTAAAGACTCCTTAAATTATATTTAAAAGCTCTGAATGTTCCTCTTCACTTCTTATAACCTAGTAACCAAGGCCGTTAGATTAACTTTCAATTAAACTTCTTTTTCCCCAGAGTTTAATTAAAAGCTATTTGGAACAGGAGCATGCTCCATCAAGGCTTATAATGTGATTTTTCTTCCTCTTTTTTGTGTTAGATCTGTTTATCTGGATTATCTGGTTATTCTAAGGTCTGTCCATAATGACCAGAATTGAGTTTTGAGCAATTTTCTAAAAGAGGGAGAAAGAAAAGTAAGGATATATAAGGGAGCTGGTTGCATCTAAAATTGAAGCAGTTACTGACCACTATAAAAGTCAATCATCTCTGCTTTGCGAAGAGGGGAAAGCCTTGCAGGCAAACCCATTTCAATACGTGAAAAAGAGAGAGTCATTGCAACCAGTTCAAATAGTGTCTTAGGCCCTTAACAATTCCATCAAGACCACAGGATTAAATCTCTGAAGGACAAAATGAAAAGAGAGGTCTCTTACAATAAGCTAAGTGATTTCTCTTTAGACAAACAAGACAGAGAATCTCCTCATGAGGGTTTAACAAATGAACTTTTACATTTTTTTAAAAATGTTCTATTCAAATTTCATTTTGAAACTTTGTATAACAATAAAAATGCTAATCATTAAATATCCAGAAAGATATTCCCCTTTTCTTCTAAAAGTGCTTTCAAGTGAATAATTGTAGTCAGGTCAAAAGTACCCCAAAGTGGCCGCTACAATTCCAAGGTATCCTTGATGAAATTATGCTTTTTAGAGAGATAAATGCATGAAAGAAAAAACAGAAGCCAGAGTTATACCAGGAGGTAGCACAGTTTATTATTAAATGAATCCATGAATTCGTTAGCTAAAGGTCAGTCAAAATATCACTTATATATTGTATTTAAAGTCCTCAACACTAAGGTTGAATCCCTGACAGCTAACCCTAAAAATCAACAGGCCAGAATGGGTAGACAGATCTCTCCCAAAGCCAATTTCTCAAAGGTAGACAAAGCTAACAGAAGTTCCCATATGCACACAACAGTGTAGCCAATTGACAGATAGGATGGTTAGTATCAAATAAATGCTTTCGCAGACCTTCATCAAGGAAAACAAAAATTAATACAAATCTGATGAGATAACAAATAAGTCCTGGGAACCTTATATTGATGACAAACAAAATAAATATCAGCTATCTTTGGGAGCCCAGCAGAAAAGGATCTGACCTCAGAATAAGTGTTGGACTCATCATCATAGACCAAGAATCCCTTGAGCAAAGAGGCTCAAGAAACCTCAGTAAATTACAATATCACCAATAATGTAACTGGTGATAAGCCTTCTAGAAGTCTTGGTGGGGCCTCCATAATTATCAAAGTCCTAATACAAAGACCTGCAGGGAAACCTGTTGCTCATACAAAGCTGGATATTTTAAGTTTCTGAGCAAGGCATCACCTCAACCATGTAGGGAAGAAAAAAATAATTTTTCCCTATCCTGTGAGTTCTTACCTGGGACTCCTATAACAAAAGACAGATTAACAAGAAAAAAACATAAGTTTAATAACGTGTATACCTCATGTATACATGGGAGATACGCAAGGAAAAATGAGTAACTCTCAAAGAGGTGACCTAGAAGTCTGGCTTATATAGCCTCTTCAACAAAGAACAACAAATTCTTAGAGAAGTGACTAGACAAAGGAAAAGAACCTTAAGTCTCCAGGTACAGCAACGTGTGGAAAGACAATTATATGGGAAACTAAGGATAGATTGAAGGCTAGTTAGTAAAATTTGACATGTAGATTCCTCTGGTGCCATCTCCAGGCTGGTAAGTGTCCACAGTTTTATCCCTCCTAGTAGAAAGGAGCATATGATGCCTTTGTAAAGTCATGGTCCTGCTTTTAGGCAAGGGGGAAAGGAAGAGAGCTTTTCTTGTATCTGTTTCTTCTCAACTGCCCTCAGCTCAAAAATAATTTTTATGTCAAAGGGGTATATTTTGGAGGGAGTGGCATATTCTGCTACCCTTCAACAGAGTCTCAGTAGTGTCTCAAAAGGGGGAGGTATATAGAAGAGTACTTTTAGGATTTTGAGGACTGGGGTTGGTCATGGGGTAGTTTTAAGGTAGAAGTTAGTTAGCAAAGTCCAGACAGAGATTAGTCAGAATTTGTAAAATAGGTGAGTTGCTAGAACAATCAGTCTTATCTTTGGAGCGCACGAGTCTATGTGGAGTTACTGTTAAATCAACGGCAACTATCTATAGTTACTAGTATAAGTAATGTATCATTAAGGATATAGATCTGATCCAGCTTGTGTTAAAAACAATTTGACTTAAGATAGTTCAAATTACATGTCCCTGCAGTTTATCTGTTACGCAAGTAATAGTACAGTTTTGCAAGTTGATGTTTCTGTTTTATTTCTCAGAAGGAAATAGTTTGTAGGCAAGGCAGCCAATTAGAAGGCTTTTAAATAAATTCAGACATAATATAATAAATGCCTGTAATTGGTTTGGGGTGGTAACAGAGTGAATGAAAATGCAGGGTCAAGGAGGAGATGAATTAGAATGTTCTTAATGATTGAGGCCTTTGGGAAAAGAGTAGACTACAAAGGAAAAAAAAAGAATCAAAAGTTAAATGTTTGAAAGCTGGGAAGATAGTGGCACCATTGACAATACCAAAAACAGGAAATTGAAATTAATATTATGTTTTGTTTTACTTTGTATTTTTTTCTTTTGTATTTTAACTGTAATAAGTTTCCAGCCTTATTCCCAAGATAGCTGGCACTATAAGGTAACAGAAAATAAGATTCAATTTTAAAGGGGAAAATTAGGAGTTTATTCTAGTGTATTCAGCTTTATACTCTTTCATTTAATTATGTATTATTTTCTGTGAAAATACTTAAAATGCACTGTAAATCCTACACTCTCTCTTTTTTATTTTTTCCCCCAAATTCATATGTTGAAACCCACACTCTCATTTAACTAGCTATTATTTCATTATGTCAATTTTACAGACAAATAACTGGTTCTGTAGTGATCTCTAATTGTTCTGTTATTTCTGAAACTGTTTACAACAAAATAACAGAGAACAACATGAATGGCAAAGAAAACACCCTAATAACAGGGGAATCTTGCTTAGCTGGTGGTCAGTGCCCTGCTGTGAAAAAAAAAGTGATATAACCACACAATTTTCTTTCTGAAGCAACTGTTTTAATTAATGTAGTTAAAAAGCTGAAAGTCTTGGCCTTTATAAAATTATAATGACTTTAATAACTGTATGTTAATTAAGATCAGAAAATTAATCTATGTTAGCATTGCAATAGCAATTTTCCAAGCACTTGCCAGTGACTAAGAATGCAAGTGAGTAGCAATACCACATGGCATCTGATTAACTTAAATTAGTGCAGCATTTGGAGAGAAGACTCCCAGGTGACACTGAATAAGACTCTCAGAGTTTTTCTCCAGCCTACTGTAAGCGGATAGTTGGCTGCAAAGCGACTGCTTTTCCAACATAAAGCCAAAAATCTGGCCACATAGTATCACTAAAGAGTCAGAAGGAAGAGTAAAGGGGCTTATGGTTATTGTTTGGAAGAACTGATATATGAAGCCCTGGGTATTGGTCATATTAACAGCCTAAGCATCTGATATGTGCAGGCTTCCCTTTAACCTCCTGAAATAATATTTCAGATTTTCTCACTTCAAGGAAGTACTTCTTTTTTTACTTCAGAATATTTCTGAAATCAAAGCATATCTTAAAATTGATGTGTAAATTAAAGTTTATGTTGTGTGTATATATGTGTGTATACTCTTAAGTATCTTATAATCAAATAGTCTGTTCACATTATAAACTAATTTCATGTGTACTAGCATCTAGGAAGAACAACATGAGAACAATTGGAAGGAAAGCAGATGTTCCTCCAACATCATGTATCATAGAGAAAGGAAAGAGAATCACATTTATTGTACATTTATCTGCATAAACTGAGTGTTAATTATCTCAGTCCTAACAATTACCTTACAAGGTAGTTATTGTTACTAACTATATTTTACAAATGAGAAAATTAAGACAAAAGAGTTTGGGCAACTTGAATTTGGACCCTGTCTGAATTCAAAGCTCTTCCTACTTTATGTTCTTACTACCTCATTGGAACATCCTAATATAGAATAAGCTACTTTAATTTTCTCCATAGACATAATAATAGGTATTAAATCTCTAAAGGTCAGTTCAATTTAGAGTAATGGAATTCTGGGTATATGTAGCTAAGTATTACTTGTTTAAGTTTGCTAGTATCAGAGACAAAACATCTGTCTCCCTCTCCTTCAGGTAAGTTTAACTTCTTTGACATTAACCCCACTTCAGAAAAGAGATCAAAAAGCTTGAAAGAAAAGATAAACTATTGTTCTCTTCAGACTTGAGAATGTTATGTAACACAGTCACTACCTCAAATGTTCCCAGTGAATGAGAAATTGGTAAATAATATAGGGAGGAAAAAAGATAATTGTTTTATTTAGTTTGGCCCAATAACCAATTACTAGGAAGGCCCAGTATCTCCAGATCATTATTGACAAATTGTGGCCAAAGCTGGTGTGATATTTGGCCTGCTATTCAATCACCATTGAAATTTCAGCATTTTTTTTTTCACTTCCATAGGAACATTTTCTCATCCTCTTATACTTTCAATATTTATTCAAAGATCCTTTGGGCATACACTTTCTACATGCCAAATACTGTTGTAGGTGCTAGATGTGTTTAGTAGATTGTTTTTTATTAGCAATAGGCAACATTATCCTAAAAGAATAATCTTTGATGTTTTTGGCTTTGTAGCTTCTAAATCCTGAAGATGACCTCTTACCAGGAAAGATTCGAGACAGCAATCGTTCAACTCTCCTAGCAACAATTCAGGAACATGGTTACCCCACAATCAACTTGGGAATTGTGGGAGACAAGTAAGTAGCAGATTTTATTTTAAAAAGTTGTTATTATACAAATATGAATTTTTATAATACTAACTAGATGGAATTGCTGCTAAGGAGATAGAAATTTAATATCATAATTTTCACTTGTCTCATTCTTTAGAAGCCAAAGAAATATAGAGGTGTGTATGTCCTTTAGGGATAAATATTTTCTTGGAATGTCTATAACAATAGGAAAAATATTTTACTTTCCTATGGGTGTGTTATGTTTACAGGGATCTTTTTTAGTAGTGTTGGCTTTATCCCAGTGAAGCTAATAGTAAAGGTGTTATTCCTATTCACACTTTTACTCGTTTCAAGAAAGATAGGAAAAACATAGGTGAGAAGAGAGAGGTTGTCAAAATTAGCCCTACCTGATTCTTTTAAGTTTAGGTACAATTGTTTTCTAGTATTTTTATATTGATTTTTGTATCCTTATATAACCCAAGTTTTTCCAGGCTTCCCCCACTTTAAAGTACAAAGGGAGGCACATTGACTATAATTGCCCATTTTTAACAGCATATTACCCCCACCTACTAAATTAACTCAGCCTTCTGCTAAAATCCTCAGATATTTCTATGAATCTCCAGTGACATAGCACATGTGATCAACAGCAAGTCTGTGATCTGTGCTTTCTGAGCATCCCACTACCACACAAAGCTGCTGCTTGGCTATCTTTCCCCAGGTACTGTTTCTAGTTCAGTAGAGGCATACCTGCTTTTAGTATACTCAGACATCAGCCCGTGGAGACAAAGCTAGGAAACAAGTCTGAGTGATGAGCACCATGATGAATCTGTCACCCATAATCACCCCTTTCTCTCTTACCACCTTGTCATTGAGTAAAGCTCATCATGCACGATCCTTCTTCCTGTAAGATGAGTATTTTCCCAGCACTCAAATGTGCTTTTCAAGAGGTTCTGCCCTACCATTTCACAAGGTATGCTATGAACTTCACCTAGCACTCAAATTAGACACAGTCCAAACCTTGGACACAGCACCTTGCCGGTAACCTGAAAGGTAGCTTTCATGTCATCTTATCTTTTAAATTTCTCGTCTTTCCTCCTGATTTTTTTTTTCTTTCTCTGAGAACATTGAAATAGAGGCTATTTGATGTATTTTCAAATGTCATTCTTTTAAAAATCTTAACCATTTGTATTTACCTGACTGTTCAGTTCTAAAGAAGTTCATTATTAGGCCGGGCGCGGTGGCTCACGCCTGTAATCCTAGCACTCTGGGAGGCTGAGACGGGTGGATCGTTTGAGCTCAGGAGTTCAAGACTAGCCTGAGCAAGAGCGAGACCCCGTCTCTACTAAAAATAGAAAGAAATTGGCTGCACAACTAAAAATATATAGAAAAAATTAGCCGGGCATGGTGGCGCATGCCTGTAGTCCCAGCTACTCAGGAGGCTGAGGCAGAAGGATCGCTTGAGCCCAGGAGTTTGAGGTTGCTGTGAGCTAGACTGACACCATGGCACTCTAGCCTGAGCAACAGAGCGAGACCCTGTATCAAAAAAAAAAAAAAAAGTTCATTATTAAATAACTAGCCAACTAAGGCCCATGCTAATGAAGCCAGTGTACAAGTTACCAGCATCGCCCTGACTCAGGGTCCCTAGTCCTGGGAAGAGAGTAAAAAGAACTCACTGCAAAAAAAAAAAAAAAAAAGCCAATATTTGAATTTGGACTTGAGCAGTAACCTGTTCTTTCGTATAAATTTCAGGCACCTAAAAACTATCCTGATGCAGACATAGCTTTTTAAAACACAAAAATCAACTTCTGCTAAGAAGAGATAGGGTGAATCCAAGAGTTTTAAAAGCACAGAGATAGGCAAGCAAGCCTGAAACTCTAGGGAACAAACTCACCAGATTCTTTAGTGTTGTTTCCCATCTACCAATGGCTCTGGCCCTACCTCCAAGTGCATTAATGAGCTCTAATAAGAAATATTATAAGGTTAAAAGGAGCTTTTTAATCATTTTTACACTAAGCTCTTCTGGACTATAATTCTATTCACTCTCCCTGTAATTGTTGTACTTTTCTATTTTAAAAAAAAAGGTTACTTAATATGCTGTATATACTGCTATTAATCTTACTATAAAGGCCAAAATAACATTGAAAGGCCCATATGTTGGTATACTAATATTTAATTGTCTCAAGTCCACACTATTGATTTGTGGTGGACATTTCCTAATAATTAATGTTGATATTATGATTAACTCCAAAATGTGCCTTGAAAACTGTATAAAGGACAACAAAACTATAAACAGGTATAAGCAATTCAGGGAATGTAGAACTCTCTAATGTATACCCTTTTGTTCTGACAGCAATACCTTATGTCAAACTGAGAATAAGTTTTATAAAAAACACTTGATGCAAATCTAGGCTTTCTCAATATTAGGATGCTATACTGAATTGGTCCAGAGTGAATGGTTTAGAATGCAGAGTGGAATGTGGGAAGAGGGAATTTATAACTGTTCTATTGGAAATCTGTGCTAGGAGTTTAGCAAAGGAAACAAGGTACATTTAATCTACAGCCTGTTGGTATTCTCTAAAGGTTGCCATCCTCTTCATTATTCGTCTTATGTAGCCATTTGCTAAGGAAAGCAATGTTGTCAGACAGAATCCTCTGTGTGAAGCTCTCCGGGGGAACAAGCAGAGTCATGGGAGAAACTCTACCCTAGATTTAAAGCAGGGAGAGAAGTAGCTCAAGAATATCAGAGAGCGCAGAATCCTTACTCAGCCATGACAGATAAGAGTAGGGAGTGACAACGCTATTCATGTCATTAAAAAAGGTTTGAATCTGGTTTTTAAATTGTATATGATTCTACTTTTCAGCTCTTAATCTTATCACCTACCATAATTTTGGCAATCAATGTGAAATAGAAGAGTAAGACTCTGTAACAATTTGAATTGAGTTGCTAGCTGGTGTGCCTTTGCTTATTGTACCCTTTATTTTAAAACAGGGTAATTTAATAGTACTGTGAAGACTGCAGAAGGGGCACTTCAAATACCTAAGAGTTAACCATTATATTTGAAAAGCATTCATTTATAAATACTGTGTGTATATTAAAATACATTTCCTAGGCCGGGCGCGGTGGCTCACGCCTGTAATCCTAGCACTCTGGGAGGCCGAGGCTGGTGGATTGTTTGAGCTCAGGAGTTCGAAACCAG
>NW_012150840.1:7792000-7793690 GCF_000956105.1 Propithecus coquereli
CGAACTCCTGAGCTCAAACAATCCGCCCGCCTCGGCCTCCTGGAGTGCTAGGATTACAGGCGTGAGCCACCGCGCCCGGCCCGATGAGAGACTTTTTAGTGGCTATTACAGTTGCCTTTCTTAATCCTTGAGAATAGCTATTACAGTTGATGTTTTTGTTTCTTTTAAGAATAACCTCTAGGTATTACTGTAGCTTTAGAAATTGTTTTCCTACCCTAATCTCATAAAAAGTAATATCTTCCAGAAACCCTTTCCTAATTATCTCAAACCAATTCTGATCATACTCTCCCACTCACCATTTATATCATTTCTCCTTATATATTTTTTCATTTTAATTAATATATTAATATTTTAATCCAATGATATTAATGTAATTGCTTATTTCAATCATTTTCTTAAATTTTTCTTCATATATTTTCTGCACTAACTTGTAAACTTAAAGGCAAGGACCATGCTCATGTTTTCTTTTCTCTTTATGTGACTCCATAATACAGAATACCCAGTGAGACTGAGGAAGGACAAAACGATGACTCTCTATAGTATGTAGTTTGATTCCATACATGAAGTAAACACACATGAAGTGAGCTAAAATAATACATGAAGAAAACATTTATAGTTGAAGAATTTATCCTTGACTTCTGAAGGAATTAGGATATGATTAATATATGTCCCGAGCTATTTTTGTTATCTTGGTATGACTAACTGCCACTATTCCTTAATCTACAAATCCTAGAACTTTTCTTCACCATCTGACAGTCATCTTCATTCATCTTAAAATGATACAATTTGCAGTTGGTATAACAGATGAAATAGGAAAGTAATTAGCAGCTGTTGTCCATCTGTGTGTTTATATAAAATATTTTAAAATAAAAATGCATTTGCATTCTGAATATTCTGAAATTCATAAGTCCTAAACTTGGGTAAAGGCTCTGTCTTGGTTTTGAATTTCATAGCAGACTTCATGGTAAAGCAAAAAGAATTTTTTTCCAGAATCAGGATGATAGTAATTTAGGCAGATGAAGATTTTAGAAAGCAAAAAAAGTCTTAACTGGAAGTAGGCCCCCAAAGCAATCAGAGCGAAATCTGAAAAGATACAGTGTTCAAAAGATGCCATATCCTCTAGATATATTCTCCTCCTTCACAGAAACTGATTAGTTAATATAGTTTTGAGAAAGCCACATTCATTCTCTAGTAGATTTATTTTGAAATATGCTTCTCCTTTCTCTTTTTTCTACCTTTCTATTAAGTTCAAGCTTCTTTCAAATGTGATTAAGTTAAAACTCTAGGGAAAGTATTATTAATATTGGTAGCCATATCCCAAGTTGAAGGTGAATGTCATGGCTTTGGGAAGAAAAGATGCTTTTATTTTTTTCACTCAGGTCAAATAGTAGAATGTTCCTAATGTTCAAAAAGTGAGAGGGAAAAGACTATGATCTACAAGATGCAATTGCAAGGCTTGGGTCAGTTTCTCCCTCTAGTCTTTAGTCTGTGTGTGAAGAGAAAATAGTCATTGTGTTATGTAACTTTGGGTATTTCCACACTGAACACAATATATTAGAATCAAAAGGAACATCTGATGTTAGCTAGTCCAGTCTTTCACCCAGGAAAGGTGTTAAGGAAAATCTCGAACAACTTAGTGCTATCAGGTTTTTTGTTTTTTGTTGTTGTTTTTTGGGTTTGTTTTTGTTTT
>NW_012150840.1:7793740-7797110 GCF_000956105.1 Propithecus coquereli
TCTCAAAAAAAAATACGTGAGAACTGTAAGAGATCACTTTTTACTGTAATAGGCAATTTGCTGGAGAGACAAACTGCTCACGCAGAGATGATTATACTCGGGAGGCTGACGCAGAAGGATCACTTGAGCCCAGGAGTTTGAGGTTGCTGTGAGCTAGGCTGACGCCACAGCACTCACTCTAGCCCGGGCAAAAGAGGGAGACTCTGTCTCAAAAAAAAATACATTTCCTAAGACATAATTTCTCACACTATGTGGAACATAGTACTATTGGGGTCCCTAGTCTTTTGCTTTAAAAAAACAAATTTTAAAACCTGGAAATGTTAAGTATTAAATAACTTGCCAGCATTATACAACTAGTTAGTAGCAGAGGTGACAATGGAATCTAAATTTCTTGAGATTAACAATTCATAATTCTCCGCTATCATTATGAAGACAAGATGTTATTTAAATATATCGGAAGAGTAGTATCACTGTGGTCTAGAGTGATCAGAGAGCATTTTATAAAGGTGCAATTTTAGCTAAAATTTAAAGAATGAGTTGGATTTAAATAGGAAAAGAGAATATGTTAATCCAAGTAGGAAACAAAACAAACAAAAATAGAGAAGTAAAAGCAAACACTGTATAGAGAAGTAGAAATGAACAGCTACTCAGGTTAGGCCAGACTGATTAGAACAGGAGGTTCAGGTGGAAGGATACTGCAGATAAATTTGGTTAGAAATTTGAGGCCAGATTTTGAAAGGCTTTGCAATTTAGGCAGAAGTATCCCCATTCAGTTAAATTTGAAGCTTTTTTTTTTTTTTTGCAGAATTGACATAATAAACTATTGTTTTAGAAAGGTAATTTGACAAAAATGTATCACATGGGCTAATGATGGAGAGAGAATGGAAATAAGGAGATCAATACAATTTATTTGTTCATTGTTAAGTCAGTCATCAGCAAGTATTGATTGTGTACCTATGCGAATTACCTGGAGATCTTAGTGAAAATGCTGATTATGATTGGGGTAGGCTGAGATTTTGCATTTCTAACAAGCTCCAAAGTGATACCAAGCTTTTGGTACATGGATCACAGGAAGTAGCAAGGATGTAGTAAATTCAAACATGCATCTAATATAAATTTTAAGCCAAAGACTATTGAAGATACAGAATTGAAACAGACATAGATCCTGTTTTTGAGGGATTGCCTCTCAATAGTAAAAATATTTTAGTAAGTTCCAGAGCTTAAGCTCAGATTTGGAAGTAGAATTCAAAAGAAAAGGATTAAATAAAAGAGAAACTGTGAAGGGTATTACATAGAACAGAACAGTGTCAGTGTTGATTTATCTTGATCTGGATTACAAAGCCTCAAAATGGTATGTGTATGTAAACACAAAATGCCTGCAAAACCCAGCTATTCGGCCTCTTTACTACAATTTTATATCCCTCTCTAACAACACACTATTTCCTCATCTTCACCCTCCATTCACAAGCTATTCTTTCTTGGCTTTTGTAGCTCTTTTTCCTATGCTCATTCCCTAAATTTAGGTCTCCCCATGGCTCACCCTCAGCTTTCTGTCCTTCTAATTCCGTATGATGATGACTCCCAAATCTTATATCTGCAGCCCAGATATGAAACTAGTCAAGCCTGGACATTCCAAATTGGTACAAATTTGTGTGAGTTTATATACTTTTAAGCACCATCTCATTTCTACCTTAAAGATGGGATAGTAGATTTCCTAGTTTTCTTTCGTCATGGCTGGTTCAATAACCTATTAGCCTCCTTTTGTCCTCCTAGCAGCATGAGCTACTGTGGGGGAAGAATCGGAAGGCAAACAAAGAAGTTTGGATAGGTAAATAAGTACAGAGTGCTATAGGTGCCAGTCAAGGCTGTGGTAGCCAGAACTTAGTTAAGATATTGGTCATTTGGGCACACATGTGCTTCTCTGTTTTGGCATTTTTTTCTTTTCTATCAGGTTCCTGATAAATTTTCTTTGAGAAATTGCTATCTTGTATGGCCTAACCAAGGTGGGAAAAGGATTTGTTAGTATTGGGCCAGGGTTATTTTGTTTCCCACCAGACAATAAGCTCCATGAAGACTAGAATAAAGTATGTCTTGGTAACCACTATGTCCACAGCACTTAGTAGAGGTACATCTCCTAGATTAAATGGTCCTCCCATCTTTTTTCCTATATCATCTTCTCTTTCCATGAAACCAACTACCACTATTCCAACTGTACAACACTGCCCAGAAGAATCTTACAGGATCCCTTCAAAGTAAGTCCAAAAACCTTAGCCACAGGAGCAGGCCAGAAAGAATGGCACTGACAACAGAATTGCATTAGTAACTAAGACACATCCCCAAAAAGTACACAATGTAAAGCTCTGTGGCTGTGGTGATTCGTTTTATATTTCTTATGAAAAGGATCTCAGCGGGATGGCTTCCAAATGGATTTGGCAAACTTTTAATTTTAAAAATTGATGAGCCACTCCCTCAGACTTAAAAAGAAGATCTTACACATTTACCTCTTGAGAATAACAGCAGTAATTATGATCCAAATACACAGAATCCACTTGAGGAAACTTTTTTAAATAAAGTCCAGCATTAGTTGAGCTTATATTAACATAAGCCCTAAAACTGATTTTAACTATTCAGTTACTTATATTTCTACATCAACTTTAAGACAGCTCAGTAATAAAGCTTCCAAACTGCCAACCTGGACCTTCTTCCTTTGAAGGCCTGAAGGGCTGGAGAATACCCATAATTAAGAAAAGGGTTCCCCTTTCTGGAAAATTGCCATCACAGAAGTCTGCCCCACTCAAATCATGCTGGGTTTGCTTGGCTCTGTCATGGATTGGTGTTTGGGATTTGAATTGCTTGCTCTTGCTGCTGCCAATTTGTGAAGCTGCCTCTTCACATTAAAGCAAGAAGCAGAAGAGGAACAAATACTGAGATAGCAAATTGGCTTCTTATAAAACTGGCACATTTAGCAGGAATTATCAAGACAGACCTAACAGTACAGTTGTTATTTGGGCAAAGCCTTACAACTTCCAGTTTGTGAACCAAACATGTCCTAAATTCTTGTTGCTTACCTAATATTCTTAAAATAGGAATTTTCTAATCATCAAGGAGAATTTGGATCTGAATTTAAATTGGTTCTTGTCATCTTTATAAACTGCTTGCTTCCCTTATGGAATAAATACCCTTTTCTGCTTAAAATGCAAAATTTTAATTTTTAAGTCAACATAATACATTCATTTTCTCAACATTTATCAGCAGAGGTCTCATTTTCTATTGGTTAACAAAGAATATTCTTTCTACCTTAACAAGCATGTGTTTATTAACAAGAGATTCTTCCCACTGTCGATGAGAGACTTTTTTTTTTTTTTTTTTT
>NW_012150840.1:7799136-7837926 GCF_000956105.1 Propithecus coquereli
TAGCTCACTGCAGCCTCAAACTCCTGGGCTCGAGTGATCCTCCTGCCTCAGCCTCCCAAGTAGCTGAGACTACAGGCACGCACCACCATGCCTGGCTAACTTTTCTTTTTTTGTAGCTCTTGCTACAGGCTGGTCTCGAACTCCCGGCCTCAAGCGATCCTCCTGCCTCAGCCTCCCAAAGTGCTAGGATTACAGGCATGAGCCACCACACCCAGCCAATCATCAGGTTTTTATTTGAATTCTTTTAATGAGAAAGATCTTGTTGCCTCACGAAGCAGCACATTCTATTGTTGAATGGCTATTATAATAAAGATGTTTTTCCATTACACTGAGCCAGTCTTTCTCCCCCCTATTTCTCTCATCCTTTAGTCCTAATTCTGCTCTCTGAAGCAACACCAAATAAGTTGACTCCCTCTACAGCCTTTCAGATATTTGAATATATAATCTTGTTTCACCTTAATCCCTTCTCAAAGAAAGTATTATTATGGTTATATAAATGTTAAGTAGTATCTTTTTCCATTCCCAGACAATATTATTTGTCCATAACATAATTACAGTTGTAATAACTAAACCTATTTATTCCCAAAGCTACTGTGGAGAGATTGACTTGAAACCATGGTTCATTCAGCTCATTTACTGAGTACCTACAGTATTCAAGGATTTGGCAGGGCAACCATGAAGCCTGGATGAAATGAGAACCTGTCTTGTGAGATAGTTATATACTGTTGTATCATCTTTAAAATTTGCCTTTTATCACAATTTGTTGCCTCTCTTTATCCATTTAAAATATTTTAACTTTAAATCCCATTTTGACATTAATATTGATATTCCTGCTTTTTTGCTATTTACATTTGCCTGGTGACTTTTTGCCCTACGTGTTATTTTCAATCTTTCATCTCTTTAAGTGTCCCTTATAAATAACATTAAAATAGAATTTGAGCTAAAAAAAAAGAAAAAAAAAGGCAATCATACATCTGCTTTAAATTACTGTAACTCTGATCTTAGCATAAATTTTTTGCTTTACCAGAAAGTTTGCTATAAATGATTCCCTTGATGTTTTTCCGTTCATCTTACTCTTTGTTTACTATCTACACAACTTTATTATTTCTTCCTCTTTCTTTCCCTATTGTTGGTCTGACCCAGGTACTATTTATTCCCTTATTATTTTGAAAATTATGCTATACCTTACCGTTCCCCTTGTGTTTTCTTTCTAATTTCTGACACTCATAATCAAATATATATTTATCCACTATTATATAAAAGAAAGTATTAACTATATCCCTCCTACAATACATTCCCATTTCTCCTGTGGACTCCCTACACCAACAAGGTGAGGTCTTAGAATACCTACATTTCCCCATCTCCTTCCACCCTTCAACTTTTAGGTAATGATGAGCTAGTGCTTTTATTAATAATTCTAGACTACTATTAAGTTTTCTTGTGCAGTATATCTCTACAACTTTGAGAATCCATATTTATTACATAATTATAATTCCTCAGCTTATTTAGTCATTATCCATTTAGATTAAGCTACACATTTTTATAAATGAATATGTGTATGTGTATATATTTCACTATTGTTTTCTCTCCTCCATCTTGCCCTATCTTGAGGTCTCTTTTCTGTTTCATTTTTCTCTTTACAGTCATTTTTCCAAAACATTACTTAGTGATTTGTTATCTGAACCTTTGCATTTTCACAAATATCATTCTTCTATTCTGACTGATGAATGGTTTCTAAGTGAGTATAGTATTTCAGGGTTGTATGCCTTTTCTTTCGGAGATATATTGATGTTAATTTACTGTTTTCTAGTTTTCTGTATTGTAGGTAAGAAGTCTAAAACCAATATTATTTTTCCTTTGTTAGTAGCCTAATCTTTCTGTCTGGCAGTTTGTAAGATTTTCTCTTTGTCCTTGAAATTACAAAATTTTACCAGAACATACTTAAGTTTATGTTTTTTCATCAATCTTGCCTGGAACTCAGTAAACCTTTTCTATTTCTAAGCCCAACTCTTTTCAAATAAATGAAATTTTCCTCTTGTCTCCCTCTATTCCTTGCTCTCTTTATGGAATTCCTATTGGTAATATATCAATCTCTTGCTCTGTCCTCCAAGTTTCTTGTTATTTTTCTGCATGACTTTCATCTTTTTGTACTTTTGTACAATCCTTGGAGATATTTCCACCACTTTTTTTTCTAAGCCACTATGTGAATTTTTAACAGGTACTTTATTCACCTTCATCTACTACATTTTATTACTTGAAAATCATGTTTTTTGTTCCAGAATACCCTTTTAATGTCATAATTGAATTTATATTAGTGCTTTAATTGTTTGTTATTATTACTGTTAAAATTATCTATTCCCCTAGTAGTTTTATTTCACTAGGAGATGGCCTAAATAGTGTGCTTATTCTTCTACCTTCCAGTGGCATGCTTCTTAGATTGCTGGTATTTTCCTTTACGTACTGAGAGTTCTATTTACTGTCAGGGCTGAGGGAGCTGCTAGGGTACTTTCCATCTGATGGGAATGGAGTTCTACTGGAAAAGAGAATCGTAAGTAGTAAAAGGCACAGAAGTCTCAACTCCTGAATTATCAAAGCACCAAGGCAAGCTGCCAGTCTTCTAATGAAATACAAACAAACAAACAAAAAAAGATTTCTGTGCTTTCTGGGCTGTTTAGTTGTAAAGGTTGAGCTTTCCCTGCTGGGTCAACTTAAAAATGATACCTTTGTGCTTGAACTGGATCCCAACCAGCCACAAGTTCTCAGAATCAGTGAATGTTAGAGATGGAAAGGACCTAGGCCAAATGTCCTCATTTTCCAAATAAGGAGAATAAGACTTAGAAAAAGATGATAATTTTAATCTAGGTAATTAGCAGTAGAGATAAAGCTAGATTCTAGACTTTATAACACTCAGGCCTTCCATTAACGGCTCTATCTTCTGTTACATTCTTGGCATTACTAAAGCAACTGTGTTACAGAATGCTTTCATATAATATTGATACTCGAAGAGAACAATGGTTAGGTACTTAATAATTCAAGTGGAAATGAATAGAAAGTGTTAGTAAATCAAGATTCATGCTAGTATTAGAATTATCTTTAAAGAAATCATTAATTAACCATCCAAATCTAATCAAAACTGCAGTGGTTAATGAAGGAAGATTTAATTGATATCACAATATCCCTTTAAGATTTACCACTCTGAGAAAAGGGAGACTACTGGTATATACCTAGAAAATTTAATCTTCTTAATCCAACAGCCCCTCTAGTGGCAATGATGAGAAAATATTTCAAATTTTATAAGTACAAAGACATATATTTAGATAAATAATTATAAATAGCTTTTATTTGACAGTATACTATGTGTAACAAAGTGTCTTTCACAATGTGAATATTACTGTAGTTTGGAGAAATAGTAGAAAAAACACAAAGGTGACCTTGAACCTGTCACTGCCTTTCTGGAACCTTCTGATCCATAGTCAGATGCGTTATCCATTGCACCACTGGCCCACACTTTGTCACTGCCTATCTGAACCTCACTGTCTTCTCTTGTCCTGCCTACCTCATAGAGGTATGAAAATGTATTGTTCTTTTTACAACATAAGTATTATTGTCTTTAATTTTGTGTCTTAAATATCAATTCACCTTATATATAGGAAGTTGTATTCTTAAATATAAGGTTAGATTATAATATTTTGTAGTTTTAGTCTCCTAACCTTAAGAAAATTAATATATTATGCTCCATTTATTTAGCAAAACTGAGAAAATCATAAACTGTTTTCTAATATAATATTCATGATTATAATCCTATCTTCTATTTCCTCATATCATTATTCAGAGTAATCTTTTAGACTTAGAAAGCAAACTCAGTTACTTGTTAAAGTCTGAAAGAGGGAGTATAAAGTAAATATTAAAAAATATTAGCATTTGTCAACTCTGAGAGATGGATACATGGATGTTTGTTACACTATTATGTTGGAAATGTTTTATAATTTAAAATATAATATGAATCATAAAAAAGTGAATTTATGTAAATAAGCTCTTAAGTTATGTTTAATCAAAATCTTAGTTTCTATCTGAATATAGGATTCAGAATCATGTTTGTTTCATTCCCTAGAACTGTACTAACATGTCCATACATGCAGTCTTTTGCTGGTCATCCCGGACAAATCCATACCTGTTGCCTCAGCATCCTTTATTTTTGATGCTTTTGCACAAGAGTATCCTGTGAGAATCTTCCTTCTATGACATGTCATCTGCCTGAAAAAAAAAAAAAAAATATATATATATATATATATAATCATATCTGATTAGATAGGGAATGGAACAAACATTTAATGAGAAGCCAAAAGTTGTAGTCCCAGCTCTGCCACTTACAGCTCTATCTAGACTTTAATATTCTACTTTGCCTCTCTGAATATCAGTTATCTTTTTGTAAAATGGGCAAATAATACCTGTTCAGTCTACTTTACAGATTTATTGTGAAATAATAAATGGAGTTATAGATCCTCTGACTATTATCATATATTTGTACTGTCTCTCTAGTAAGCCATGATGTCTAACTAGATCCCCAGATACCAGAAATGTACAACAGAAAGTAGAGTCAGAGAGGGGCAAAGGAAGACATAGAAGGGCAGGTCCAAATAATGGGCCCAGCTTTGTTACTGGACAAGATGATCTTTCCAACTTTGAGATTCAATGGTTTTGTAGATCTACTAGCCACAAAGTAGAAAGTAGCATTGAGCATATTCTTTAAAACATGATAAATTAAAGTAAGGTTTTAGAACAAAATCCCTTTTAATTTATTTCTACAAATTATAAAATTTCATGTGGACAGTTGATGACTCTGCAGTTTTACAAATTAGGAAAAAAATATTTCCCGGATAATACAAAATAACAAGTTACGAGCCGGGCGTGGTGGCTCACGTCTGTAATCCTGGCACTCTGGGAGGCCGAGGCAGGAGGATTGCTTGAGCTCAGGAGTTCAAGACCAGCCTGAGCAAGAGCAAGACCCCGTCTCTACTATAAATAGAAAGAATTTGGCCAAACAACTAAAAATAGAAAAAATTAGCCTGGCACAGTGGCGCATGCCTATAGTCCCAGCTACTCAGGAGGCTGAGGCAGGAGGATCGCTTGAGCCCAGGAGTTTGAGGTTGCTGTGAGCTAGGCTGACACCACGGCACTCTAGCCTAGGCAAGAAAGTGAGACTCTGTCTCAAAAAAAAAACAAGTTACAGAAAAAAATCACTGAAAAGTATGTTTAGTTTGCAGTCATCAGCTAGCCTGTCCCAGGACCTTTATCCACCTACAAAGATTAATACCATGATAATGTGCATGTCATTGCTGCTTTGTTTCCCATGGCTTTACAATAATCCTGTAGATTCAACATATGTTATACATTACATATTGTAAGATTGGTCAAATTAGCTAATATCTCTTTGTACTAGAACAAAATCGTATTTTGTTGATAATGTTCATTATCCATTCACTTGAACCACATCCTTCATTATGCTGTGTTTGTGATGTTTTTTCCATTTACTCCATAGGTCAGCCATTGGGCTTGCATGATGATAACATGACCTAGCAAGGCAAGGAGCCCAGAGCTCTGGGCATCAGGAACCCATCCCATGCACATTGTATAGTATTTCAACACAAGAGAATAATTTGCTGTCTTTTTACCTAAAGAAAAATGGAAAGTATTAATGAGAAATCTGTTCAAAATACTTAATTCAAAAATATTTTAAATACACCCATTATTCGATATAATTCTTCTTAGATGTTAACCCAACCAGTTTAACTTCGAAATCCATGTCAGGGCTTTTTTTTTTTTTTTTAAGTTTTTAATGTTTTATACATAGATCTACCATCAATGAATACCTTTTTTGGCTGCCTAAGCAATCAACTGAATGACTTTGAAGGGTCCCTATGTTGGCAGGCTGAACCTCACGTGAGCCATTTTTCAAACTTTTACTTTTGTCCCTTCTCCTTGGGAGCTTACTTTCCAGAGCCGGAGCAACCCCCAGTACACTTACGGACAGGCCAGTGCTGGAGGAAAAGGAGAATTTCACCCAGATCCTGTAAGAGAACCTCAGAGTAAATAAAATTATTCAGGCTGGAACCAGGCCTGCCTTGCCATTTGGATCTTTCACATGTAGTTCTGTGAACGTATTTAAGTCCCAATCTATAATTTTCTTCTGTGTTAGTAATGGATATTCTCCAGAATAAAAACTGCAAAGCATGCTAAAGTTGAACTTTGCCAGGTTGCTAGGTATGTTTGTATGATTAACTTCTGTTAGCACAACAGCAATAATAATGACAACTAACCTTTCTTAAAAACTTAGTTTGTTCCAGATACTATTCCAAGTGTTTTATATGTATTATGTCACTTAATCCTCATAACAACCCTATTATCCCTACTTTACAGGTAGAAAACTACGGCAATGAGAAACTTGTCCAAGGTTACATTTCTAGCAAGTAGTGGAGCCAGGATTTAAGCTCAGGCAGTCTGATTCCAGAGTCCACATTCTTAATCTCTATGCTATGCTATGCCACCTCCCTGCTAGCTTATCTCTTAGAGAGTCTGTGAAGGTAGTGTCTCTGGTAGGTCTCAAGTTCTTTCTTCTCTCATGACAGGATAAAAACTGAAATGCTATCCCAGTTACAAATCATGCCATCTGGAATCTAACTTTTCCTCTTCCTCTCTCATCAAGTAGTACACTAAGGTAAAGGGACATGAATAAACTTCACTATCAAATGAGAGATATATGCTGTCTCATTGAGAGATCCTTTGGTTTCAAGTCAATAAAAATTGCTGAAGCTAGCTTAAGCAAAGGAGAGATTTTGAGAATATAGGGTTATCTCATGGAACCCAAAAGCAAGAATACAGCTGGGCCTAAAAAGGGACTAAAAGTAGGAACTAGAAAATTGGGAGTCAGGATTACTCCCTTTATAGTTAGTTGTTCATGCTAGATATCCATAGGCAAGAAAGGGAAAGGAAGAGTCAGGTAGTGTAAAGGCAAACACCCCCTCCTCCACAGATAAGAAGTTCTCAGAAAAGAAGGGTGTTGACTGAACATGTACTTCTCAAAGGGCACCTTTTCTCTGTGCTGTATCGCTTGAAGGGAAATGCCAAGTGCAGGTCACATTGGTCAATTGCTTTGTATGGATTTAAAGTAGTAACTAACTAGTCCCTTTCGCTACTCCCTACTATGCTGTCCCTCCATAAGCCTTGCTGCTTGGCATTTTGTTTATTCTCACTCTCAAGTTAGGTCTTTTCAACCCTTCTAACATCCAGAGGATAAGACCCTTTATTTCTCTCCATCTCTTCTCCCCGGGCCTTTGACCCGGGCCATCAAAGGGCCTTGTGCACTTGCCTTTTCAGTTGAGAGCCAGGAACCTGCCTAGTTTTAATCCCTAATGTTCATCTTATACTTTTACCTCTCAGAACATTTTGTATGGTCTCTACCTTCCTTGTCCTTTTTTTTCTACCCTTTCTTTTCCCAATAAACCCCTACTGGCTCTTCATATTTCTAGGGACCCCCTCCCTCATTACCTAATAGATAAACTCCAAATTCTTAGGCTTGAGGGCCCTCCAAAATCATGTCCTGTCCTACCTATCCCAGTCATTCCCAATCAAGTCCTTCATTATTGCCAGGCCATTTTCCACAGTGATCTAGAAACACCACAGACATAATCACTATTCCAAGCCTATGCTAATACAGACCCTCTTGCTTACAAAGCCCTTTCCCATTCCTTTCCACCTCTCAAAATCCAGCTTATTTCTCAGGGCCTTACTTAAGTCATTGCCTCTAAAGAATCCTATGTGATCTTTTTAACACCTACGGTGACCAACTGTCCTGGTTTTCTTGGGATTTCCTAGGATGTCTGACTTTCAGTACTAAAACAGAGATATTCCTAGGCAAACCAGGATGGTTAGACATCCTTCATCACTTCACTGTTTCCCCTCGTTATACTGCCGTGCTAGAGCAAAAAGCCCTGTGAAAGCACCAGTAGTCACTACTTCAGTACTCACAAGGTCCTTTCTCCACAATAGGAGTTATGCTTCCATTGGGCAGAGACTCTTTTGGTTCCCACATCAATCAGAATATAGTGCTGTACTCATGTTAATGCCACTTACTGGTGGTTTAGTTTTAAATTGGCACTATATCCAAAATCTTTTCCTTGTCTGTTAATTTATTTTCTTTATTTTTTTCCAGCCCAGATGACTTACTCAATGCCTTGAATGAGGGGATCAGTCGTGCTGATGTCATCATCACATCAGGGGGTGTATCCATGGGGGAAAAGGTATGAAAATATGGGGCTCATGAAAATTTACCCACTGTCATGTCCTTGCATATGGTCAATTAACTGTGGTCTGGTTGGCATCTGGTATTTATAACCAGGCCCCCACAAAGCTGAAAATCCATGGGGCTTCAGAAATTACTGGTCTTGATGCAGTGTAGTAGGTTAGGGAGCTTACCTCAGGAGCAGCCTGGAGAATCCCACAAGTTGCAGAATGGTTTTTGCTATTCGCCTGGAGACTGACTTGTAGTTTGTTTCTCACTCGATTTTATTATATTAGGACTCCCTATATACATGATATTTACCCCCAAGGTAAAGCTCCAAAATCCTTCCTTCTACTTAAATTTAAACATGATCTTCCAGAGCTAACCAACTCACCCACCACATATTCCAAACCTTACCAACAGCCCTTAGCTCCACTTCCTCACAGAGAATAAAGAAAGGATTAGGCATTTCTTTTGCCTCTCTTTACAAAGATGATAAATAATAAAAATGAAACTATATATATACACATATATATGATTTTATAGAACTAAGATTATTTGCACATGGTAATGCTTAGTCCTATGAAAACCTCAATTTGAATATTCTCAGTATCATTAAGTTTCTATATCTTAATGAAATGTATTCATTCATGATGACTATTGGGTCCACTGAATAACGTTATAAATGCAAAATATTCTTTACTGCAATAACCAACCTCATGTCTTGGCTCAAAAATATTTCAGATCACGTGCTCACTTTGGTAGCACATATACTAAAAAATATTTCAGACCACACAATGTTTTGCCAGCCTAGAAGCCCTTTCTGTGTTTTCTTTTATCTTATATTAATGACTAAACTGAAAAATTATAGTGTTTTCATAATAACAGTTTTTATTAAAATTCATATTTGCAAGAGCTTGATTTATTTTAAACCAGATCTTATATGTATCATTGTTCTTGGTCTCTGCCTTCTCTAGCTATAAAATGCCTAAATTTATACCTAACTCTTTGAACAGTAAACTCTATTGGCTATGAGAGCAAATGTCAGAATTTACTAGCCTAAACAGAGATCACCAGCCCTCCATTCACAAACTTTAATTTTAGGGTGTTTGAGAATAGCACGTCAGTTGCCAAAAGCCATGGAAGAAAAAGAATCTCAGTCCAAGACTACCGTCACAAATTACCTCCAGGAGTGAAAGTGTTGAAGTATGAGTAGATGTTCTTATAGCAGACAGATTGCTGGGTTAATGGTCCCTTAAGATCTCCCCAGAAGTCTTTAGCCCCAGGTAGAGCAAACTGCTGCAGACCTCTCCTGAGATGACCAAGGCTAGGGGGCTGAGGTCTGCACTATGGTAGACCTATAAGAAATAATTTGCAACATGTCTGTTTTCATTACCATCCAATTGCCTGTGGTACTCTCAATATCACAAGAGCAAACCCTGATGTCAGGACTATTTAAATGTTAAATTTTTATTTCCAGAGACTGTTTCATATATAATCTATCTTAGCTCTTAATTAACTGAATTATAGGGTAATACCTATTTGGCAGACTAAAGTCTGTCTTTTCTAGTACTTTTGAAGAGGTAACAAGTTTATAGCATACACAGGCTTGGCAATTGTGGCTCAACTGTGGTAAAGACAGAACACTTCTCAACCTAACCCTCTTTATTACTACTAACAAAGATGTCAGTTATCCTAGGGATTTGCTTACAAGTAAACAAAGCCAATACAATTAAGCATATTGGCTTTATTTATTTTACTCTCTCTGTGGTAAGATACTTACAGTAAACCTTTAATTTGGTAGGAAAGAGATTTTAGGAACTGAGCATCCCACAGTATTCCTTAGGAGCTAATAACTGTCCTTCCTACCTCCTTGAATGGGAATGAGATAATAGAGAACTAGGAAGAAAGAGGTAAAACATACTGCAGTATACTCCTGCCAGGCAACAAACTCTAGTTCCAAAAAGAATTTCAGGGTACCTTAGTAGCAGAAAGAAAAGCACAAAAAATAGAACATCTGCTTCAGCCCAGGAGATGAGCTTGAAAACCAGTTACAGAAAATATAGGGAGATCAAGGAAAATGCAGAAGCATTCTGTAGCAGGCATGAATCTTAAGTGCAGAAACTCAGGTATGCTGACTTCTACAGTATGGCCATAAAAAAAAAGAAAGAAAAAAACTCAGGCATGCAAGAAATTTATTTCATTCAATTTAAATCATACTCTGAGCACCTATACTACAAGACTGGCAGGAAATTTTATTTAAGCCATACATGGGTCTCACTCCCTCCAAGACTTATGCCAAGGAACCTGGAAGTCCTTGCACCAAAGCATCAGCGAAACACATCTGGTCACTAGTCTGCACTGGATAAATATAGAATATTCTTCTAGTGCTGTTAGAGCTCAGGTCTTTGCTCCTCTAAGGATAAAACGGCAAGGGCATTGTCAAATCTCCAGGGACTTCCTGTAAAGCAAACAATTTCTGAGATATTTATATGAATAAAATTTTACCTATACAAATCTAACTTAGGGCAGACTGCACATCTCTTCTCAGGTATGACAGCTCCTCCCATGAAACTCTTAGTAACACATCAAACACACCTAATTATTTCTAGCATTTCTTTTCAAACACACCTAATTATTTCTAGCATTTCTTTTTATAAGATGAAAGAATAAATCTGGGATTTTCTAGGGACTCTCTAGAAAATTTCAAAGATAATTTTAGGTATAAAAGATATTCTGAAAATTATTTCTTCAAAATTTAGGTCTGATCTTTAGAAGGCAAAATCAAGAGTCATCAAAAGAGAATTGAGCACTTGATTAAGATAGGATCATGGGTACCTGAGAAACAATACTTGTTTACTTAATTTTTCAATGCAACAATAAAATATTTGAAAATAAACATAAAAAATAACATGATTGCAAATAACTTTGACTCATTCATAAATGAGGAACCTTTGTTCTTTTTTATTTCTTTAAATAATCAAAGACAAACAGGAAGCACAAAAAGGCCACCTACACAAAAAGAATAACCTGTCATATTATAGGAAAGACATTAATTGTTACCAAAGAAATAAGCTCTTCAAAACTCAGTGAACTCACTAAAATTTATTTCTCAGCTTCATTTCAGACACAAGTATTATAAACCAAGGCAAATAAAAGTCTGTTTCGAAGTTTTGTCCTTTATTATATGTTCTTTTATATTCTGGAACAAACTAACACTTCACTTTAGAACAAACAGTGTCCCCCCAGAGTTGTAAGGGTCCTTGAGACCTTTTAAGTGGGCCTGCAAGGTAAAACTATTTTCATAATAATATTAAGACTTTATTTGCCTTTTTTATTCTCTTCTCATTCTCTCACCTTCCCTCATGAATGTGCGTTTGGGTTTTTCCAGCAGTTAAATGATATGTCTTATCAGATCAAGTGCAGCAGATATGAGAATCCAACTGATTTCTATTAAGCCAGACATCATTAATGAGATTTTCAAAATTATAAAACAATGCATAAAAAATAAGTTACTTATGTTAACATGAAATGCCTTTATCACTGCTATTTTCAAATGAACCAACAAATAAATGTTTTTTTTTAATTTCTTAGTTTTAATTTCTAATACAGTAAATATCAGTAGATATAACTCACATAAACAAAAGCTCTTGGGGATCCTTAGTGAATTTTAATTTATGTAAAGGGGTCCTGAGACCAAAAATTCAGAAAACTGTACTTTAAGAAAAAAAATATTCTTTTTCCTTGAAAAACGAAAGAATACACGTAGTTATACTTCTTTGTTATTATTTCTCTGATATAATTACAACCACCCATATTAATTACAATGTTTAAGAAAATAACTGATTTCTATTTCATAAACTAGAGAGCATAGGTAATTAGTAATTGAGAAATCACATGTAATCATTTTAGCAGACTAGCAAAGCTTCTAAACGGAAAGAATACAACTTCCTACAGCCACATACATCCCGATTACAGGCATGAGCCACTGCACCTGGCCTAAAATGTATACTTTTATTATACTTAAGATACCTGAATAAGAGAAAGAACATGGCTGGGTTTTCTTAATAACTAAAATTATTGACCTAGTCTTATTTGCCAAAGATTTATGTTAACTATATGAACTTGAATTCTTAAAATTATTAGGATAATATTTTTTAGTCTAGCACATTTAAAGTATTATAAGTTAAATTTCTTTACTATCTAGGAATTTTAGAAATATTGTATTTATATAAGCACTTATTTATCTCTAAGCAAATCAGAACAGAGCACCTTTAATTTAAGAGAAAATATAATTTTATGTATGAATACCCTCCAGAAATAGGAAAACATTTCACACTTACAAAATGAAGTAAACACTTTTCTATATTACAGACACATAGACACAAAGACACATAAGGAACATACAGCTTCAGTTCTACCTACAACTTGAGCTGTAAGTCAAGAGTAAACACAGAACCATAAAAATTCATCAGTATACTATTAAAGACTTTCCTTCCTAGAGGGCACAAAATCCTTAATTGATTTGATCTCAAAATGAACTAATGAGAAATAAACAAGAAACACTAATAAACCAGATTCTTTGTTTTCTCTTACCCAAAACAGAATAGATTTGCATCAGCTATTTACAGAGATCACCAAATGGTCAGACCATAAAGCCAAATCCCAGTCATTGCTACCATAGGGACAATACCTTATTGGCTGTGTGTAGAAATAAATACAGAACCAAAATTAATAAAGGGGGCAAAAATAGAGAAATTGAGATTAGAATTTCAACTTGTGAATTTGTGGTAAGAGGGCCTAGTCAGTCCATTGCATTCACTGTCAGTTTCTATAGCTTAATTATTGTAAAATAGCCCAAGGACACAAATACCCAGAAGGTTGTATTACACTGGACACTCAGTAATCTTTTTTGCCCATTTCAAAGTCTTTCACAATTTTTCTGACACTGGTGTTTGTCCTTACCTGAGTTGAGGAAAAGACCTTGCTCCTTCATTCATTCATTTTTCTTTTTATCTGACTCTGGGTTCCAGAATATCAGACAAAGATCCTAAATGCTTCAACAGGTAGACAAAAATTTAAGAACAATGATGATCCTCAGCCTTTATCACTATGTCTGGTACAAGGTTTCCCTCTGTCACAAGGAACATGAAGTCCTTTTTCATGTTCACAAAGAATGAAATGGGACATTTTTAAAAATAGGTTTTTTGTAAGAAAAATAAAATATTTTCATTCATTCAGCAAATATTAATATATAAGAATCTGCTTTCCAAACTCTGTATCATAACCTTTAAGGGCCTGCACTATGGCCTCTGCCTCTCTCTCCAACCTCAGCTTATGCCTCTTTCCTACTCATTCACTACTTTCTATTGCCTTTTCTGTTCTAGATACACTCTTTATTGCTTTAGATGCTTTTATGTATACTTCCCTCTTTCTGGAATTCTCTTCCCTCCACGCTTCACGTGCCTGAATCCTTCTTATCCTTCAGGGCTTAGCTAACGTATCGCTACCTCTTCTAAAATGTCCTTTCCTTATTCTCCATCTCACCCCATTATTCTCTATCCCAGTACCTGCTTACTTCCTTCATGGCATGTACCACAAATTATAATTATTTTATTTGTTGGTTTACTTATTTTTGGTTGTTTCCTTTGCCCCCCAGTAAAACTTAACAGTATATCTTTGTTTCAGGGACTATGTCTTTTTTGTTTACCATTAAATCCCTAGCACATAGGAATTCCTGATACATAATAGGCACTCACAGATGTTTGTTGAACTAACAAATGAATGTGAATGTGTGAAAGGCATGTGCTATTCACTAGGGATTTATATATATATATATATATATAATATATATATATATATATTTTTTTAAAGACAGGATTCCTGTTGTCACAAACTTTATAGTCCAATAAGGGATACATATCAGTTATCAGGCAATTGCAGTATAACCTAAGGGCATGATGTCAAAAGGACATAGTGCTATAAGAGCACATAAGAAAAGTGTGGAGATTTCTGCTTCTGCTATGATGGAATAGTATATTTGGACCAATCTTCCCACTGAGAAAATCTATAAAAACTATAATTTTTTAAAGAAAATAAAAAGCAGGTGTCTGAAGAGAACGACCAAGACAGCCAAGACTCAAGGTACCTAGAGGAAAGTGAGCCACAGAGAAGTAAAACTGGAATTCTTTACCATATTTTTCCTCAAAGCAGTTACTAATTTCTAAGCCAGGAGTGAGGTAGGAGGAAAGGTGTAAATGGAGGCTAAGAAGCCAAGGATAGAAAAGAGTAGCTAAGAAGGTAATAAAATAAGCAGAATTTCCATCAGTCTTAGGAGTTCAGGGCCTGCTATGGACAAAGGACCCTGGCAAATATCTCAGGCTTTCAGCCTAAACCTTTGAAAGGCTGTGCTCTAGGAATAAAGACAAACTGGAAATAAACCAACCTTCACAGGGACTGGAATCCAGCATCAAATTATCTCAATCCCACATTAGATCAAGATAAGCTGAGTTTACCTTAACTAACTGCCAGAAGAAATTAAATTCTTTCTGGAGGAATAAATCATCATCCAGAGCTTCTTCAATTTTTTCATAAGCAATGTTTGGGCTTCAATTTTAAAACTACCAGATATGCCAGAGATAGAACAAAATGACTAAAAATTAGAAGAAGAAAAAATTGAAAAAAGAGACCTAAAAACGATCCTGATATCTATATTGTCTCACATGGACTTTAAATAGCTGTTGTATGTTTAAGAAGAAGGAATGACAAAGTAGCGAATTTCACTAGAAAACTGGAATCTATTCATAGGAATCAAGCAAAAATTTTAGAAAAAGAATAGAAAATATGGAAAAGAGAATAAAAGACATATGAGATGTTGTGAAAGGTCTAACATACATATAATTGAAGTTTAAGGAGAGGGAGAGAGTGAGCAGAAGCAATATTTAAGATATTGGCAGAGAGTTTTCCAAAACCAATAAAAGACATCAAGACAGAGATTCAAGGAATTCCACTAATCTCAAGCAAGATAAATATAAAGAAACCACACTTAGTTAATCAGCAAAATTACTGAAAACCAAGGACAAAAAGAAAATGTTAACAGAAGGATACATTACCCTAAAAGGACCAACAATAAAACTAACAGAAATGATTCTAATGGAAATGACAGAAGCCCAGAAACAATGGACTGGCATTTATGAAGTGCAGAGAAAAATTAGTACCAATATGGAACTGTATATCCATCAAAAATTTCCTTCAGAAATGAAGGTGAAACAAAGACATTTTCAGCCAAACAAAAACTGTGCAAACCTACCCTAAAGGGAGTTTTTCAGGCAAGGTTATGAAAGCGTGGAAATGTAGAAAGGATTAAACAGCAAAGAAAATGTTAATGTGTCAGTTAATATAAATGAGTGTTGATTTTATAAAATAATATCTTGTGAAATTTAAAGTATATATAAATATTATATATTAAATATATAAATATAGTATGTATTGTCTATGTAATATATTTAGAAAATATATATAATAGTTAAAATATAAACATATACATGCACATACATTTATACTTAAAATGTATGTAAAATATATAGCACACAATAGCATAAAAAGTATAGAGGAAGAAACTGAGTTAACATGTTTTAAAGTTCTTGTATTATCTGGGAAGTGATAAAAATACCAAATTATGATAAACTATAATAAGTCAAGGATACATATTGTAATCTCTAAATAATAATATAAGAATGTGTAACTAACAAGCTAATAGAAGGGAAAGAAAATTGAATAAAAAATATTCGATGACTCCTAAGGAAGGCATATAGAAGAAGAAAAAAAGAAACAAAAACAAAAGTGACAAATACAGAACAAATAGTATAGTGACAGTTTGAAGCCCAAATATAGCAGTAATCATACTAAATGTAAATAGACTGAATCCTCCAATTAAACATTGTCATTCTGGATTTATTTTTTAAAACAGCCAATCATATGCTGTTTATAAGAAATACACCTTAAATATAAGGACACAGAATATTGAAAGTAAAAGATTAGAAAAAAATTGTAACAAAACACAACCATATTGATATCAGAGAAAATTAAGGTTAAAAGGATTACCAGATATTAGAAGGAACATTTTATCATTTTAAATGGGTCAATTCATCAGGAATATATAACAATTCTAAATTTATTACATCTAATAATATAGCTTCAAAATAAAAATAAAATTATTAATAATCAGTCTGTCATCCAGTCTTGGGAATTCAGAGGAAGCTAAGAAGATGACTGAGACTGAGATAAGGTGGAGAGGAGTGTAGAAAAAGTGAATATTCAAGGCAGAAGGAAGAACATCTGCACAGATGGGAGACAAGACAGCTTAAGAAACTGAAAGCAATACAGTCTTGCTAGAATGTGGACAGAGAGATCAAGAAAGAGTAATGTGGCTGCATGGGAAGAGGGTTGATGGATGAGAGCAATGACTGGCAAAAGGATGCTAGAAAATATAGGAATCTTAGATATGATATTTAAAAGAGGAGACTACTTTTTAAAAACCAGGAAATTAATGAAGTTTTATAGAGTGACTTGATCAGATTTCTCAAACTCTCTTACTACTATGGTAGGAATGAGTTGGAGGAGGGTGGAACTACTGGCAATGAAATCATTATAGTAATCCGGGTGAGATGATATTGGCAGAGGCTGTGGAGATAGAAGGAAACACATTCTAAAAATAAAATGTGTCATAGCTTGTGAAATATTTAAAATTTAGGCAGGTTCACTCTTAGTTTAGTGAACAAGATATGTAGTAATAGATCCAGAGATTGTATTACTTAAGAGAAATTTTAAGGACTGAAATTTTTTTTTCTTTGTATCTTCAAAACCAACTGCAGGGCAGTGTTATATTTTATTTCCAAAGATCAGGTTTTTTTAGATTACTGTGGGTTGGTCATAGCCAAAGTTTGGTTGTGTTTTTGTTAGCAAAAGATAATGTTAGAACAATTAAACTCCCTTGACTCTCTGTTTTAGAGTTCCCTCTCTATTTTTCTTTTTAGTTGACTTATTTAGATTTAGTAAATCTAAATAATCTGTGGGCAAATGTCCAAGTCTCTCTTCAAGGGATGTATGTTGCTTTGAGTCCATTAAGCAGAATACAGGTGGGTTCTCTGATCAGACACAACTTCTTAAGACATATTTATGAATATCCTTTCTCAGACATAAAATTCTGTCTTAAAAAAGAGACAATAACTCAAGTAATGATATTAATACATTAATGTAGTTGTTTTGTTTATTATCTAACTTCCCCTACTAGAATTTCTATGATGGCCAGGGACATTGTGTTTTTTGCTCAAGGCTAAATCCCCTTGCATCTAGATTGGTTCTCATCATCATATACCAGGTGCTCAGCAAATATTTATTGAATGAATAAATGAATGAATGAGGAATGAAGGAAATTTATGTTAAGCAAATCAACTTCACTAAAATAAGAAAATGTTTCTTTTCATTCTTATAAATTCATTTCATTTTCATTTAAAATGTTGAAAGTCTGATATTAAAATGTTTGAAAATAAAGTGATTATTTTTAATGTTTGCAGGACTATCTCAAGCAGGTGCTGGACATTGATCTTCATGCTCAGATCCATTTTGGCAGGGTTTTTATGAAACCAGGGTATGAAAATAATCTTGTTATCTCATATATGGGGTTGATTTGGCTTGCTTTAACTAACAGACTTTTAAGTGTCTTCTTTTTACATTTTCTAATTATGGATTATCTGTTCTATAAAAGAAATATTATAATATTAGAGTCCTTTGCACAAGTGCAGCTCCTATTTCAAATAGAAATTCATCTTCCTTATGAATCAATAAGTTTGGTTTAAACAAAGTAACTTTCCAAACTTTTTTCCTGTTTAAAGTCTAGTTCCTTCTTCTTCTTTTTCTCTTTCTCCCTAAACTGCTTCTTTCTCTTTTTTAAACAGTTTAGTATGAAAATTCACCAATATGCACAAAAGTAGGGAGGGAGTACAATGAACCAGCCCCCCATCGTGTACCCATTACCCATTTTTAGTAACTATCAACATTTTTCTATAATTGTTTTATTAATTCCTCCCCCCCACCCTGTGCCCCCCACATACACCATGGTTTTTTGGAAAGAGGGAGGGCTGTATTGTTTTAAAGCAAAGTCTAGACATCATGTCGTTTTGGTATATATCTCAAACAATAATAACAACAACAGCAACAACATTCTTTTACATAATCACAGTGGTGTTATTCATCTAACTAAATAATAATGCTTTAATATCTGATCATAGTCAAATTTCTCCCAAATGTCAAAAAAAATGAATGCCTTTTTATAATTGTCTTTTTTGAATCAGAATTCAAATAAGGTCCACTCATTGTATTTAGTTGTTAAGTCTCTCTTAAATGAGAACATTTTCTCCCCACTCCCTTTTTTTGGTTATGCCATTGACTTGTTAAAGAAACTAGATTACTTGTCTTGAATGGATTTGGCTGATTGCTACCTTGAGCTGTGTTCCTCTATCTCTGGTATATTCTATAGATTGAAAGTTAGATCTAAAGGCTTAATTAGATTCAGATTCATTTTTTTTCCTTTGCAAGAGTACTTCAAAAGTGACATTTCACACTGCTTCTTACTGTCTCCCAGGAGGAAAGAAAAATAACCACATGCCAAGATTTTGCATATCTCCTGAGAACTAATCAGCCCTAAGGAAGGGCTAATAGAGGCTTGGAAATCAGTTGTAAATCCTCAAAGAATGCCAAATGTTGGTGTTGGTGAAACATGTATGGCCATGTCTTTAAGCAACAGCCTGCCTGCTCAGACCTCTGCTACTCTATGAACTCTGGAACCTTTAATTCCCTGTTCGAAGACCTCACTGTATGGGTGAATGTTCCAGCACACCTCGGTTCTGTCAGGGACAACAATAATGATGCTTTAGTTCAGATTATACTCTGATGGATGCTCATACAAACCCTAAGAGAATGGAGTAGGGGCCTCCCAGTTGATATAAGTGAGCTATGGGGAGCATCAACAAATTCGAGAAACCTTTTAAGTGTCAAGCCAGTCTTCCTGATATCCCTGATTTATTGGGTACCTCGTATAAGTTCTAGGACAGAGAGCAAGCTGTACCTCCACAATTTGGCCATTTCTAGTATAGAGTTAAGATTATCCCTAAAGCTTTCTTTATAATTTAATAAAATTTAGAATTCTTGGCATTATATTAATATTTCTATAGTTGCCTGTTGAGTATACCCTGATATGGCTGCTGCTGACAAGTCCCTTTTGTTATTGAAACTGTTAAATTTGGATCATTCTTATTAAGAATAATATTTTGTCTTAAGCAAATATTATTATGCTGTGAGTATGTAGGGGTTTTTTCCCCTGTCCCCATGGTTAGTACACTAATTTGGCTAGAATACAGAAGACATCCCAAAAGCATATCAATGTACTGCTCACTAACTTCAAAAATTGAATTGATTGTTTAATTCAAAAGTGGAGGGAAGAAAGTTGATATTACTTGCCCTCACCTCTAGGGGAGGATTATTTAAAATACTCTCAGCATCTATGATGATAATTTTTGTAGTCTTTTTTTTTTTTATCTATTGTTCACCGCTTGCTTCAACTTTAGGAGTTCATCTGTTGCTAATGTTTAATCTCCTTCCTTAAAGTCATATCACTCTCTGACCACAGCGTATAAATGCTATTACATTCTGATCTCCAGAGGAAAACTAAACAATATGTGTTGAGTTCCAAGCAAATGGCTTTCCCAAACTTAAACAAAAACTTCACGGTCTAGCAATAGGACATTCATGGTAGAAATGCATAATAAAATATTTTGTTGTAATGGAATCTTTTTTAAGTGAGTACCTTTAGAGAAATGGACTTTAAATACAACAGAAGGAAGAAGGTATTATGCATTCCCTCCTCACTCTTATTATCTGTGTTAGTTTGCTATAATAACATAGTTTAGAAGTTTAAATGTGCTTCCTTTAATTGACCAGAATTTTATACTTATCTAAAGTAAGAAGAACTTAATGGTAATTGCTACTTAATAGTAGAACAAATAATATATATAAAGCTCAAATACAATTTAGCTTTGCTCTCTCCACATAGAATGCATTCAGAATTCCATTAAGCTCTTTCATTTTAGAGAAAAAGATTCTCAGAAAAGCATTTGGAGTATTAGCAACCAGATCTACCAATCACTATTTTTATGGGTCATCTACAATGAACATAGCTGTTACCCAGAATGTATCTTGGAAATTATTTTCATCACACAGTAATAATCATTGCCAAATAACCTATCCATAGATCAATATGACAATCTAATCTTATTTTTCTAAAATACAGCAAAGAATCTGTAAGTAAGCAAAAAAAAAAAAGCCTCGAGTAGTCAAAATAGATGTCACAAAGTCCATATACTAACACTTCACAGCACATCCTGTGAGATCTTTTTTTTTTTTTTTTTTTTTTTTTTGAGACAGAGTCTCACTGTGTCATCCTAGCTCACAGCAACCTCAAACTCCTGGGCTCACGCAATCCTTCTGCCTCAGCCTCCCGAGTAGCTGGGACTACAGGCATGCGCCACCATGCCCGGCTAATTTTTCTATGTAGTTTTAGTTGTCTGATTAATTTCTTTCCATTTTTAGTAGAGACGGGGTCTCGCTCTTGCTCAGGCTGGTCTCGAACTCCTAAGCTCAAACAATCCGCCCGCCTCGGCTCCCAGAGTCTGTGAGATCTTTATCGAAATATGAGCCATGAAGTTAGAACAACTTTAATTCAAATCTTTGTTCCCCCATTTAGTAGCTGAGTGATTTTGGGCAAATTGCTTAATCTGAGTCTCAGTTTCCTCATCTATAAAATAGGATAATAATTATTACCTTGTAAGCTTGTTGTCAGACTTGAATGAAATAATGGCTATGATGCAGAGATGTTACTTTAAAAATAGTGAATTTTATTACCACTATTACTATTTTCATTTTAACAATTTAACTATTACTACCACTCTCTGGTTCCCAAACCTAAAGCCAGCTTTAAGGGTTGAGATGATGGAAGTCTGGCATCACAGGGAACCACAGGAAAAAAAAACTGGGGACAAAAAAAAAAACAAAATAAGAACTATAGGAACACAGCAATGTGGGGTTATGGTTTATAAGTGAAAACAACCCATAGTACTCTTTTGTGACCTAACATCACTGTATTATACCACAGTAGAATACATTAATAATGATGGCTACAAATCATCAAAAAATGTCAGTGTCACCATATTATTATAAAAAGTAATAAGTGATCCATTTCTGAAAGATGAACCTGCAAAAATAGTAAACATAAAAATAATTTGGGTGCTTAAAAGGATGATTTTTCATCTATATGGAAATTTCAGCATTCACTAAGGATTCTGCATCACTTAAGTTTCATTAATATAATGAGATTTTTAGGTAAAATTCTATATAAGGGCTAATTAATAGGAAAAAATTACTATTCTCAACTGCCCACTCCCTCCATGTCACCAACCTTTCCTATACCCCCATGATAAGAGTTTATGTCAGAATCTTGAGGAAGTATAATTTGAGAATGTTTTTCAAGTACTATTGTTTTAATTTTGTTCTAGTCAATGATATTTATTTGTATATTTCAAAAATATCTCTTGATAGGAGGGAGGTTTTTTGTATATTGCTGAGGATAGTTTTAAAATGTTAAGAAATACTCATCTTCAATAATAGGCAACTATCTGTTAGACATATATTATCAGGTAGTCTTCTGATTTTTAAGAATGATTGTTATTAATATAAATCTCCAGCAAAACTAGTATATATTATTAACTAGAGGGGTGGGGAAACTTAGAAACTCCAGGATTTGAAGTCTGCCTCTATGGCACTGGCAAGAAACAAAAAAAAAAGAAAGAAAGAAAATAAAGAAAATTAAGAAGTCTGGTTACTTGCAAACAGAAGGTTCTATGAACAAATTTACTTAAATGCTCCTAAAATACTTCAGAGTATAAACGCTTAAAGGCAAGTTAACAGAAAAGTGTTTTTTATATGATAAGTGATCTGTATGGATAGCCACATAACAAGAAAACTGGAATACTTAATTACTCATCATGTTACTTAGCAATTACTGACAAGTAACCCTTTTGTTCCTCTAGTCTGCCAACAACATTTGCAACTTTGGATATTGATGGTGTAAGAAAAATAATCTTTGCACTACCAGGTAAGAATAATTGAAATTGTTTCTTTTCTGGAAAAATGACCAAAATTCTTTTAGACTTCTCACATGATTGGTCCTCTGTCACATCACTTAATTTGGAATCTGAAAGACCTGGGGTTACCTCAGCTTTACTGAGACTGTTTCCTCAACTATAAAATGGGACTAATAACTACGTCATGGGATTGGTGCAAAAGTCAGATTAGATAGTATATTTCCAAGTACATTTCAAACTCTAAGATGATAATCAAATGTTAGCTGTAACTACATCCTTCTGGGACACCTGCCTTTTCCTTATAGGAAATTGGTCAAAGTTAGCAGTCCAAACACCCCTCACAACTAGAAGTATTGTGCTCAAGGGGCCAACAGGCCTTGAGCCACTCATGCAAATACTAGGTGAAAAAACACAAAGCTGTCTCTGGTCCTTGCCACATTTGGGCTGGCGTTAGGGGGAGGAGGAAAAGGAGAGCAGGGGCTGCTGGTACTAGTGCTTCTCAGCCGAATCCCACCCACCATCAGTCTACACCACCACTCCCCCCTGCTCCCATGTGAGCAGAAACTCACATTCTCAGATTATAGAAATAGCAACATGGTTCAGTTTCAAGGGTTTTCAAATTTCATTTTTTATTAATTTGGGGTCATGTATTTAAAGTCATTATGAATCTTGATAAATTTTAAAGCAGTTTAGAAGTTCTGAGTATCTACTTTTTTTAACTTTTAAAATTATTCTCTGATAATTCTGTCCAATTCTCTATTTTTTGGCACAGATTCCTTAAGAAAATAACCTACTCATTGTTTTCAGTTCACACATCTCGTGGCTTTGAGATATTTATTTGCTTTTTATATTAAGTAAATGTCAAAATGTAAATATAAAGAAAGAGAAACATGAATAAAAATTTTAATTAGAAACATTGTAAGCTCCTATCTATAAGCATAAAAGAGATTATATTTCTATAATGTGGGAAATTTTAAGAGAGAGGAAACATCAGTAAAATAGTCCTCAATATGTATCCATAGCATGAAACTCCTTAGGGCTTTTAATATTTCCTTGGATACTCTGAAAACCAGTATGTAAAGAAATATGCTCCGCTTCCTAGCTTCATTTTGCCTAAAAGAGCCTCTTTATTTTTTTCTACAGAAGATATGACTTAACCCACAGATCATCAGTGATACTATAACAAAGAGTGTAACTGTGGAAGCCGATTTCACTAATGAAGGGTTGTTGATCTGCCACAGAAGTTAAAAATTAAAACTTATTTTCAAATTGCTGCTCTAGTTTGAAACTTTCTCTGCTCAGCCTGAATGAACCAAAAGAGGGCAGCAACAACTCACATGTTCAGATTGTAGAACGAAGTGGTTTTCAATTCCAAAAGTGTATTTCTGTTTTCCTGAGGGTCATGCATTTAAAGCCATCACTAATCTTGACAACTTTTAAATCAGTTTCAAAGTTGTGTATACTTACTTACAATTTTTTTAACTTTTAAAAATTATTATAGTGACATGTTTGCTATGAAAAACATTAGAAAATTATCATCCAGGCTTGGTGGCTTATGCCTATAATCCTAGCACTTTAGGAGTCTGAGGCAGGAGGATTGCTTGAGGCCAGGAGTTCATGACCAGCCTGGGCAACATAGTGAGACCCAGTCTCTACAAAAAATTTAAAAAGTAGCCAGGCGTCCTGGTGCACACCTATAGTCCTAGGTACTGGGGAGGCCGAGCCAGGAGGATTGCTTGAGCCCAGGAGTTTGAGATTGCAGTAAGTTATGATCATGCCACTGTACTCTAGCCAAGGCAATAGAGCAAGACTCTATTAAAAAAAAAATTATCCATAATCCCCCAGCCACCCAGAAATAACCTCTATTTACAACTTTTGGTATCAATCCTTCCATTCTTTTTTCTTACATAAAGTAACTCATTTTTTATGCAGTAAGTTCATATACCTATAAAAGTGGTATTATAGGAATTTTATAATCATTGGTGAAAAATGAATAGATTTTTTGGTTTGTTTTTTGCTTTTCCAGAAAAATTTCTATCTGCTTGTATTTTGAGGCTAGGGGGCAAAGGAAAGTAATTGATTCTTATTACTTTGTTGTTCTGTTGGACAACTTATTTTCCATTGAAATTATTTGTATCACTCATCTCTTTTTGCAACTTAAAAAAAAAAAAATTCGTTCTTGGGTGGTCATGGTGGCTCACGCCTGTAATCCTAGCACTCTTGGAGGCAAAGGCAGAAGAATCGATTGAGCTCGGGAGTTCAAGACCAGCCTAAGCAAGAGTGCAACCCCGTCTCTACTAAAAATAGAAAAAATTAGCTGGGCATGGTGGTGCATGCCTGTAGTCCCAGCTACTCGGCAGGCTAAGGCAGGAGGATCGCTTGATCCCAGGAGTTTGAGGCTGTAGTGAGCTATGATGATGCCACAGCACTCTAGCCCAGGTGACAGAGTGAGCCTCTGTCTCAAAAAAAAAAAAAAAAATTTGTTCTTAACAACTTTTGTGGGTGAAGAGAATTGAAGGTATGGTTTTAGCTAATAGGCTAAACTGACTGTTGCCTTTTACTTTGATGATGCAGTAAGCAGCACTTAGCCATGCCAAGGGAACCTAAAAGGCTAAAAGCCATTTCCAACCCCCATTATATCCATACATACTCACATACAACTGTGAGTTTGTATATAACCAAGATCTCTTCTGGTTTTAAAATTTGAATTTTAAAACCAGAAGGGATCTTGAGAATCATGTAGTCTAAATCTTGCATTTTGTGGATGAGTAAAGTTAGACTCAAAAAGGATTGCTAAGGTCACACAGCTTGGTTGGTTTAATAATGCCACACACACACACACACACACACACACACACACACACACACACACACAAAACAAGTCTGTTTTTCATGGCCCACCCTTTCTCTCTTTGAAGCATGTAACACACCTAGATTTCTTCTTGGAGAGGTACAGTTGAATTCTTCAAGTTCTTTTTATAACTTTAAAAGAATTTGGTATTTGTGTTAGTCTGCTCAGGCTGCCATAAACAGAGTACCACAGACTGGGTGGCTAAAACAGCAGAAATTCAGACTTTCTGGAGGCCGGAAGTCCAAAATCAAGGTGCCAGCACAGTTGGTTTCTGATGAGGCCTTTCCTCGTGACTTGCATGCAACTGCCTTTTCACGGTGTCCTCACATGGTCTTTCCTCTGCCTGCACACACTCCTGCTGTCTCTTCCTCTCTTACAGGGGGACCAGTCCTGTTGGATGAGGGCCCCACCATTATGACCTCATTTACCTTAATTACTTCCTTAAAAGCCCTATCTCCAATTCAGTCACATTGGGGTTAGGGCTTTAGAATGGGGTAGGGGAGGGCAGACACAATTCAGTCCATAACACTATTCATCTTCAAGTCCTTAAGATCTTAAATCATTTGGTATTTTTTTTTTAATTTTAAAGAAATACCTGGGTAGAGAAGATTATGGATAGATTTCCTTATGCTTATCTGTATTTTCTAAGTTTTTGGTATAAAGCTTATATTACTGTAGTAATTTTTAAATGCTAAAAAAATAGCAAGTATTAATAGCTATATAAAACTTCTAAACTGCTTAAAAACTTATCAAGATTAGTAATAGCTTTCAATGCATGGCTCTCAAGAAAGCAGAAACAAATGATGTTAAGCAGCTTCTGGGCATGAGAAGTCTCTGTGTTTTACTGGAAAACCCGAATGTTTACGCCCTCTGTGACATTTGGGTGACTGTCCCTCTATTCTGGCATCCTGTTGGATTCAAGGTGATTCAGAATAGGAAGACTAGTGGTTGGTCACTTCCATCATGCTCTGTGATACCTGAAGATACAGACAGATGTGATTGTTTGGCAAATTTTTATGTGGTGTACTATATAAATAACTGCTTGGTTGACTTTCAGGGAATCCTGTGTCAGCTGTGGTCACCTGCAATCTCTTTGTTGTGCCTGCACTAAGAAAGATGCAGGGCATCTTGGATCCTCGACCAACCATCATCAAAGCCAGGGTAATGTTTTCTAATGACCAGAAACCAAAATTAAAACCTGATAACAATTAAGGATATGATTTTCTAACTGTCCAAAACAAACATCTAGAATTTTATATTAGTTTTGATGGAAAATGTGTTTATATTTTCCCCTTTGTGATAGAAATGGTGGAAAAAGGGTCCCCTTTATTCACCTCCTACGTGACTTCTAAGTGAATCATTTTCTCCAGGTAGAAGTCCATGTAGGAATCCAGAGAGCGAGGTAAAAATTTGAATGGATACTTAAGGACAAAACAGTCAATAGAATGAAGCTAGCCACCACCCTAACATTAGACCTATATGGAACAAGGGACAAGAATTCTCTTTTCACAATGCAAACTGACAGAGGACAGCAATTAACCTGTTCGCTTTTTCTGTGACCCCATTGATAAATTTTAAACAATTTAGTAAAAGACAATCAAAGGACTAGAAAGAGACCCTGGTGATTCAGGAGTAAAGGGTAACCATATTGTCTGGAAAAGGATTATTAAGGCTGAGAAATTAATACTTCATTAAACGTCACTTGGAGGCCAGGTGCGATGGCTCATGCCTGGAATCCCACCACTTTGGGGGCTGAGATGGGAGAATCACTTGAAGCCAGGAGTTCAAGACCAACCTGGGCAACATAGTAAGTCCTCATCTCTACAAACAAAAATAGAAAATTTAGCCATGTGTGGTGGCACGCGCCTATAGTCCCAGCTGCTTAGGAGGCTGAGGTAAGAGGATTGCTTGAGCCCAGGAGTTTGAGGTTGCAGTGAGCTATGACACCACTGCATTCTGACCTTGGCAACAGAGCAAGACCCTGTCTCAAAAAAAACGGGGCAGGAGGCAGGCAGGCACCATGGCTCACGCCTGTAATCATAGCACTCTGGGAGACTGAGGCGAGAGGATTGCTTGAGCTCAGGAGTTCAAGACCAGCCTGAGCAAGACCAAGACCCTGTCTCTACTAAAAATAGAAAAAATAAGCTGGGCATGGTAGCGCATGCCCGTGGTCCCAGCTACTCTGGAGACTGAGGCAGCAGGATCGATCGCTTGAGCCCAGGAGTTTGAGGTTGCTGTGAGCTAGGCTGATGCCACAGCACTCTAGCCTGGGTAACAGAGCAAGGCTCTTTCTCAAAAAATAAAGTCACTTAGAAATTAGAGTTTCTTTTTCCACCAACACTAACTTCAGTTTGACTTACTGCTACTCAACTAATTACGTTATACATTTTCTATGTTACTAATCAGTAATGTTCTTGGCAATATAATCTACAGTACCAAACCATTACTTTTCAAGAGTCCAGAAATAAATTCAGATATGACATGGAGCTATGATTAGCTGATAGGGAGAACAAAAAACATAGAAGAGGAAATATTAATAAAATAATACTCTGAGAATACATAGGATAAAAACATTAAGAAAATCCAGGCTTTAGATATTCTTAACGTTGACTTTCTAAATACTGAGACTTTGGGGACTAGTATTTACAGAGATCTCCTTTTCTTTTTAAATTTCATGAAACATCTAACTAGATTTTTTTCAATAATCACAATGGTGGTCTTATTTGAAATTAAATGAAAAAAGAAAAAAAAAGCCATCAATGTACAAAAAGTATTCTAATCAAGTCAAAAGTTCAAAGTCAGCCAAGCATGGTAGGTCATGCCTGTGATGCCTGCATTTTGGGAGGCCAAGGGGGGAGGATCACTTGAGGACAGGAGTTTGAGATCAGCCTGAGCAATACAGTGAGACCCCATCTGTACAAAAATTTTTTTAAAAAATATCTAGGTGTGTTGAGGCACTCCTATAGTCCTAGTTACTCAGGGAGCTGAGGCAGGGGGATCAGTTGTGCCCAGGATTTCAAGGCTGCAGTGAGCTATGATCAAGCCACTGTGCTCCAGCCTGGATGAGGGAGTGAGACCCTGTCTCTAAAAACAAATTTAATAAACAATAATAATAAATAATAATAAACAAATAATTTTGTAAACAAATTCAAAGTCATAAAGCTTAGATTTAGAAAGTCAAACCAGTAATATTGAATTTACTCATTATTTTCATTGTTTGCTAAATTAAGGAAACAAAAATTCACATTGTTGTATGACAAAGAGAAAGAGGCTTCCTTTTGACTTTGCAAAGCTCTTATGAATCCTTTCATTTATTTCTCATTTTAACATCTACCATCTATTCTTTAAAACTGACATTGTGGCTGCCATCCATCCTGACAACAGTGATGAGATGGTGTTCTGTAATCTAACTGATGGCTGATATGTTGTTCATGATGCTCTGTCCATTTCTTGTCAGTTCTGGATATTGAGAACTGATCCAAAAATCAGCCAAAATGCCTTCCTCCTACAGCAGTGTCACTGGGACTGCCAGTATGAGTCAATGCGTGGCTATTTAATCTCATGTTTTTAGCTCCCCAAATCGCTGACATAACTGCCACTTTAGAAGCATAGCCTACTCACTTCCTTGAAACATGGAAAATCTTATCTCTGTCTCTACTTCCTAACCATTCAAGATGTGGCTTCCATGCTGCACTTATTACTGTTCTCCAAAATAGATGCCACTGTCATTGCCTTTACCACTTTGGGGCAATGGGGTAGATGTTAAATGCTGATGTTGGTGAATCACACTGCTGGACTCTGATGTCACCAGTCTGTGGGTAGGGCAGTGCTGCATTATTTTCAAAAGGTCAACATACCTTCACCTGCCCCAAGACAGAACTCTAATCTTCCCCAACCTTTCTGATCGTGGGTCATAAAACACTCATCCAGTGAGAGTCCCGCCCCATACCCTGAAGGCTGTCCATAAAAACCCAAGAGGACTAGGTTCGGAGAGCTTCCAGATTGCTGAACATGTGGAGGTTCCTGGAGCATGGCATGCCCAAGGAAGCATAGAAGCGCCACTCCCCTTCTCCCACACCTGGCTTCTTCATCTGTATCCTTTGTAATATTCTTTATAATATGCCAGTAAACACACACAAAAAAATTTTAAATCAAAAGGTCAGCACAGAAAATGTCATCCTTTTATATCAGAGCATCAGTTTAGAATAAACATGTCCCTTATTTCCTTAGTTGCTTATGGTTGAAGTTGAAATACTTTTGATTTTCAGTACACAATCAGAAATACAATCTTAGCAATTCATCAAATAGAATTATTGGCCTAGAGTTTCCACATAAGGACACTCTATCATGTGTTTCCTTAATATCCCATCAAAACACCCTGTACTGCTCTTATTCTCAACTCTTTTCTCTAGAAACCTACCTGAAGTAACTCCCATTAGTGTTAACAACTCACCTCAGGCAGTGATTAAGAGATGGAGAAGGGAAAAGCATGTTCTAGAAGATGGCCAACTAGAAGCCCCTAGTGCTCCTCTCCCTCACAAAGAAGCCAGAACAGCAAATAAACAACTACATTTTAAAGAAAATAACTGAGGGAAAGCAGCAAAGTGTATCGGAAATCCTGGTGAGCACAAACTCAGGATGGCCACATGAAATGGAGGGAAACACCAGGCCTCCCATCTCCTCCTCCAACCAGGATCAGCTGGAAACCAGAAGGAACTTCTACCTATGGCAAGGAGGTATAACTGACCTATACCAACTTGTATAAGGATTTTTAAGTTATGTAGTAAGTTTTAGACAGATGATTTAACAGAGTAAATATGCTCAAGGCTTTCTCTGGTATACTAATGAAAACAGTGCCTTATAACTTTTATAGTATTTACCAAAAAAGTTAGTGTACTAAAGCTCTTTTGAGCACTCTTTGGAAGCTTCAAGTAGACTCTAGCAGAGGCCAGGCCTCTAGCACCACCCAGGGGCTCAAATGTGTCATCCTGGGCCTCCACCCAAAGTTAGAATCCACTTTGGTCATCTGTTTTCTCACAGACTCTCTCGTCACTGTACTATGCAACTCTTAGTTCTAACCTGCTCCTCTGAATCCTCTGGAGCATTCAGCTCCTTGTCACTGCCATCAAACCTTCTAGAGACCGTTTTATATTTAGAGCACTTTTAGGTTCTCAGCAAAATTGAGCAGAAAGAACAGAGAGTTCCCACATGCCCCTGTCCCCCCCACACACACACAACCTCCCCCGCTATCAACATCCTGTACTGAGTAGTACACGTGTTACAGTTGATGAACCTACCTTAACACATCTTATCGCCCAAAGTCCATCATTTACATAAGGTTTCATCTCTCATTAGTGTACATCCTATTTTGACAAATGTATAATGACATCTATCCACCATTGTAGTATCATACAGAATAGTTTCACTGCCCTAAAAATTCTCTGTGCTCCTCCTATTCATCTCTCCATCCCTCCTAACTCCTGCCAACCACTGCTCATTTTATTGTCTCCATAGTGTTGCCTTTTTCAGAATGTCATATATTAATAATTAGAATCATTCAGTATGTAGCCTTTTCACAATAACTTCTTTCACTTAGTAATATGTATTCCATGTCTTTTCATGGTTTGATAGCTCATTTCTTTTTACCGCTGAATAATATTTCATTGTCTGGATGTACTACAGCTTATTTATCTGCTAAAGGATATCTTGGTTGCTTCCAAGTTTTGACAATTGTGAACAAAGCTGCTCCAAACATCCATGTGCAAGTTTTTATGTGGACATAAGCTTTCACTTCATTTGGGTAAATGCTGGATCATATGATAAGAGTATGAAACTGCCTGTCTTCCAACGTGGCAATACCATTTTACATTGCCATCAGCAATAAGTGAGAGTTCCTGATGCTCTGCATCCTTGTCAGCATTTGGTGATGCCATTGTTTTAGATTTTGACCATTCTAATAGATATGTAGTGGTATCTCATTGCTGTTTTAATTTGCAATTCCCTAATGATCTATGATGTTGAGCATCTTTTTTTTTTTTTTTTTGAGACAAAAGTCTCACTCTGTCACCCCAGCTAGAGTGCAGTGGCATCATCATAGCTCACTGCAACTTCAAACTCTTGGGCTCAAGCGATTTTCCTGCCTTAGCTTCCCGAGTAGCCAGGACTATGGACATGCACTACCACACCCAGCTAATTTTTCTATTTTTTGTAGAGACAGGGTGTCACTCTTGCTCAGGCTGGCCTTGAACTCCTGGCCTTAAGCAATCCTCCTGCTCGGCCTCCCAGAGTGCTAGGATTATGGACATGAGCCACACCACTGGACTTGAACATCTTTTCATATGCTTATTTGCCATCTGTATATCTTCTTTGGTGAGATGTCTGTTCAGGTCTTTTGCCCATTTTTTAAATTGGATTGTTCATTTTCTTATTATTGAGTTTTAAGAATTTGTTATATATTTTGGATGTACAAAGTCCCTTATCAGACGTATCTTTTGCAAATATTCTCTCAGTCTGTGGCATATCTTCGTATTCTCTTGCTTTTTTTTTTTTTTAGCTAATTCTCTTCTCCCTTAGACATTTACATATAGACCATACCATATTACTATAGCAAATTATACAATTTTATCTCTTGAGTGATTACTATGTGCCAGGCAAATATTCAACAGAGGAAACAAGCCTAGTCCACAGCCTACTACCCAATTTTGAATGAATAAAAGGAATCATCAGAAGTGAAACATCAATCATTTGCAATGTTTTATTCACCAAAATGTGTATGTCTATGTTTACACAAGGGGCATCATTCTTTTAAGCATTGAAGCTCATAGTAAACAGGTGATTTCTTGAGCTAAGTCATGTACAAGAACTATTATAATGTTGATACAAATAAATATATTGGTTAATAAAGCATTCTGCATTTTAGTAAAATACCCAAAAAAATCTAGTGAGTTTCATCTCTAACTGCAAAAGAGACTAGAAAAAAACTTAGTCACTTCAATTTGAAGCAGTTGATTCTTGTTTCTTAAATTTATGTAAATATCTCCCTTTAAAACAAATAATCCTTTTGAAATTAGTGGAAAAATAACAGTTTAAAAATCTTAGGATCACAAAGTTTGAAGACACTTTAACCTTTGTGTAGTATAACCCAATTTTGTAGATGAACAAACAGGTTTGGGAAAGCAAAATAACTTGCTGATAAATTAATAGCACACCAGTTAGCAGTGAAGCTGGAGGTAGAACTAGGTGTCTGATACCATCCCAAATTAGCACTCCTTCCACTGTACTACCTTAAACCAATCAGTACCATTCTAGGGGAAAAACCTTGCTGAAATATTAGCAAATAAAACTGTCATGTGAGTAGCTCTTGCAGTTTAGTACTGAAGAACACACACACACAGATTATATTAATAAGAGAGAAAAAGAGATTTGTCCTAAGATAAGCACAAAAGTATTTAGGAATCATAGCAAGTTTAGCTATAGAGTATAAATGTAAGCAATATCAAATGACAGAGTTCTGTCTAATCTAATCAAGGAAAGAAACACTGAAATTGAATTTTATTCTGGATTCCAGAGGAAAAGCACATGATGTTACTAAACCAAAATGGTATAACTTTTAGCAGAGACTACTTTTATTTGCCTTAATGAGATTGTATATCAGTATTAGGACTCTAGGGGCACATATTCAATAGAAAAAGAAAGTCTTAATCCGTTTTATGTTGAAGATGGGTATATGAATGAGTAGCTAAACAATGCCTAGCACATATTAGGTTCTCAGTAAATATTTACTAGATGTATAGACATATGGAAGGAGAGAGGTTGGGAAGTTGGAAGAATGGATATTAAATTTGTTTCTTTAGGTCTGCCTCCTTTATTTTCAATGTTAAGATACCTGCTTCAGTTTCTCAATTCATAGGTCAAAGACCTATAGGTTCTCACAACCCGTAAAAAGAGACTCCAAAAATAGACCTTATCTTTTTCATCTCTCCTTTTCCCACTATGAACACCAGCTTCCTAGCCTTCTTTTCTTTTTTCACCAGAGCAACCCAACTCCTAGACTTCCTGTATTAAGAACCTAAGGTGGCAGTTATGGAAGTAGCAGAAAACCAAGGATATTTTTCATGTCTAATGTATTCTTACATAACCTCCACCACCCTGTAGTTTTGAGAGATGATCAGGTGACCCAATTTGTTTTCTTTTTCTCTTTATTCTGTAGTTATCATGTGATGTAAAACTGGATCCTCGGCCAGAATACCATCGGTGTATACTGACTTGGCATCACCAAGAACCACTGCCTTGGGCACAGAGTACAGGTTAGTCAGTCACATCTACAGGTAATCCCTATGCACCCATCCTGTTAAAACACAAATTTATATATAATAGTCTTCCTTGGTTATAACTAATTTTGTAATTATTGTAAATTTTTCTTTTTGAAAGGTTAGATAAGTTAAATTGCACCTAAACAGTACAGCATAACAGGACAAGAGCAAAAAAAAAATTAATGGAAGTTTAGTTATTTCATTGGGCCATTTTTCTAGATAAACATTTGAAATACAAGTCTAGAATTACAGAAGATTTTGATCTGTTCAACCAATAAGTTCTCTACATAATGCTGGTTGTAGGAAAAGGAGAGGATCGTGGCTATGCCACCTTGTAATGTGAGATTAAAGCCCAATTTATAATGGGATTCCCTGTAGCCTCGACTGTACTATAGATATTGGTAAACTTTAAGGGCAGAGAAATCAATATTGATAATTCAGAGTTGTATAGGTATCTCCTCTAGATTTTAAACTTTTATCCCCAACTTCTCTAGTCATATCTTTCCTAACTTTTGACTCAACTGCAGAAAAACCGTATTACCCTTTAAACAAAGATCCTATCAAATGAAAACATCAACTAACATAGTGACTAAGTACATGGGCTTTGCTATCAGAGAGACCTGCATTCAAATTGGCTACCACCTAGTTAGTAGGATCATAGGCAAGTTATCTAAGACTCGTAAGTCTTGTGAGAATCAAATAAGATAATTAAGCAAAGTGCCTAGTACCTTGTCTGGCACTTTAGCAAAGAATGATAGCTGCTACCATTATTATTTTAATGGTTTTAAAGCCTCTTTTTTTCAGACACACATAACATTTAAGCCTGAATTGAAAAATTCTGTGGCATTTTACTAATTCTATAAAAGCCTGGTTTTATTCTTTTAAGCAAGAATTTCTAATGTTCACTTTAAAAGTTTTAGTGACAAGGTGGTAGGATATAGTAGTGTGGCCTCTTGAAAAGGTACTGGGAAGTCTAATTCATCTCTCCTCTCGAAGCCCTGTATTTTTGTCAATTTTCATTTTGAAAATGTCTACAAGGGCTCCAAATGTATATGCCATGATGCTCATGCTGCTGTAATAAGAGTATTTCTTTCTAGGTAATCAGATGAGCAGCCGTCTGATGAGCATGCGCAGTGCCAACGGATTGTTGATGCTACCTCCAAAGACAGAGCAGTACGTGGAGCTCCACAAAGGCGAGGTGGTGGACGTCATGGTCATTGGACGGCTATGATGGTCACCAGAAGGAGAAAGCTTTGATGCATGTCCACATATCATTGACTGTATCCTGTAATATGCAACGGCACAGCTAGTTTTTCTGATTTGGATAAAAGTTGATCTGTATAGTCAACATCTTGAACTATATTTCAAATCAATTTAAATACCTTTTAAAGAAAAAAAAATCTAAAAATAAATCTTAACAGACAACTCTATTCTGATTATATCAAAGCAAATTTTTCCTTTCTCGCAAATTGCTTTGTGTGTTCAATGCTAGGTCTGATAGCGATAGCTTTTAGTAGACAGCGGTAGCGGTAGGTGCCTGCAGAACTTGTGTTTTTTCTCATCTTTAAAATACAACTACTTATGCTCTTAAATCAAGGCTGTCTGCTTATTTATACTAGCGTAGGCAACACTTGGATTTCCCTTCTTAGTATGCTTCATAACCGCTTTACAGAGAGCTTTTGCTTGTTCTTTATCATGTATCTCGTGTTTATGTGCACAGTGCCAAAAGAAGACTAACAGGGTGGAGGCCCTGCCCTGCCTCAAGAACCATGCCCTGCGGAACATCCAGGGAGGTTTCTTACCCAGTAGCCTCACGGCACAGTACTCTTGGGCAGTAACTGGATACCTTTTATTTGAACAAACAAACTGAAGAAAAAATGCTTCCTTAAGTGCTGACAGCCTTTTTAACCAATACATTTAAAATTGTACAGAACAAAAAAATAAAATCAAAGACTGATCTTGTACAGATATTAGTGTTACCAGCATTCACGTGGAAATCAAGAGCAAAGACAAAATAATGTTAAACAACTCTGTACCATAACATTTTCTGTAATGATACTGAAACTTAATGAATAAAAAAAAAAATCCTTGATCATTATTTAAAAATGTATTGTCTTGGCCTTGTTATTGAAAAAAGGAAGATGGGGTTCTGATGGTGCTCTACTTGGATAAAATGTATAGTTAAGATGGCCTACCAATGTTAAATGATATAAAGGAGATTTAAAATATGGTATAATGTAACTCTATGTCTTACATAGTGTTTGGAAAAAATAACATTGTGATCTATAGCATTGTGAAAATACAGATTAGAAAGTAAGAGAACCTGCAGTCGGTCTGGTCTGGAGAGTACCAAGCAATATTAGAGGAAGTATACTTGATGACTAGAAAAAAACTAATTCTTATTTTAGATTCTATAAAAGCAAATTTCAAACATCTACAGTTCTTTGGAAGAGACGACAAAAATAAGTAAGCAACCAGAAGATTACAGATGAGTATCTGGAAATTTTTTTATTATGTTAGGAAGTGAGAAATGGGAAAAATATGTGCTGACCATACAAAATATTAATATAACAAATAAAATGTGCTCTATCCACAATGGCTCCTTTAATGTAAATTTACAGGCACTTTTCAAATGGTGGTAACAGGGGGATGTTAAATATGCTGTAAAGTGTGTTTAGTAAAGCAAATTACAAAATTGGCCTACTAGTAAACAAGGTACCAAATGATGGTAACAAAGGCAAGTAGTAAAAAAATATTTGATACTGACATTTGATATTTCCAGAGTTGAAAATAAAATGTTGTATTTTGAATTTTCTTTTATATTTATAATTGAAGAAGTTAACATTAGTTAATAGAGGTCAAATCAAAGAGTATGCAAAGAATCCTTTATATTCATTCAAGAAATATTTATTAAGCAACTAGTATGTACTTGGGTACAAAGTATGTCATGCCACTATTTACAAAGATGAATAAGGCAGGGTACCAAATATTACACTCCATCAGGAGATTTTTTTTTAAAATATGTGCAAGTAGCCTTAATATTTAATATATTTATAAAATATTAATATTTAATATATTGATATTTGATAATACATGGTAGAATATATAGAATGTCATAAATGCCACAATACAGATTTAAAGATTGGAGAAGTTCAAATGAGAACTTCCTACAAGGTAAGATTTCAAGGGGTAGATAGCATGTTAGTGGATCTTGAAGGAAGGGTAGAATTTTGAAGATGATGGCACGGGAAGAAGGATATTCCAAAAACAGAATTATAGATAATTAGTAATAATTATTTTATTATAGAACAAATAATTATAGAATAAATAATTCCTATATTGTAATATAAGAATAACAGTGTTTATAGGGTCATTGTGAAAATTAAACATATGAAATGTGCTTAGAACAGTACCTGGCACATAGTAAGCTCCACGAAGGTGGGGATTTTTGTTTATATTGTTCACTGACATTATCCCCCAGTCCTTAGAAGAGTTCCTGGCATATGTGCATATGTGTAAGCATCAGAAAATACTTATTCACTAAAACACATTATGTAGAGCTTACTGTATGCCAGGTATTGTTCTAAGCACTTTCCATATGTTTAATTTTCATGTTGTTATTTCTGTATTACAGGTGAAGAAACAAGGCACAGAGAGATTAAGAAACTTGTCCATGGTCTCACAGATAGTATAGGAAAACAGCAAGGATTCAAACTTAACAATCGGGTTCTAGAGTCCATATTCTTAAACACTAAGTCATAGAAACAGAAAATTGATATGTTTGTAAGACTGAAAAAGTACTTAAGGCCCAAACTATAAAGTTTTTAAATACCAAGTTAAAAAGTCTAGATTTATTCTAAAGACAATAAAACTGTTAGAGATTCTTCATTAGGGTAGTGTCATAATGACAACTATCTTTTTAGGAAAAATAACTCTGACAGCATTGAGTAGGATAGATTTAGACTGGAGAGAAACTGGAGTGAGAGTTATCAGCTAAGAAGTGGTTGTACAGATGAGGGGTAGAGGTAATGGTTATGGGAAGGTCAGAATAGATGAATGTGTTTCTGGAGATAAAGAATGGAAAGAATTTTACAACTGATTGCAAGGAAGTTAGAAGAGTGAGAGATGATTCAAAGTCTTCAGTCTTGGCTGACTGAGAAAATGTTAAAACATTAACAAAAAAAGTCAGAAAAAATGGATTTGGTGGAAGAGCTGTTGGCTTTGGGCATCTGTTTGAGATGCTAGTTTACTAAGGTACATGTGTCCTGTTGGCATTTGAAAGTACAGGGTAGGAGTTCACAAAAGATACAAGCTTGGCTGGACACAACCTTGAGAATCATCACATATAGGTGATATTTGAAATGTAAGGTTGGATGGAAAAGATTATAAAGGAAAGCCTTGCCAAGAATAAAAAACAGGGCCTTGGAGTGTTAGAGGAAAAGGCCATGAATGGAATGAGGGGAAGAGAAGTTTTTAGAAGAGAATAAAAATGCATGCAGGGTCCCATAAACCAAGGAGGAGAGTCTCAAGGAGGAAGGGTAATCAACTGTCATATGCAAAAGAAACATCAAGAATAATGAAGGTTGAAAAAGACTTATTGATCAGGCAATCATTTGTGAATTGTAAGAGTGCAATTTCAGTAGTGGGTTGAGAGCAAAAGCTAGATTACAAAATAGAAACCTGAGTGTGAATTCTTGGGAACTTGTGCATGAGAAAAGAAAGATATGCACAAGATGGTAGCTTGAACTGATTAACAAGGTAGAGGAAAGATTTTTGCTTGTGGGTTTTGAAAATGGAGAAACAATAGTAGTGGGCATATTAAAAATGCAAGAGTAGGGTCCTAAATGGAGAAAGAAGAGGAAGGGAGCTGGATTTAAGGATGCTTAAAAAAGGGACATTTTTTTTTCCTTCTGAGATAGAAAAGGGAGAAGATATGAACACATTTAAAGTGAATACAAGGCAAATTTAATTTTAAAAGGTTCAGTGAAATGGTTCTACTTAGCACATTGGACATCAGTGTCATCTAATCTATTTGCATTTATTTGACCAAAATTATTTAAGAGGCCGGGCGCGGTGGCTCACGCCTGTAATCCTAGCACTCTGGGAGGCCGAGGCGGGTGGATTGTTTGAGCTCAGGAGTTCGAAACCAGCCTG
>NW_012150840.1:7838646-7845289 GCF_000956105.1 Propithecus coquereli
GGCCATTTTGTATGGTCATTTACCAATATTTCTCCTGTAGTCTTTTGTAATAATTCAATTTATTTAATAAGCATTTATGAAGCTCCTATAGTATGTCAGGCTCCATGCTAGGCACTGAGGATACAATGATGAATGAGACAAAATCTCTGATATACAACTGAAGGAGACAGATTATGAGAAAGGAAAAAAAATTAAATACAGATTAGGAAAAATCTGTAAAGAAAATCTAATGACATGTTAGAGAGTGACTGAGTGGAGGCCTAAATCAGATTAAGTTGTTGTGTCAGGATCCAGTCATCTTTAAAAAGGCAGAAATCAGGCCGGGCGCGGTGGCTCACGCCTGTAATCCTAGCACTCTGGGAGGCCGAGGCGGGTGGATCGTTTGAGCTCAGGAGTTCGAGACCAGCCTGAGCAAGAATGACACCCTGTCTCTACTAAAAATAGAAAGAAATTAGCTGGACAACTAAAAATATACAGAAAAAAATTAGCCGGGCATGGTGGCACATGCCTGTAGTCCCAGCCACTCTGGAGGCTGAGGCAGAAGGATTGCTTGAGCCCAGGAGTTTGAGGTTGCTGTGAACTAGGCTGACGCCACAGCACTCTACTCAGGGCAGTAGAGTGAGACTCTGTCTCAAAAAATAAAATAAAATAAAAAGGCAGAAATCAACTAAGTATTTCAACAGAGAGACATCAATGTAAGAATAAGTCAAATAGGTGTTGGAGGCCTGGAAAAGCACAAAGGAAACACTGAGATATCAGAGACTAGAGAAAGCAACTACCACAACTAGGGCTGAGGGGTTGGGATGAAGAGGTTAGTGGAATAGACTCTAGAAGCTCAAAGGTCAGATCCTTTGGAGCTAGGACTCTACCCTCTAAGGAGAGGGCACTGCCCAGCTGCTGACTCTGAGAGTGAAGGAAAAAAAAATGCAAGCTAGAACCAAGTTGCCAGGGCGACACTGACAGCAACAACAATTCAACAGGAAGGAGTTCTTTCTTCTCTCCTGCTTTCCAAGCTCCCTCAAGTCTAATGCAACCTATTGTTGAACCTAATAGAAAGCCAGCTGGAGAAAGAAATGTAGTTTGCAGAATTGCAGCCCCAGCACTACAATGCAGAGTGGATTTGCAACTGAGACAATCACTTATCAAGTGAATGAGAAAGGGCTCTCTAAACAGATGACATTTGAGCTGTGTTCTGAAAAGTGAAAATAAGTCCCACATGTGAAAAGTTGGGAGAGGAGCATTTCAGACAGAGGAAAGGGCTTAAAGAATTCAACATCGGAAAGGAGACAGAAGTATGACGGAGCAGGGGAAGTGGTCTGAAATATAGCTGGAGAGAACTAAAGCCAAGATGGAGCCAGATCCTGCTCACAAACGTATAGACATACGAAATATATACACACACCTTATGACATACATCACATATTCTAAGAGCATTAGGAAGGCACTGACGGTTTAAAAAAGCAAAAAGTCATTTATTAATACTAAACACCAGTTGAAGACAAAGCACCACACTAAACCAGGGTTCCTGCAAACAAGCACCTCATTCTCTTTGCCTCCTACACCTGTTCCTCTGCCCATATTGTTTCCTGGTTAATGGCACCATCATTCACCCACTTTCCCAAACCAGAAACCTTTGAGTCATCTTACTTCTCACTGCCCACATCCAATGAGTCACCAAATTCTCTCAAGGCTGCTAATAGTTCCTAAATTAACCCTCTCCTTTCCATTCCCACTGCCATTGCTTTGTCTCTGGGCCTCCAGAACTGCCCTCCCCAGATCTATCCTTCACACTACTCTCAGAATGATCAATCCAGAACATAACTCTCCCCATGTCGAACTCTATCAGAAAACCACCACAGCAGATGGGGTCCCACCACCGAGTTATGGTATTCAAAGCCCTCCACAATCTAGTCTCTCCCTCCCAGCTTCATTTTCTACCCCCCTCCAACTTTTATGCCCTCAGTGCCTTTGCTCAAGCTGGCTAATCTTTGAAGATTTAGCTTGGACGTTAACTCCTCTAGGAAGCCTTTCCTAAATCCCCAGATTGGACAAAGTGCCCTTCATCTATGTTCCCAGAGTCCCCTGGGCACCCCTCTATCTTATCACTGCATCACACTGAAATAATCTGTTTGCACGACCCCTTCTCCACTTGATGGTAAGTTTCTTGAGTGCAGAGATTGTTCATCTCTGTAGCCCAGCATGGCATGGTGCCCAGTTAAGTAGTAGATACTCATTACTGAACTGACCGATAAAATTGACCTTGCATAGCACTCACCAGGGAGTCAGAGACCAAACGTGGCAGGAAACCTTCATATCCCAAGCTTAGAACATACAGCTGAGAGGACCCCATGCAGGCATGAACAAGCAGGCCCATCTTGAGGGGCAAGGACAGAAGGCTAATTGAGCATGGACCTCACTTTGACAAAGTGCCTCAAATTCAGACTTACGACATCATCTCCAAATGAAATTATACATATAGTTTTATATTTTTGTGCATCTTAAAAAGCATTAATATTTTAAAGGTAAATATTTAAAATGTACCATGATTTTTATTTCTCTCTTTTGGCATTTCTTCTCTTTTTAATATACCAGTAGCCTCAAAAAAAAAAAAAGGAAATGAGATAATACCGAAGAGCATCATCAAGGTACCACAGAATTAATATCATCAACACTGAAGAGATAAAATCGAATTTATGCAAAAATGTTTCCTGGCCCTGGGGCAAGAACAACAGGAACATGATGAGTGGTGATCATGCAATAAATATACTGAATGAAGAAATAGATGACTAAAAACCTACTCAATGGTTCTAGAGGTACGACTAAAGAAAGAATTTGTCCATCTGAAAGACGGTGCTCAGCATAGAATAGGGGAAACAGAGCATCTAAGGCAAAAAATAATAGGGAAACCCATCAGGCCTGCACAGAGGGAGGCTGCTCTTGCCTGCAGACTGAGCCAGTTACACGGGTTGAGCTATCACCAGAGCCTGACACCATTAAACACACAAGCTGCACAACCAGCCCTCAGCTATGTTTCTCAGCAGCATCGCCCTCTAAGAATGCTATTCTTTTTAAGCTTTTCTTCAGAGGCTCAACAGGCCTTAAATATGTTTAAATCTCTGAAAATTAGGAACATAAGGAGATTGACAAATTATCAATTGAATGATAAATGATAAAAGTATTTTCAACTTTTGCAGTATGACATCTTTTCCATGGTTATACTATTGCAAAATTGACTTTTCTCTCCAAGGAAGCCTCTGAAAACTTCACATCACCACAGACTCCTGCTCCCCAGCTGTCTGGGCTCCACAGGAATGCTGGCCACCCTTCATCTCAGTGGTGGAGCTGCGGGGCTGCTCCCTCTTGGCGCTCTTCTCTTACTTCAGAGGCTATGTCAGCACATGACGATTATGATGCAGGAGCCCTAGAACAATGCCCAGAGCTGCCTGACCTGCGCTTCTTTTCACTAAGTGGTTAGTTGCCTGCCAGGTAGACATAAACACCTTCTGCCAAAGAAATGTGAAAAGAGTGGAAACGTGCTATTTGGAGATCGTTCTCCTAGTTGACATCCAGGAGATCTCCGGAGATCTATTTCAGCCTTACCTCTAGGTAAGTGACTGCCTGGTGACTGCAACTTAGGTGTAAACCTGAGGGAGAAGGAAATGGATAGTTCAATTAATTCTGATAATTCAAGGGCAAAATGTCTATTTTTTTTCCATCTTCCTCTTTTCTTTCTAGTTTAATTTCTTATACCTCAACTAAAACAAAAAAAAAAATCTGAGAGACTTAACAGCTGGTAACTGGATTTCTTTTTCTCAAAAATAATTTGAGAGTTTGAGTTTGACATGAAAGCCTGTCTTCTGGATTATTTTAAAATTTTGATTTTTCAAACTGTTATCCCAATTTTCTTCCGTAAGTGACTGAAAATTGAATGAATTTGTGGGAAGATTGTCATTTTTAGTTACTCAAATGGGAGAAAAGATCCAGAACACAGGGCTTTCTGTTCAAAGCTGAAAGGTTGGGCTGGGGGTACCATTGTCAAAAGAGGGGGCCACAAGAGTTAGACCTTCTCAAAAGTGCAATCAGAATTGCAAAACTAGAATTGTAATAGACCTATTCAAAAAATATGTTTATTAGTGTGGGAGGAATCTCAGGAAAAAGTCATCTAGGTAAATGTTATACTTCAATGTGCTATGAAGAATTAACCTCAAAGTACTAAGTTTTACAGAGAACAGCTTTAATGAGTGACAGGTAAATGCCATCATTTTAAGAACTATCTTGTAATTACAGACAAAAACCAATACAGTTAAAAGAAAAAGGCCACATGAGAATCTAGATGGTGGCTATATGGATGTTCACTATAGAATTCTTTCAACTTTGCCATGGTTTTGAAAATTTTTTATAATAAAATATTGGGGGGGAAAGACCAGATTGGAATGGCAAATAGCAAACATTTATAGAGAACATTTTAGAGGCATGTATAGACATCCCTCTGAATTAGACAGTCAGAAAAGCCAACTGAAACACTTCATGCTGGTTCCTCAGACTCCCACTCCCCCCTACCCAATTTCCATTAACACTCAAGCTGTCACATTTCTAAAAAAATTCCAGATGACTGCATTTATCCCTGGGAAAATACAAGACACCTCACTACCACCACAGGGTGAACATACCCCAAATTCATATCTGAGAACAGTAGTTCTCAGCCCTAATGGGGCATCGATCATCCTTGAAACAGTATGCACAGATGGGGACATCCTGGGGACATCACTAAAAGCCTAGAGCAAAGCCGAAGTAGCTCCACTCCTGAAATGTATACAGGTCACGGCTTCTCTGTGCTTGGTTTCCCTGTTGAACAGCTGGCATTGGTTTCTGATCTACAATCAGATTTAAAATGGAATCTTTCTACCTTTTCTTTTACTAAAAGTAGCCAACAACGCTTTTTCAAATGAAAATTACACTATAATTCTGCAGAAAAGTACAACCTGATTTAACTATCTGCTGAATTAATCTCCATTCAATTGGAACTGGAAAAACAGAGAAAAACAATTAAGGGGGAGAAAAAGCACTAGTTCAGGCGGGGCGTGGTGGCTCACACCTGTAATCCTAGCACTCCGGGAGGCCAAGGCAGGAGGATTCCTTGAGCTCAGGACCAGCCTGAGCAAGAACGAGATCCTGTCTCTACTAAAAATAGAAAAAATTAGCTGGGCAACTAAAAGTAGAAAAAATTAGCCAGGCATGGTGGTGCACGCCTGTAAGTCCCAGCGACTGACTTGGGAGGCTGAGTGAGGAGGATCGCTTGAGCCCAGGAGTTTGAGGTTGCTGTGAGCTAGGCTGACGCGACTGCACTCTAGCTCCGGTAACAGAGCAAGACTCTGTCTCAGAAAAAAGAGAGACACAGAGAGAGAGAAAGCACTAGTTAAAAGAAATAACAAAGACTCTGAGGGATCTGCTAGTGATAGGCAAAGTTAGGGTCCGTCTCAAATGGCATTTGAGTCCTCGTGTCATCCTTGCTCTGCAGCACAGTGAAAGCCCTTCTTACAATATTGCTCTGCATCTTGCTTGCTTAACTAGATGTGTAGGACATTGAGTGGGCCTAGAAAAAGGCATAAATTATTGGAAAAATATAAACTATCATTGTCAAAATTAATACACGATCCTGGTAGAACAAATTATAACAAAAATTCCCTGCATCTGTGAAATGTGTTTCCACAATGTCCAACAGCAACTCTGCTTTGCTTTTCTGCTTTAATTCACATAGTCATTCAACATATATTTATTGTAATTATATTCTATATACATTAATAAGCCTTTTAATATGATTAATCTCTTTTTAATACTAAAATTTACTTTTTATTTATGAATTCTATATTGTAGGCCTCAACTGTACATGTAATATTAATAAAGCAAGATAGTATGAACTTTCATAAAGAATTTGTATAAACCAATATTGCTTTATTGCTTATATAGAATCTTACAAATATGCAGCTTATTAATAAGGATAACATTCTTGAAAATTTTACTTGCAACATCTCTCTGCTCTGACTTCTCATCATTAAGGCTGTGGTCATATCATTCCCTCTGACATGCGATGGTCACAGGATGATGCAAGATAGACGTAGATGCACTACTCATGTTTTTCATTTATCCTTATTAAAAATGTATTCATGGATAATGGCAAAAATGTTCTAAAGTTAGATTCTGGCGATGACTGCACGACTCTCTAAAGATCATTGAATTGTACCCTTTAAATGAGTGAACTTGATGGTATGTAAATTATATCTCATTAAAGCTGTTTTAAAAACTGATCTATGGATAAAATTATTACGAAAACAAAACTATCCGTAACATTCCGGTCCACACAGATTAGTTATTTTGCATCACCAAATTAGTAACAATATCTCAGTAAGGTTGTTCATTGGATAACAGGGTGGAGGCTGAGCTGGTTGTTGGGCTGCTCTTCTTTGCTCCCCGCCAAGAAGGCACAGCAGAATGCAAGGAACTTATCAGAGTGAGAACCCTGAATCCATCTGCTTCTTTTTAAAAGAAAATCATTTCTCAAACATCAGTTTAACCATTGGGCACAATTAATTTTGGCGCATCTTACAAGAGATTGTGATGTTCCAAATAGCTCCACACCATGATT
>NW_012150840.1:7845339-7848988 GCF_000956105.1 Propithecus coquereli
GTGCTCATGCCTGTAATCGTAGCACTCTGGGAGTCTGAGGTGGGAGGATCACTTGAGCTCAGGAGTTCGAGATCAGCCTGAGCAAAAGCAAGACCCCATCTCTACTAAAAATACTATAGAAAAAAAATTAGCCAGGTAGGGGGGTGCACACCTCTGGTCCCAGCTACTCAGGAGGCTGAGGCAGGAGGATCACTTGAGCACAGGAGTTTGAGGTTGCAGTGAGCTGTGATGATGCCACTGTACTCTAACCAAGGTGACAGAGTAAGACTGTCTCAAAAAAAAAAGAATAAGAAATTAAGTGAAAAATATGTTTGTAAAAATACTGGAACTTTAATACTGTCTCCCGGTATTAAGAGTAAACCTAGTAAATACTTAATTTAATGGCTAATTTAATGATTTAATTTTGTGCCACTGGCAAAGTATGTGGGTGTGTGTGTGTGTGTGGCCAAAATTGGTTTCACAGAACCATTTGTCTGCTTTAAGAAAAATGCAGTCTCAATTAACTAGGATAATTGGAGAGGTTGAGGGAAGTATAGTACACAGATCATCTCGAATCACAGTTACACAGAACTGGTCAAAATTCAGGGCACATTTACTATCTATACACATAATCCAAAAGTGTCAAAATAATTCCAGAATAAATGTTTATAAACAAAAAAAAATCACATCAAAGAAGATAAAAGAGCCCATTACATTTTCTGCTCCTTAGCTAACCTCACCCTTGTTCAAAAGGGACAAGTGGGGCAAGATGCAGTCACGGCTGCAAATCCCCCTGACCTCCTTCCCTTCCTCTCTGTGTCCTGAATCCACCCCACACCTGCTCCCCTGAGAGATCATCTGCTGATTGCTCTCTAGAGAGACTGTTCTCTAATCCAACAGATTCTGGAGGTAGCATAAATGGCTGCACTGGGAAAGGGTATTCCCTAGTCCCAGAGGCCATGTGGCATCTACTGATTCGCAAGTATCTGTAAACGGTAGACATACCCTCTGATACGTGGATGTTTTCATTTTCTCCGAGTGATTTTTTTTTTGAAAAATCTGCACTCTTTCACCTACCTCTGGATGAACAAGAGTTGAGTGCTGCATATCCTCAAATCTAACATCTATCACTTATAACATATATCATTATTTTATGTACCACTAAGAAAGAAAAAAATGCTAATTATATAGCATAATGCTTTCTTATTACTTAGAATTTTCCCACACAATATCTATCTGTTGCAGTCTGTGCCATCATCTTCTGTGGATTTCTTTTTTTTTTTAAGACAGAGTCTCACTCTGTCACCCTGGGTAGAGTGCAGTGGCATCATCATAGCTCACTGCAACCTCCAACTTCCGGGCTCAAGTGATCCTCCCGCCTCAGCCTCCTGAGTAGCTGGGACTACAAATGTGCACCACCGTGCCCAGCTAATTTTTCTGTTTTTTGTAAAGACTGGGTCTCGCTCTTGCTCAGGCTGGTCTCGAACTCCTGAGCTCAGGCAATCCTCCCACCTCAGCCTCCCAGAATGCTAGGATTACAGGCATGAGCCACCATGCCTGGCCAGCCTCTGTGCATTTCTTAAAAGACTCAGCTCTGGTCTCTGGGATCTTCTCCCAAGCCTCTGACATCATTCTGCAAGTTTTGTACTGGAACTTCTTAATCTTACCAGGTGTCAACAAAAGGTTTTCAGGTAACCATAAGGAACACATTTTATTTGGCAATTAAGTGCAACCTGGGTAGTACAGCCTATATTACTTCCTTTGACACATTATCAAATATGATTGTTGGCCATAGGAACACAGCATTTCACCATTTGGCAGTTTCAAGCCAATTATGAGCTGTGGACTCATGGCTGTCTGGTTCCACTCACCAAAAGACATGACGAGGATCATCAACAACAGCTCAGCTCAAATGTGGACAGCAGCCTTGAGTGTGCTTCACCCACTTAGTGTAGTTAGAAGAACTCTTTCTAAGGCATGGACCCCACATTTGAAATAAGAGTAAGGATTAGAATTGAAATCAGCTTCTTTTGTATACCTTTTATTTTCTATTTTTGTTTCTCTCACAAAAGACTTCATCATGAAAAGGAGGAAGCCGAAACTGAAGTGAGTTAAAAACTTCATCTCCAAGAGAGGACTGTGGCTCCCCCTGCGTTGAGGTAAGATTGGATGGTTCCTGGGGATGAGACTGGGTTGAACCATGTGGCCACACCCTCTCCCGCCCTTTTCTCTCTCCCTTCCTCTTCTACTCCCTTGACTTTCCAAGCTTCCTTCTCTTCCTCTCTCCTGGGGACTCAGTATGCCAAAGATGCTGCCTATAGTGATGAATTTGTCTAGACTTTAAGAGGAGGCGTATGAACTGACAAGAGAGTCTGAGCTGAGAGGGGCACATGTGCAAGGACTCGTGACTATTCTGTCCCCTTAGGTTCTGAGCTGTGGCTCCTCACTTCTCCAGTACAGTTTCTCGCCTCTGTCTGTCCCACCTAATGCATTCAGGACTAAATTGGTCAGGAAGGAGGGAAGAAGAGGAATATTCTTTTGCTGCCCCTGCTCTTTCTCTTCTTTTCCACCACCCTGACCCTGACTCCTCTCACCCTGGCCACTCTCGCACCCATTCCCCAGGCAGGATGGGACACTGGGCAACAGCATGAGCTCCTCTAGTCTGGCTGGGAGGGTCTGAAGCCTGGCTTGGGGCCTTACAGACTGTGAGATATTGGTTAAGTTACTTTCCCTCCCTCGGCCTCAGTTGCAGGGGCTATAAAATGAGTAGCTTAATAGTGCTACTTCATAGTGTTATCAGAATTGACTGAGATAGTGCAAGTGAAGCCATTATAGCCTGCCACAAAATAAGCACAAAATAAATTTTGATTATTATTTCCCATCCTCTCTGTTGTAGGTGGTGGTTGTTTTATCTCTCTTTTTTTTCTGAATGCTCTTTTTGTCTCATTCTTCTTTATATTTTAGCTTCTATGGACTATATTTCACCTTCTTTACCCTCTTGCCATTCTTAACTCAGTTTACCTTCCCTGTGTACACATGTAAGATGTCTAAAGGGAGGCACTGAGTTGCCACCAGCAGAAAGTCTGTGCTCAGAGTTGAGATTCCACAGCTTGCTGTGCTTGTGTCAGGCAGCAGTGCTCTCTGCATCCCACAGCCCTGTCTGCAACAGCAACGAGACATACTCACTACTTACCCTTGGCTTGGGCTAGGGAAAAAAGGAGTCTCTGAGGAAGAACTGAGGTGGAAATACACACACACACAATCTACTGCTTGCCAGTTAAGTATCCTTCCTTTAACTGGTATGGAGTTTGTGAAGAGGGGAGGGAAATCTTTTTTTTCCCAACTATTTTTATTGTGGTAAAATATAACATAAAATTTACCATCTTAACTATTTTTAAGCATATGGCTCAGTGGTATTAAATACATTCATAATGTTGTTGCAACTATTACCACCATCCATCTCCCTAACTCTTTTTATCTTGTAAAACTGAAACTGTATTCCCATTAAACAGTAACCCCCCAATTGCCCCTCCCCTCAGCCCCTGGCAGATACCATTCTACTTTGTGTCTCTTTGAACTTGACTATTCTAGGTACCTCACATAAGTGGAATCATAAGTATTTGTCATTTTATGACTGGCTTATTTCACTTAGCAGAATGTCCTCAAGTTT
>NW_012150840.1:7849413-7872028 GCF_000956105.1 Propithecus coquereli
TATATATATTTTTAGCTGTCCAGATAATTTCTTTCTATTTTTAGTAGAGACGGGGTCTCGCTCTTGCTGGTCTCGAACTCCTGACTTTGAGCGATCCACCCGCCTATGTTTAATTTTTTGAGGAACCACCATACTATTTTCCATAGCACTGTACCATTTTACATTCCCACCAACAGTGTACAAGGGTTCAAATTTTGCCGCATCCTCACCAACACCTGTTATTTTCTGTTTTGATAATAGCCATCCTATTGAGTGTGAGGTGGTATCTTACTGTAGTTTTGATTTACATTTCCCTAATGATTAGTGATGTAGAGCATCCTTTCATATTCTTGTTGGCCATTTGTATATCATCTTTGGAGAAATATCTATCAAGTGGGAAGGGTGATCTTTTGAATCTATGAACAGAACTACATTCTGAGGCCTTGTTCTCTTCTTGCATTTTCATTTCTGGTAGATGAAAGGTGCAATCCAATGACATAGAGTCATTGTTGTCTATTGAAACAGTTTCCACAGAAAGCCAGAATGAGAGAACAGGGGATAAACTGTTAATGTCGTTGATTACATACCTCCCAACCAAGAGCTAAGAGTCTCTTATCGGTGAATAGCCTAGAAGAACTACTCTCAGTTTAGTATAGTTTTGATATCCTACTTACAAAAAAGGATTTGAGAACCCTGCATAATGGAAACAGTAGTGATACCATTGATTAAGAAGATAGAAAATAATGGTTTGTGGCTGGGCGTGGTGTCTCATGCCTGTAATTCCAGCATTCTGGGAGGCCGAAGCGGGAGGACTGCTTGAGGCCAGGAGTTCAAGACCAGCCTGAGCAACATAGTGAGACTCCGTCTCTACAAAAAATAGAAAAATTAGCTAGGTATTGTGGCTAGGTGTAGTCCCAGATGCTCAGGAGGCTGAGACAGGAGGATTGCTTGAGCCCAGGAGTTTGAGGTTGCAATGAGCTATGATGTCACCACTGCACTTCAGCCAAGGCAACAGAGCAAGACCCTGTCTCAATAAAAAAAAGAAAAGAAAAGAATGGTTTGTGGAAGACATATATTGAGTGGAAGACATATATTGATAGACCTCCTAGAGAGGCCTTTCCTAACACCCTGAGTGTTGCTAGCCCCACACCCCAGTCACTTTTTATTACATGTATCTGTTTTAGAGTCTTTATAGTCCCTATCATCAACTTTCTTTTTCCTTGGCTTGCTTACTAGCCTGTCTCCACATACAGTGTAAGCTGCATGGGTGCAAGGATCTTATTACTCTCGTTTAGATGTAGCTACAAGTGCTTGGCACTGTCACAAATACTGATAAAATGTGCTGAATTAGCGAATAAATAAAGCAACTTAATTATGACATTATATTCTCTCTGTATCCATTAATTGTATCTCCATTACCTCAATTTCCTGATGTTTGTACATAAGCACAATGAAGAAGAACAACAGGAAGCCCACCGCAAGGATCGATGTGCAGAATGCCCTCTGTGTCTCACATGCCCATGGGCCAGGAGATCTTCAAAATATGCTGGATGGAGGAGAGTATGCTCTTTTTGTATCCCCTCCCATGTTAGAGAGCAATTTTATCCAGGTAAATAATACTTGAGAACTGAATTAAGTTCCAATAACATCAGTAATTAATTTTCTTAAAGACAGCTGAAAAGGTTGGGAGAATTGTTTTAAGTGTGCCGAGGAAATGTGTGATTCCATTAAAGGGAACAGTTTTGGAACTTTAAACAACCCAAAATAGTTACACAACATTAAAGCACATTCACTCCAAATGTTCCCAACAAACTCTTACAAAGGAATTCTGTCTTAATTCTACCATATTTATCATTCTATCATAAACTTCCCAAAATTACATGAAGTGATTTTTAGAATATCCTGCCACAGGAAAGCATATGAAAACTTTCTTAGACTTAGAAGACATGTTAAAGAACAACATCTGTAACACAACTAGGAATTAAAATGAATCTTAGCTGTTAGTTTTGAAAGTAAAATTTAATTGTCAGATAGTGTCAGGGAGAAAAGCTTCCTTCTCAGAAGAATGTACCTACGTTATGAATGAAACTGCATTTCAACATATTTGGGAGCAGTGCTAACTTTCTTCTAAACATTCAACATTAAAAAATTCAGACAAAGAAATGGGAAATGCATTCAACGGTATGGGCCATATCTATAAACTTTAGAGAATGCCACAACAAAATCTAACACTGGACACTGAGCTACTGCCTCTAACCCCGACACATTCAAGCAGCCACTCAGCTGATTCCACAGAGGGCTGACAGGGAGGACAACAGGCACTTCTTCAAAAGGTAAGGAAACTTCATCTTCCATAAACGTGTTCAGTACCTGAGCACTAGCATGACTGCCCCACCTCCAGTATACGATAAGGAAGGAGGTGAAGCCGCCAGAAACATCCAATGTTTTAGTGATGGCCCAGAATGCATGTGACAAGTCATGATTTGAGGTACTTTGCCTTCTATATACTTCTTTCCTAATAATAATATTTTTATTTTATTTTTTTACCTTTCTTCCTGTGCCCTTTCCAAATTACACTTTGCACACTCTAATGAAATTACATAGTACTTGCCCTACACTGGGGGAGACAGTTAGCAGGCTATAGATCAGACGTGGCCCCCTATCATAATTTATAAGTCATACCCTTCAAGCTGCACAACTCCACCTGGTTATTATGTCTTTGGTAGCAAGTTACCAGGATTTCTGACTCAACAGGTTTAAAAGAAAAAACAGTGATCTCAAATAGAGTGACAGAGCCCCAGGGCAGACAAGTAGAGGATCCAGTTTTTCTCTTTTTGCTCTGTTGTCCTCAAGCTAGCTTCCCTCTGGACATCACCCCAACAGGACAGTAATGGTTGCCAGCAATAGAAAAGATCTGTCTCATCCTGATGACTCTTTGTGAGGGCTGGGAAACCTTTCCCAGAGCCACCAGGAGACCCCCACTTGTGTCTCACTGGGTCACATGCCCCTGCTGAAATCAGTCACTGGCAAGGGGGGGTGGGACCACCATGACCTGCCTAGGTTAATCAGGATTGAACTCCTAAGCGGCGTCATCATCCCTGAGGCATGGTACTGGATAAAACCAGGATCCTCTTAATCAGGAAGAAGAGGGGCACAGCTTTGGGTGTGTGAACAATAGTGTGGGCTACAACCTCTTTCTGAATATATTTCCTTTCAAGTGTTTTATTTTTTAATTGAACCAGTTACTATACAGCTGAAAAACCACACTGTAGCACCTCTTTGGCTTCCTTCGCATCCCTGTCTGCCCATTCTCTAGTCTCTTCTTCTACCAACTGGCAGAGATTTGGCCAAGATTCTTGTACTTTCGGGTTTTTACACATGCTGTTCCTTGGTCTGGAAACCTTTCCTCTCCACCTGGCCAGTTTACCCCCCACACTGTTCAGGTCTCAGCTAAAGATCCCTTCCTCACGACCCCATATCCAAGAGTATGCTGGAGCTGGCCTATTGGTAAGTGTCCAGGAAATTTGCAAGTCAGCTGTTAAACATACCCATTATTAAAAATTAAATTATATAAACTTACATTTAGATTATATCTAAAACAAGGGCAATAAATATTCAAAACTCATCATTCCTATTCCTTTACTATATTTTACTATTATCTATGCTCCTGACATTATACACACACGAGTTTGACAAAGGCTTGTGAAGTTTTATCAATTGGTTCTTGGAATTTAAACTAAGGAGTATTGTATATTATTTGTAAATTATGTGCTACTCATCTTTTATATCAGTAACATTTTAAATAAACTTATATGTAAATGTGTGTACCTTCCAAGAGCTAGCTGTTAAATGTTTACCAGCACAACATTGCCTATATTCCCATTCTAACTAAGTCAAGTCCCCCATCATGTGTTCCTATAACATCCTGAACTTGTACTTGGTAAAACATCTTACAGTAATAATTAGTTACATGCTTAGATTGTTTAATGTTTGCCTTCCCTGGTAGACCCCACAGGCCAGGGAGTATGTCTGTCTGTTTCCTGTAGTATCTTTAAGAATTAACATGAACCAGTGAAGGAACAAATACACTATGGTTCATTTCTCCTTTATTTCCTGTCCTCCCTTACACTGCTCATGTAAACAAAGTTGTCAGAGCCAAGCATTTTTATCAGATAACTCCTCTTTCCTGTTCTCTACACTCAGGTCAACAGGAGAGGTGAATCCATTTACCTTCATAACCGAGCCAACTGGGTGACTGTAGGCATCTGTTCTTCCAGTTCCACCCACAAAACCCCCAGTGTGATGCTGCTGGCACATCTGACACCCACTGTCGCAAAAGATACAGAACCCCTGTTTAAAAGTCTCCTGACATCTTGTTGTACAGAGAAACTGGTGCTCACCAGGTGAGTTACAAAAGAAGAGATTAAGAAAAGTATGCTTTACCCATGTGGAGCTGAAAATGGAAACACTGATGACAGCTCCCACCGCAAATGACAAAGTATAGTGTCCTTAAAGTTGGACTAAACAATTTATGACAAAGGCAATCAAACAAGCAATCAATTTTTTAAAAGTAAACCTAAGTAACAGGAACTGAAGACTCATAATAAACTGTCTCTCTTGAACATGCCTCCTCTTCCCCCAACATCCTGACTTCTAACAGAATTAGCTCTGGTCTTGTCTCAGCCACTAACTTGTTCTATGATCTTGAGCAGATCACGCAATTTCAAGTCTAAACTTTGTAGGATTAATTAAAACGGACAATTTCTCAAGGCAAATAGTTGGCATTCTGGGTTTTTTTTAGTATATCAGAGTCTTAGACATATACTTAAGATGAGATGGCCCTCAGGAGCCCCTCCCCAGACCTATCCGGGAGACAAGCCTATTATCCTGAGTCTCACTCTTCAAACTGCTATAAAATAGAAAAAGAAAGGCCTTTTTTAGATCTCCAATCAAGTCTCCAGATGATGTCACATTTGTGTTTGTTTGCAGGTTCCTCCCTCTGCAGTTTGTGACTCTTTCTGTGCATGACGCTGAGAACATGCGCCTCAAAGTAAAGCTTGTGAGTGGCCGAGCCTACTACTTACAGCTCTGCGCCCCTGCATATAATCAGGACACCGAATTTTCTCAATGGGTGAACCTCATCTCCCTCTTGAATCAGGAGAAAGCCAAAGTTTCCAAAGTGTCAGAGGTCTCAAGCCTCTCAGAAATCACAAATAGCACAGAAATCACAGGCTCCATAGACATCATGAACATTGCAGCATTCACAGCTGTACGGACCCCATACAGGCATGCATGTACAGACCCTGCACATGTCATGGAGAGCATAGATTTTTCAGAATACACAGACATTACCGACATCACAGATGTCACAGATGTTCCGGAAAATGAGATCACAGAGGTCCCAGATGTAAGAATTGTCACAGAAATCACAGATGTAACGGAAGTCACAGACAACTCTGATGCCACAAATTTCTCAGAGGTTACAGTGGTGTTTGAAAATGATGACATGATAAAGGCCAAGCAAGAGGAAAAGGTACGTGACACAGAAGACTTTCAAGTTTTAATAATCCAGAACTAGAGTGGTAACCCAGATCACAATTCTCAGTCAGCTGACATTGATTATCAAAATGCTATGGAACCTTCTATTATCATTAGAAGATCAGCTTGAGGATATGAATACAATGTAAGGGTTATTTTAATGTTTAAATGTATATAAAAGTACCCAGAACCTTAAAGGATGGGATGTAATTTCAACAGGTAAACTTGAGGGTACAAATAGGAAAATAAAAAAGAAGTGAGTGGCTTAAGAAAAGGCCAGAAAGTGGAAAACCCCAGAGCCATGCCCAGGAATGTTTAGTTCAGTTGGGGTGGGGCATAATATATGTGGAGAATATTAGCATATAGGATTGGAAAGTTTGCAAACCTTAAATGCCAAATTAAGAAGTGTGGACTTCACTCTTTGGACAAACCTTAGCAACCAAAGGCTTCTGTAAGGGAATGAAAGAGCTGTGTTTTTGAAAGCTCAATCTGATGGCAGGGTGGATTGTAGGTAAAGAGATCAGTTTGAGGACTACAGCTGAAAAACTTCCACTAGGTCCACAATAGAGAAATGGCAAAGGGCAAGGATAGACATTTCACAGGAGAAACTGCTTACAAATATAGGAGAAAAAGTTTAACCTTGCTAATAATCAAAGAAATGAGAACTTGCAAAAAAATTTAACCCATGTAACTGTCAATTAGAATAATAAAAACTGCCAGTAAAGGTGTTGTCAACTAGGAATTCACAGAAATTTGTGGTAGGGATAAGAATTGGTACAATCTTTCTTGAAATTATTAGGAATCAAGGACCTTAAAAATGTTTACACCCTTTTACTCAGTGATTCCACTTCTAGGAATCTTTCCTAAGGAATCAATCACAAATAGGAAGGATGATTCAGCTACAAAGATGTTATCCATACCATATTTATGCCATGTTTCTAATAATGAAATAATAAAAGCATAGAAGAAACCTAAACATCCACCACGGAGAAGTGGCTAGATGAATTTAAATTCATGAAGGGCGTGTATCATATTTATCTTGTTCGGGAGCTACCATAGTATCTCGTAAGTTCATAGGCCCTCAGTAAATATTTATTAAATGAATTACTACTCTACAACTATTAAAATTGTTGAAGAACATTTCTTGGCTTATAAAATGTTCACAATAGAAGATTGAAAAATGAAAAGTACAATCTCTATTATATAAAAATACATTTATATACACCAAAAGAAAAAATTCATATTGTGAACAGCAGTTTAGATTGTAGGATTATAGACAATTTATGTCTTATTTATACTTTTCTAAATTCTTCCTACAAAAAAGATAACTAATTTTTAATTAGGAAAACTTCAAGTAGTTTTACATAATTCTTAATGACAGGAGAAAAAAATCTTATAATAAAATGCTAAGTGAAAAAGGGAGGAGACAGAACTTCAATATGATCTCAAAGCAGACATGTACAAGATAAATAGACAAAAAGGTCAGAATGAAATGTGCCATAGGAGTAGTTGTTTCTGGGGAGTGGCATTAGGTATGCAATAATTTTCAACCTTTCACTTTATTCCTTTTAGGATCTTCCAGATGTTCTACAATAAATATGTATGACTTTTATTGTTAGAAAAAAATGAAGTTTTATCTTTAAGGAAGAAGATTATTGCATTATTTTCGAGGAAATGTAAGAGAGATAACAGACTAGGTAGAGGCAGTGGGAAGATGAAGGTGCAGACAAGAAGGGTATTAGAGAGTCAGGTTATAGAGTTTGCTGACAGATTGCTCTGAGGCCAGAGTGAGAGATTCTGAGGTGGTCAGAGAGTGACTAGGAGAGGTGGTACATTAAACAGGAAATTAAGAGAAGATTTTAGGTTATTAAGCTGTAGGTACAGGTTCTAAGTCCTTTGAAAAATGAACTCTTTTGTATTAGTATGAACCCCTAACCCCTGTCACCTATTAGATGCTCTTAATTAAGAGCAACCTCATATTGGGGAGTAGGTGGCAAGGCATTTCTGGAAAACCTTGCCTTGACAGTTCACAGAGAAGTTCTGTAATTAAGTGCTAATTGTCTTGCGTGAGGTGACACTGCTGCACATGTGTTGTGTCAGGCTGCAGTGGAGCAGGCCTGACTCCCACACTCCTGCCTCCAACACCTCCCCGGGCCCTTCCCAGTCTCTGTGCAGCACCAAGCCTCACTCCCTCGTGACTGTGCCTGTGCTCGCGTGGGCAGTCAGTAAATACGGATGAAACGATTACTGTATTAGATGCTGCTCCATAAGCAATCCATTTCTGTATCATGCTCTTCTATTACTTGATTTGATGCTGCTTGTTATTTTCAAAGGACAAAATGAAAAATATTCTGAAGCCTGGATGTCTACGAAATACAAAAAGTAAGAATGAGTTCAAAGAATCCTCAAAACATGTCACCATCTCAGACATAACACTGACTTTGGAAGGTAAAAAATGTTTTCAAACTACCTTGACTCCAGTAGAAAGCGAAGCAAATATTTGCAAAGAGATGGGTGATAAAACCTCTGAAGACAAGACAACCGATTTTCAAAACCCAGCTCTAAAGACTTTAGAATCCAGGTATGTGAGACAGGAAAATGCCAAGGGTATACTTTAAAGTTAAATGCCTGTAACTCAGGCATTTGCCGCCAAAGATTCTCAAACAGATACAGTGTAATTGTGATAATATAGTCAACTCTTAATGATCCACATTTGGTTCCACCTTCGCTAATTTTTATTTTCATGCCAGCTTCTCACACCACTCAGTTGGCATTCTGGGCTGCTTGCCTGCTGTCAATTGTGTGTGCTTCAGAACATATGATAGAACCACAGTGTTTACATTTTGGAGTTGGAGCATTGATTTCTATAGTGATTGGAGTACTTTTTATCTTTATAATGCTCTGTATTTTCCTCCTCTCTATGTCCTCTATATATCCCTTATACATCTCCACATTTTCAACTAATAACTTAATCTGAAAAAATGATTTTCATAATTTCAGTAGCTTTATGGCAAGCTTGATTGCAAGTGAGCATTGTAGGGTTATAAAGATAAAAGTTAATCTGATCATTCTGGAGTAACAGCTAAAAAGAAACCAGATCCAAATGCTTATATTAATAAGAATGAAAATGAGGAATATAATGAACTATGTCTACATTTTTTAAATATATAAAAGGAATAGGGGGAAACAGGAAAAATTAACCCCAAAAAAGAAATTAACTTGAAATTTTTTAATAATTTGAAGTGATAAAAAAAAGCTTGCTTGATTCTTCAAAAAGAACAACAAAACTGGCAAACCTTTGGGACAGCTATTTTTTTTAAACGGTACAAGTGAAAACTTAAAAGGCATTACCACATCTAATAGGAAGACTAGAAAAATCTTACTGAGAAAGGTTATATATAGCTTTGCTTTAATAACTTGGAAACCCTAAATTAAGTAAAAGACTTTAATAAAAATGCAAAGAGGCAAAACCAGCACGTTCAGAAACTGAAAAAATGTAACAAAGAGCTCTCATTTTTTAAAAAAGTACATATTTCTGACTTTTACTGGACAGTTTTTCAGGTACTTTAAAAATTGTTTCTATATGTTTTCTTTTAAATATCAACATTTACAAAAAATATTGTGTTTTGTTTTCCTAATTTCATGAAGCAAATTAATTTGTCTGGATTGTAAAGCCAGACAAAGATAATACAAGAAAGAAAATTCTAAGTTAATCCTACTTGTGATAATAAATGCTAAATTCTTGGAGTCTTAGTAGGGAAAACATAGCAAGCTTAGTATAAAATTAAGGAAACTATTAATATCAATCATTATATAAATATGGAAGAGCAGAAAAACCATGATACTTTAAACACATTTTATAAATTTTGATATTCTTAATCACAGAAAAGATCCATGTAATAAAGAGTTTTCCTTTAGCACAATAAAGAATATTTACTCAACCAGAGCCAACATTATTTTTAATGAAGACATTCTAGAAGTGTTCTACTTAAAACTTAGAGTTAAGAATGTTCCCATTAACATTTCTATGTAATATAATTTTATTTAATTTTATTTAATAAGAGGTTCTAGCAATTATAATAGGATAAAGAAATACCAAGAAAAAATATAATGGACTTTTAAGAAGCCACTCTTTGCAAATGGTAATTCACATTTGGAAAATTTGAGACTCCACGAAATATTAATCTGTAAACAAGTTTAGGAATGTTACAGATTGTAAGATAAACTCACAAAAAACAATTTTGTTTAATTAACAAACCAAAAGTATATTGAAAAAAAAAGAATTTATTTTTCAATAGTAACAACAACAAAAATCAAATATTTAGTGAGGGTGATAAGAGACCTATTTAAATGGAATTATAAAACTTTAGTGACAGAAATAAAGGACAACTTGAATAAGGAAAAAAAGGCTCTCCTGGGTCAGTAGATTTAAGACAGCAAAAATGACAAGACCTCCTAAATTCATTTATATATTTAATACATTATCAATTAACATCTCAATAGGATATCTCATAGAAATAATAAAACTGTAAAAAAATTATGCAGAAGAGATAGGAGTAAGAATCTCAAGAAAACTACTGGGATGGAAAATGTCTAGAGGGGACTTGGTCCTATAAAATCTTAAGCCATGTCATAATTAAATGGCCATCAGAACTGCCAGTGTGAAATTTAGAATATAGAAATAAAGCTACAAAAATAGATTCAAACTGGTATGAGTTCAAAAGAAGCAGGGAAAAAGCTAAATTCTAGAAAATGGTCAAAGATGTTTGTATATCACAAAAACATTTCTGGTGGGAAAAAGTAAATTATTTTCTAGAAATAAGCTAGAAGGAAATGGAATGGTAATATTGTCTCAGTTACAGAGAAAAGATCATTTCTTATCCACTTAAGCAACAAAAGTAATTTTCAATGGCAAAGTTTGATTCATTGACTCAATATTTACTGAGCACCTCCTATGCACTAGGCACTGGGGACACAGCAGTGAAAATAATCAAATCCCTATCTCATAAAGTGTTTATTCTAGTGGGGGAGATAGATAATGAACAAATAAATTATGCCAGCTAGAATGTACTGTGATGAAAATTCAAAACAAAAATAGAAAATAGAGAGTGATTTGAGGAGAACAGAAGGGATATTTTATACAGGTGGGCTCTCTGAGAAAGGAACATTTGAGCAGAAACCTGAGGAAGTATGCAGCTCTGGGGGAATCCAGTTCCAAGTTGATTGATTGCATAACAATTACAAATATCTGCCAAATAAATCATTTTAAATAAATAAACACAAATGTACAACGGACTGGGAAAGAAAGAATAATAGATAACCTTTATATATATGTAGCAGATGGAAATTTGTAAAGGATCCAATTAACAAATGGGTTAAGGACATAAATAGAAAATATACTCCAGAAGACAAATACTTGAAGAAGGATCAACCTCATTAATAATTAAAGAAATGCAAGTTAAACAATTACCAGTTGGCTTTTCACTGGGTGTCAGTAACACTCATGGTGTCACTGTAAATGGTTGGCAATTCACAGCACAAATAATGATACTCCTTGATTTATAGGAACACACGTCAAAGAAATAATTCAAAGGGGAAAATAACTCATTGAATATAACATTTCATAGTTAAGATGTGTAGGTAATTCAAATGACCACTGGTGGGAGAATGGCTAAACCAGGAAACAGTATATTAATTTAGTGAAACGGCAGATCCCCATTAGAAAAGCAACAGGCAGAATTTCAATGAAAAGGGCTACATGACTAATAAGGAATTATGAACTAGAAAAAATAAAATTTCAAAAAATGTAAATACAATGGTTTTTTACTTCTACAGTCTGGGAAGAAACCACAATTTGGGCATAGTTGGTGATTAAAGGAATTGATAACTGTTGTAGATAATGGATAGATGTCTGTATTAAACTTTTATTATATAATTGATTACATATATAATTTAAAAACTAAACTGATGTTAGGATACATTAATTGGGAGACAGTTTAACACAGCAGCTAGAGAATGAGCTTTCTAGTCATATCCCTGGGTTTAAATGCTGGCTTCTTTCTCTTACTAGCTCTATGATGTTGGGCAAGTTACTTAACTTCTTCTACTCTGTTTCCTCATTTGTATAGTGGGAATAAATACCTACCATTTGTAGCTGCTGTAGGGATTAAATAGCTGATATTAAAAAGTTCACAATGCCAGGCACGTGGTATTAATAATTGTTTTTTTAAAAAAGAATATACAGATAAAATATAGGGAGGGAGGAAAGAAAGTAGAAGAAGCGAGAAAGGCAGGCAAGAAGGAAGGGAAGGAAGGAGGAGGGTAGGTTCAGATTCTAGATTAAATGGAACGAAAAAATCTAATGTAGATTTGACTCAGACTGAATATAGTACAAAGATGGTTTATACTGTAGGACCTTCCAGGACTTCTGAAGTAATCTTTCCACTATACTATCCAATAAACTGAACTGAGAGAAGAGCTGGAAAAAAAAAAAAAAAGCACAAAACTGGTTAGATATTTTTAATGTAGTAAAAAAAAATGTTTTGGAGTGACAGGAGAATGTTAATAGGTGATAATGATTCCAATGTATGAGGAAGTCCACAGAAGGCTAAATTTAAAAAGTGGATTTAAAAGTAAAAATTAAGGCCGAGGCGGGCGGATCTTTTGAGCTTAGGAGTTCGAGACCAGCCTGAGCAACAGCGAGACCCCCGTCTCTACTAAAAGTAGAAAGAAATTAACTGGACAACTAAAAATATATAGAAAAAATTATCCAGGCATGGTGGTGCATGCCTGTAGTCCCAGCTACTCGGGAGGCTGAGACAGTAGGATCACTTGAGCCCAGGAGTTTGAGGTTGCTGTGAGCTAGGCTGATGCCATGGCACTCTAGCCTGGGCAACAGAGTGAGACTCTGTCTCAAAAAAAAAATAAAAGTAAAAATTATTTTAACTAAACATGAAGGAAAAATTTATTATAAAGTAATATAGCAATCAACTAATCAATTAAAAAATAAAAATAAATACATATCATTGATTAGATATTGATAAACAACAGAATCAGTTTCTGTAGGTTATAGAGTCTGTCCCTGGACACTTCTCAAAAATGAACATTAAACCATTTGTCCTGGATACATGTTAGACATTCTCTGGCCAGATAGACCCCTTCCTATTTATTATGTAACCTTAATCACTGGGAAGACCTGCTGCTAAAATGAATAATAGAAGGAATGCTAAAGTCAAATATAAATGTGCTCTAGGGAATTCCTTAAAGTAATATGGTGAAATGGAAATAGTAAACATACCTGGTATGTTGCAGGATTCCCAGAAGCAGAGTGACAAAAGTATATAATGGGCTTGGAACATATTAGGTGCTCAGTAAATGATCACTATGGTCACTAATAATTCATTTACAATAGTGTAGATTAAAAAAAGTTGACTATTCCGTCAAAAAATGTGTCTTACTCAAACATATCTTAATCAACTGAGGATTAATTAATTATTCAAAACTGGCTTTTTAAAAAAATCATCTTTCCTAGGAAAGTGTAGGCCAAGGGAAGCAAATGAAGATGGGTGATCCTTAGGAGAGCCACAGACCTTGAAATCAGAGTAATGTTTGCTTTAGTTCCTGAGCACTGCATTTCTCACAGTTCCAGAGCCTCTAGATCCAACTGCCAAGACACTCAAAGTGTTGGATCTTGATTGCTCAAAAGTAAACGTCTTTTGATATTTAAGATTCCCAACCCAGTGGTTCTCAAAGAGTGGCTACTGGACCAGCAGCAGCTGCAGCATCACCTGGAAACTTGTTAGAGATGTAAATTCTTGGGCTCCTTCCCATCTTACTGAATCATAAACTCCAGGGATGGGACATAAAATTCTGTTCTAATAGACCTCCAAGTGATTCTAGTGCACACTCAAGTTTGAGAACCATTGACTTATGACAAGCCAGTCTCATAAAGAAAGGGGGTTAGCAAGGATTGATTCCTCTCTCATGAGGGCTTCTCCTGAGGCCCCAGAGTCAAAATAGGGATTCTACTTCATAGCCATAGCAAAAACTATCTGCTCAAACTCCAGAGCTCCTTCTTCAGGAATCTTTCCTATATGGCAAGGAGCTCAAAAGAGAACAAAAATGTGCCCCAGTGTGGGGATTGCTGTTATGACCCACACAAATTTTCCTGCTTCCTACTGAGGGCACAGAAGTCACTGAAATAAATAAATTTCCCCACAGAACACTGATCTATTATTTCTTGATGGTAACCACTGAATTATTTCAGTGGAACTAAACAAAGACCAGAAGGGTTACTGGTAAGTCTTATGTGTTAGAGGAGAAAGAACAAATATTTTAAAAAATAAAAAAATAGGACATAGAGTAAGGAAGGGAGAGAGAAACAGAAACCATGGGTTAGACATGGAGAAGGGAGAAAGGAACATAAGATGCAGAGGGATAGATGCAGGTGCTGCTCAGTGGGAAATGTACTTTTTGCTACTATACACGAACATGGCTTTAAAAGAAAAGCCTAAGATATCTTTAAAAAAAATGAGATAAAATGAATCATCTAATTTAGCAATTTGTCCTAAATAATAATTGATCAGGTCTGGTCACCCTGATGTCTTCCTAATGTTTTATTTCATTCTTAGGTCTCAAATCCATTGCCCCCACCCCTGTCTAACACTTCAGAAACACACCACAAATCAAAATCTTACAAGGTCAACTATTTAAATCATTTTAGCTTCTTCTTTCCTTGTCCAAAGGGAATGTCCTGAACCATTAGATTAGCTTTTAATGCCTTTTTAAAAATTTATGAAAAATAATTAATAAACTTAATTTTTAGGTAGGGCTGTGTATAGGGGAAGTTAGAAAAAAATTTTTTAAAAAGCTTTATTTCTTAGCACAGTTTTAGATTTACAGAATAATTGGGCAAATAGTACATAGAGTTCCATATAACCATCCCACTCCCCCCACCCCAGTGTCCCCTGTTTTGTTGTACATGTGGTACATTTATTACAATCAATGAACCAATCCTGACACATTATTATTAACTAAGTCCATAGTTTACATTAAGGTTCATTCTTTGGGTTGTACAGTTCTATTGAGTTTTGACGAATGCACAATAACATGTATCCACCATTACATTTTCGTGCAGAATAATTTCATTGCCCTAAAAATCCCCTCATCATTAGACTAGCTCTTAACTGCTTTTTAAAATATTAAAAATTATAAAACTGAATGAAATCGTGTCTTTTCTGCAACATGGATGTAACTGGAGGCCATCATCTTAAGTGAAACAAGTGGGCACTACATAATGCGTGCACATGGAAGCAGAGTGTGGAATGACGGACAATGGAGACTCAGGGGTGGGGGGTGGAGGAGGTGGGTAATGGGATGTTGCTTGATGGGTATGATGTATGTTGCTCTAGTGATGGAAGCACTGAAGGCCCTGACTTCAACACAATGCAATCAATGTAGCAAAATTGCACTTGTACCCCATGAATATATACAAATAAAAAATAAATGGAGGGAAAATATTTAAAATGATAGGGATAACCTAAATTTTTAGAATGAAAAAGGTTTTGCAGGTGCTAAATTTTGTTAGTCTCATTATTTTGCTATTAGAAATGATGAGAAAATGAATCCCTAAATAAATACCAAAAATCATAGAATTTTAAAGATATAAAAGATCTTGAAAATTAGCAAATCTCAAATTCTTCAAGGCCTTGCCCCTCCCTTCCTTCAGCTTCCTGTGCCATTTGTCTACTGACTCTCCTGGAGAGAAATAAATAGGTGAAGAAAAACCAAACAAACAAATTGTGGTTATAAGTAATCCTCTTAGGCCCAATTTAATTGAGCATGGCTTTCTTTTTATTGCCTGTTTGCATCAGGATCATAATTACTAGCTAGTGTCTAATTTGAGAATGTTGATTATGAAAGAAAGATGTAATATTCCAAGAACAACATGAAATTCACTGATGCTCTATTCCAGGGACATTATAGGATTTAGGATTGTGAGGTTGATAAATAAGTTCTATATATTATTTTTCTTCTCCAAGACTATGAATTTCAGTGACATTTTATAGCTATGTACTTTAGAACAGGAAAAAAAAAGAAACAATGACCTTGTTGAATATTCTGCCCTCAGATTCACTAATCTTCAAAATGTAAATTGAGCACTTTAAATCTAGATGAGTGAAAGCCTATGGAGACTTAAACATTTCTATACTGTCACTATAGGTCCTTTAGAAATGAAGGATTTACTTTATAAAGCATTTATAAAGCATTTTAAAGCATTTATTGACAAGAGTGGTACCATGACTCTTCCCTTTGTCTTAAAAAGGTTAATGGCAGGCTTCATTTTAATTTGCACCTATTTTTTAACACACATGATATTTCTCAGCCTCTTGAAAACTTATCATTAAGCTCAACCTTCATTTAAATCACCAGATCTATTAGGTAAAGGCTATATGAATATTTATTTGCAAACTCTTCAGAAAATTACTATTTTAACATTTACCTCCTGAAACATCCACTGTAGAACTTGCACTGGGTATATTTGCCATATCCCTTAAAATGGATCATAAGTATGTCTTTGTACATTTATCTTGGAAGGTAACATCTAAGGGCATAATTATTCTTCTCAAACTCTTTGTTTTACTCAAATAGCAATATTTTCAAAATATTTATTGAAAGCATGTCCAAGAAATGAAGATCTGGTGAAAATTAAGTGAGTTTATTTCATAGCATGCCAATGAAGTTAGAAAATATTTCATCATTGTTATTAATCTTTAAAAATCAGGAGTACAGAAAATAAGCTGCTTTATCCAAAGACATTTCTGAAAATGACCTGTTTTTTTTGTTTGTTTGTTTTTTGAGACTGAGTCTCACTCTGTTGCCCTGGCTAGAGTGAGTGCCGTGGCATTAGCCTAGCTCACAGCAACCTCAACTCCTGGGCTCAAGCGATCCTACTGCCTCAGCCTCCCGAGTAGCTGGGACTACAGGCATATGCCACCATGCCCGGCTAATTTTTTTTTTTTTAATATATATTTTTAGTTGTCCAGATAATTTCTTTCTATTTTTTTAGTAAAGACGGGGTCTTGCTCTTGCTCAGGCTGGTCTTGAACTCCTGAGCTCAAACAATCCGCCCGCCTCGGCCTCCCAAAGTGCTAGGATTACAGGCGTGAGCCACCACGCCTGGCCCTGAAAATGAAATAGCCTAAAAAACTACCAGCCTCCTTTTGCCCAACAAATCATACAAAATGTTAATAAATGTAAACAAGGTATGTTATTTGCCTGCAAGATTCCCAAACACTGTCACCCCCAATAAGGCCATTAGAGATAGTGGTGAAGAAGCTAGCAGAACTTGGCAACTTCTCCTAACCCATCCATTCTGGAATTTATCCCCAGTTCTCTATGAGACCCTGTATTTCCAACACAATTGATCCTATTTACTTAAGCCACTGAGCTGCCACAGTTAACTTCTCTCAGTCTTGGCCCCAGGGGAAGGGTAGGGAGGCAGCAGGGCTGGGGATGCCAGCAACTTCATTGAGTGACTGGTGATAAATATAACATATAAAAATAGATTATATATTATTACATACAATTCACTTTTATGACTTTTACAGATTGAATAGCCTGCATGTTACAGACATTTACATAATTTTACTCTCAAGTGTATTATAATCAATAATAGCATAGGCTTGCTATGCATATTTCATTACTACACACAAAGCATTTGGAGAATGACCAGTTATCTCATACCTAGTAAATCTTTTCTAAATATTTGCGGTTACACTGGCAAATTTTTGAAATGTGCTATTTATTTTTACAGGAGCATGAGAATTGATTCAGACACTTCAGGTATGGAACAAATTCCACTACATGCTTTATTGTGATCCCTGGTATCCAGTAGTTATCTCTGGTTCCTGGAAGATTAGAGTAGTTAAGAGCAAAGGAATTCAGCTAGACTTTTTATGCATTCCCTTTCCTCACTTTGCTCCATTCTGAGAGCCCTACACTGGAGAAACTCTTCCTCAAAGCCTATCCTCAGACTTTTAAGTGGAAGTCATTACAGTACTTCACTACTTCACTTTTCTTTTTCTGCATTGGTAAAGTTTGGTTTCTCAGTTCCCTGAATCTAACTCACAGTGCATGAACCACTCCCAGGCTAGTTCTGCAGGCAGAATCCAAACTACAGCAATAACAGCACCTCCCATCCTTGCTGATAAGTAAGGGAATGGTTCACAACTAAATTTTTAGTAAATCTAAAATCATCCAGCTCCTCTTTTCTTTCTGTTTACATCTTTAGCCTTTGCCTTACTATCAGATGATACTATTTAATGGGTTTGGAGGGAGAGGACAGTTTTTTCTTTACATATTCCTATGTCTAAGAATCTTTAACTTATATTAATAACAACAAACTTGCTGTGGAGGTTTTCTTACAGGAAGCTGTGAGATCTCCCTTTGCTGATTGCTGACCCACCTCTAAATGACTTTCAAACCTGGGAGATGGAATAGGCCTCAGCTTCAGTCATGCACACAAAAGAGTATTATGGAAGGAACATAGAAGAACATTTAACTTGGCTTAAGTGGAGAGAAAAAAAAGTACTACTACTTCAAAAAGCAAGAATGCTTGAAGGCATTTTTGGTCACATTTACAAGAGTCAATCCTATTAAAAAAAAAAAGCAAATTATTAGAGGATAGGTTTTTACACAAAGGAGATTTGTCTTTGGGCCTTCCCATTGGGCTTTGGTGTCCAAAAGTACAAGAACTTCACTGTAATGTGGTTTGGCCTATATTCTAATCTATAGTATTGAACCTGAGAACATTGTAGGGAAATGCAATTGAAGTTTATAAGAAAAATGCAAAATCTCCTTTGCAGTTTATAGAATTTTAGTCTATCAATTTCTACCCCAAATTGTATTTCATAAAGAAATCCAACTAAATTTGTAGAAATTTCAGAGATATTCAGTAAAGGCAAATATTTTCCTCTTATTCACTAAAAGCAAGGGTAAATCTATTGGCAGCCTTATTACTAATATTGTATATAATTAGTAGATTCTAGGTACATTCTGGGGCACTCATTTATTTAGCCACAGAAGTTACAAATTAATGTAGGGAATTGATACTGTTATCTTCATATGTATGGGACTAATTCTTTTACCTGTTTTCTGGCACAGACTCAATTTTGTTCAATAGAACAAGCATTTGATTCCATTCTATCATATATAAAGCACTGTGGTAGGCTCTGGGAGAGAGAAAAAACATAGTAGGACATAGCCTTGAGACATAAGCACAAATAATATAAACCAGAACGTCATATGTACTTTAAGAGAAAAGTACAGAATCATTTTTAGCTCAAGAGAGGAAATTATGAAAGACTCTAGGAAAGAGGCAATCTTTGAGTTGGGAAAGAGGAAACAAGGATATCCTGGATATAGGGAATAGTGTAAACAAAATCAAACAAAAGGAAAAGTGCTGCACATATTCAATTTAGGAGTAGTGAGAGATGTAGCTGGAAAGCAAGGCAGGAGCCAGATTATGGAAATCTTGGATCATGCTAAGAAGTTTGAATACAATGGTTAGATAGCTACAGAGGAGCCACTGTAAGACAGGGAAATGACAAAATTACTGTTACGTTTTAGCATGATTATTCTGACCGCAGTCTCCAAGAGAAGCTGGAGGAGGCTCAAGGTAGGGAGACCTGTTAGGAAGGTATTCTAATAGTCCAGGTAAAGGGTGCTCAAGCCTTGAACCACACAAGAAGCAGTCAGAATGGAAATAAGAACATGAATAAATAATCAACAAGAATTATTGACTGACTTCCTGTGAGGACCACAGGGAAAAAATGGGATAACAGTTTGGGAGACAACATGACTAGGAGGTAGTTAGTCCATGAAACAAGCTGGGAAAAGGAGTTGGAAAAAATAGGAAGGAAAAGATGAAGAAATCTGGTATTAAACACTGAAGTTAGAATGCAATGCCCTAAATTTGAGTTCTAACTGTACTTCCTCTATTACATGGCCACTAATCTCTCTGGGCCTCAGTTTCCTCAACTATAAAATGTGTGTGCATATGGCTATGGCTGGGGCTGGGGGATGAGGAGGGCATGATTAGCTGTCTCAAGACCCTTTTAGCAGTTATGATTCCATAAACTGGTATGTTTGTGGTCCTGAAGGCCCATCTTTGTAAATCTAGCAGGAAGCTTGAAATGGGGTTCTGGAAATCAGGAGCTAAGCACAGATATAGCAAATGAGCACCAAAATTCCACTCTGAGCTTATTAAATCACAAGGACGGTACAATATACAAAATGGGCATGCAGTTTTCCACAAGGTATTAATTATTTTCCATGTTTGTTTTCTTTCACATACTTTCTCATTTCCTTCCACTTTCTCTCCCATGTCTTCCCATTTTTTTCCTTACTTAGGCTTATATAGTTTTTCGGTTTTCCCCCTGATTAGTATTTCTTTCCCCCTTTTCACTCTCCTCTAAATCACTTTTCTTTCTTTGATGTACTCTTACACTCAACATTCTTTACCCCAAGAAAAGCAGACTAGTCGAATCTTAATCCCTCGTTTCATTAAATTTAGTGTGAATGTAGACTAAAAATGAGTCTGTAATTCTAATTTCTATTCTAGACAGGAGTCAGAATAATAAATGTTCCCCACTGTAGTAAAACAAATTGCTAGTACTATTAAGCTTGTCTGGTTCACGTTCACCCAGCTCCTGGACAAATGGTAGTTGGAGACTATGATCTCTAATTCATCTCTAAAACTTCTAAGTACTTTGAAAGAATTACACTTTTTCTCCTTTTTACATAAGGTTTTGGGTAAAATAGCACTTCAGAGGCGCTGTTTTTATGACAAGGTTATGCATGAGGCAAGGCCCAGGCTAAACTTGTCTCTCTGGACCTGAGTCCATCTCTCTCTTTCTTTGCTTTTAATTTCTCACCATTCTAGGCTTTCTTCTCCTTAACTTTTCTGATTTCTTTACAGTGAGCCCAAATGATAGGCTTATCTATGATCCTATGGTATTTTTCCAAGATGGAAAGAAATGAGACAAAGGATAGAGATTAGAGAAAAGAAGAGCAGGGAAAGTAGTTAATGAAATATTGGGAGTTTCCTTCCCACCTCCACCCATCTTTCTTTTCCACTTTCCTCTTAAATATTACAAATCAAATTCCTTGAAATCCTAAGCAGCCAGGTTCATTCCCTGTTTATGAAACCCGGGCGAAAAGAAAAGAGGAGGGAGGCCCCTAAAAGGGAATCTGTTTGTGAAATTAAACAATGAGTTCTATTGGAAAGAATAAAGATATTTTTGATGAGGTGGTTAGAACATAATTTGAATTTAAGACCCAAATTAAGTTCTCTTTCCTTCTGTGCCTTTTTTCTCTCCTGCTTTTGGTTTTTTTCTTTCTTTCTCACTTCGTCTCTGTCTAATGAACTCTTTTCTACTTTCCCCCACTCTTTTTCTTTCTTCCCTCGCTCTCTCCCCTCATATCAAATCTTCTTCTAATTTCCTCAATGTTGTACCTCATCTGTCTCCCCCTTTCTCAGGGGAACGGATGGGAGGAAAGGAAAGTAAAACAGAAAAAGATAAAGTCGATGGAAAAACAAGACAACCTAAAGGTAACTTTTAAAAATTATGGGTCTCTATAGATATAAATGATAGCTATGATGCTTTCACAAAAAGTTGTTAATAAATTGAATTTTTTAACATTAACTCTTGTCATTTCTATTGTATTAAATAGTAACAACAGAAGTGGAATGTAATGTTGAGGGGTTTGTTGTGGTTTCTGCTCTAGAATCAATCATGGGTCAAAAGGTAACATCAGCACAGGGAGGAGAAGAGGGCACTTTGGGTGAGGCACTAGAAAAGAATCATGTGCTGCTGCTATTCCAGTGATTCCTCTCATTCTCATTTCTACACTTCTTTGCTCCCTTATCATGATCTTTGCCAACCTGCTTTCTTAGATTAGCCAACAGAGCCAAGACCTCTTTTATATCAAAATAATATAAATATTTATAGAGCACCTATAGGGCTGTCCTATACAGTTGTATAGCTTGTACACTGCACAGTGTTGGGTGCACCATTCACACTGCAGTTGATGTGCAATCATAACCTGCACAGCTTTTTGTGGTGGCTCTGGCCTACTGTATCCTACATTTCTTTGAAACACCAGATTTACGGTGAGTTGCTAAAGAATAAAACTTTTCTCAGCCATGGTAAAAACACCCAGGGTCATAGAAAGAGTAGAAGCAATGCAACTTTAGGGCCATTGTGTCTTCCGTTGCCTCCTCTGTGATAGCTAATGGGGTGTGTGTGTGTGTGTGTGTGTGTGTGTGTGTGTGTGTTTAAGGGCTCAGTTCACAGAATTGAAGGGAAGATTGGTGAACCAGAGGTGGCCTTGTCAGGAACCTCTTGCCTATCTTGTCAGGGCTTTGCTGATGGAATTGAAGTGCCTACTCTTCTGTCCACCCTTTTGTCACTCTGCCACTAAAGCCAGCTTAGCACTTAAGCACTTAGTTTATTAACAGGCCCCACTATGATGCACACAGTTGGGGAGAGGCAATGCACTAGAAGAGAACAATATGGCCAAAAACCAACCAATGTCCGCACACAATAATTCCCTGGTCTCCACATACATTCCTTGTTATGTACCTGTTCTTTTGTCATTTCTTTCCCCCCTTAAGGATGTTCTTAGTATTCTCTTTAACTTGTTCTGTGGTGGTGGAGAACAGTGATGGAGTGGCACAGAGGGTGACATGTACTGGTTCTTGTATCCACCTAGGGAGATTCCCAAGCCCTGCCATCTCTCAGTGTAGTATAAAATTTGGAGCGGGAAATTCCTTTAAAGACAACCCAATATTTTACAATGATTTCATCCTTTGATTGATATATTCTATAGCAGCAAAATTTCAAATATTAGGGTCTCATTAAGAGAGATCTGCAAATGCTAAGAATGGCAAAAAAAAAAAAAGGATACATATACCATACTTAAATTTTGACTTCTAAAATTGAAAAAGTAGCTCCTAAATATTTACATTGTGAATTGGTGATATATGGGCAAATATAGATTTTTTTAATGGTGAGAAAATTTGTTTCTAATAAAG
>NW_012150840.1:7873371-7874706 GCF_000956105.1 Propithecus coquereli
AAAAAAAAAAAAAGAAACTACAGACAGTCCCCATCCAAAGAATGGTTTAGAGTTTTAAAAGCCATCACTTACTTCTTTTCTAAAAGCTGCCAGTCATTTCTACAACATGCTTTGCAAATATTATCTCATTTAATCTTCACAGTAATAGAAGGGGTACTATATTATTTTCCCTGTTTTACAGATAGTGAAAGGAAAGCTTAGAGGTTAAGCTACTTGTTCAAGCTCACACAGCTAAAAAGTGGTGGGATGGCATTTGAACTGCAATAGGGAATATCTCTTACCTCCATCTTCCCCTTCTAGTCCCACAGACAGCCCTCACTATGCAGTCCTATATGGTAGCCCCAGGCATGTGTGGCTATTGAGTCTTGAGGTGTGGCTACTGCAACTGAGAAACTGAATTTTAGGTTCTTTTTAATTAATTTAAGTTTAACAATTAGGTAGTGCAGAATTTTTTTTTTTTTTTTGAGATCAGAATCTTGGTATATTGTCCAGGCTGGTCTTGAACTCCTGGGATCAAATGATCCTCACATCTCAGCCTCAGCCTCCCAAGTAGCTGGGACTATAGGCTCACATCATCATGCCTAGAGGTGTAGAATATTTTTTCATTAAACACAACTTTTTTGTCTTAGTAGAGCTACACTTTTTACTTCAACTGTTGAAAATTTAGTGTCCAAATAGCAATACAATGTAAGTATAAAATATACACCAGATTTTGAAGTCTTTGTATACAAAAAGAATGAAATATTTCATTAATAAATTTTGTATTGATCATATGTTTAAATGATAATATCTTGGATATATTGTGTTAAATAAAAATATTTAAGGATTAAGTTCATCTATTTCTTTTTACTTTTTAATGTGGCTATTAAATTACATATGTGAAAAAACATATGTGACTCATGATATATTTCCACTGGACAGCACTGCTTTAAAGAGAAACTCCCTATATAGTCCCTTGGCCCATAGCCCAGAGGATTCCTCCTCCTCATTTCCCTACTTCTCCAAGGATGGCAGGAATTTCCTTCCCACCTCCACAATCAGGAACAAAAAAGGAGATTTCCATGAAAACAAGAATAAAGTACCACTGAGGCATTTTTAAGTTAGGAGTATACATAAATTAACAGTTTTGAATTTGGAGATGGCTGCCTCATTATAGAAACTGTTTTCTTTATATAGATTATCTGTTACAAATTGATTCTTAAGGGAAGAAAGTCATAACTATGACTGATTATTACTATCTAGTAACAGTCCTTCAAAAAGCAATATACATCATGGTTGGCATATAAGCACTTTGGAAAATTCTTATGTAGTTAAGACATTCTTGTCATATGACCA
>NW_012150840.1:7878336-7879943 GCF_000956105.1 Propithecus coquereli
TAAATGATAATATCTTGGATATATTGTGTTAAATAAAAATATTTAAGGATTAAGTTCATCTATTTCTTTTTACTTTTTAATGTGGCTATTAAATTACATATGTGAAAAAACATATGTGACTCATGATATATTTCCACTGGACAGCACTGCTTTAAAGAGAAACTCCCTATATAGTCCCTTGGCCCATAGCCCAGAGGATTCCTCCTCCTCATTTCCCTACTTCTCCAAGGATGGCAGGAATTTCCTTCCCACCTCCACAATCAGGAACAAAAAAGGAGATTTCCATGAAAACAAGAATAAAGTACCACTGAGGCATTTTTAAGTTAGGAGTATACATAAATTAACAGTTTTGAATTTGGAGATGGCTGCCTCATTATAGAAACTGTTTTCTTTATATAGATTATCTGTTACAAATTGATTCTTAAGGGAAGAAAGTCATAACTATGACTGATTATTACTATCTAGTAACAGTCCTTCAAAAAGCAATATACATCATGGTTGGCATATAAGCACTTTGGAAAATTCTTATGTAGTTAAGACATTCTTGTCATATGACCAAACAATTCTATTCCTAGGTATTTACTCAAGAAAAAGAAAAACATGTTCACAAGACATATGTTCAAAACAAGACTCATACATAAATTACTATAGGAAGTGTATTCATAATAACAAAAAAACTGAAAACAACCCAAATGCCCATCAAACAGATGGATGGTCAAACAAATTGGGGTATGTTAACACAGCGACACTACTTAGCAACAAAAAGAAACTACTAATACAGTAGCCTCCCTTATCCACAATTTTTCTTTCCATGGTTTCAGTTACCCACAGTCCAAAAATATTAAGTGAAAAGTTCCAGAAATAAACAATTCATAAGTTTTAAATTGCATGCTTTTCTGAGTAGCATGATGAAATCTCATTTCATCCAGCTCTGTCCCACCTGAGATATGAATCATTTCTTTGTCCAGCTATCCAGGCTGTACATGCTACCTACCCTGTTAGTCAGTAGCCATCTCAGGTATAGAGTTGAAAAACAGTGCATATAGGGTTTGGTACTATTTAAGGTTTTAGACATCCACTGGGGGTCTTGGAACATTTTCCCCTCAGATAACGGGGGACTACTGTAGATGCAATAACATATGGGTGAATCTTATAAACATTATATTGAGTGAAAAAAGCTAGATACAAAAAGAGCACATACTATACGGTTCCATTTATATGAAGACTTAGAAGACAAAACTATAAAGACAGATCAGTAGTTGCCTGGGGTGGGGGAGGGGCTGAAGGGTATTAACTGCAAAGTGGTACAAGTAGTACAAGGGAATTTTTTGAGATGATGGAGACATTCTACCTCTTGATTGGGATGGTGGTTAAATTGGTGTGTACATTTATCAAACTATATAAAAATGGGTGCATATTTTTGCTTATAAATTATACCTCAATAAATTGATTTTTTAAAAGACAACAGCAGGCCGGACTGGTGGGTCATGCCTGTAATCCTAACATTTTGGGAGGCCGAGGCAGGAGGATTGCTTGATTTTAGGAGTTGGAGACCAGCCTGAGCAGGAGCAAGACCCCGTCTCTACTAAAAATAGAAAAGTTAGCTC
>NW_012150840.1:7883603-7886710 GCF_000956105.1 Propithecus coquereli
CCCGCCTCGGCCTCCCAGAGAGCTAGGATTACAGGCGTGAGCCACCGCGCCCGGCCTGGAGTGTGAATTTATTTGAACTTTCAACACCTTTTGACAAAATGCCACATCAAAAATGTTTAGCTATGGATAGAAAGTAACCCTGCTGCGAGATATGGTATTTTCTATACTCCCTATAAGAAAGGAATGAATGAGGATTTTCTGCAAGAACTGGAATAGGCAGTTGGATGAGGTTGGGAAGGTTTGGGAAGGAAATGACTAACACAGCTATTATTAGAGTGAATATGGACACACAATAGATTGTGATACTGGTTTGAACATTATTTGATTTTATCTACCTAATCTTAGTGGTCATTTGCTCAGAGGCGAGTAAAAAGCTTCAGGGTCACAGATAAAATAATCGTCAGCCTAAAAATGTTAACTTGATAATTTGTTGGTATCTACAGTACTTATCAAACATGAGATTATCTGGTGCTTTTAAAAATATGTCTACAAATACTTCAAACTTCCCCTTCCCTTGGGTACGGACTGGACTTGGTGACTTGCTTCTAACCAATAAGATGACAGTGGTGGTGTGTGGCTTTGGAGACTAGGTTATAAAAAGGCCCTGTGATTTTTGTCTTGGTTGCTCTCTCTCAGATCATTTGCTCTGGAGGAAGCCAGCTGTCATATTCTAAAGAGAGGGCCAAATCACAAGGAACAGAAGGCTCTAGTTATTAGCCATGTGAATAAGCCTTCTTGGAAGTGGATCCTTTAGTCCCAGTCACACCTTCAGATGACTGCAGTTCCAGCTGACATCCTGATTGTAACATCAGGAGAGACTCTAAGCCAGAGCCAACCAGCTAAACTGCTTCTGGTTTCTAGATCCACAGAAATGGAGAGATTACACTTGCAAGTAATTTGTATCACAAAATCTCATTTATCCCTATTTCTACTATTAGAAGAACTTGTCCTTCTGGGCATGTTTTATATGAGAGCTTCCAAATGTTTTACGAAATACGTTAACTGAAGTTTTGGATACCCTTTGAAACTACCTCATTTTCTTCATTAGAGCAAATTGACATATTTTACCAAGATCCTAGGTATATTCATCTCCTATATTCATTCTTTTTTTTTTTTTTTTTTTGAGACAGAGTCTCGCTTTTGTTGCCCAGGCTAGAGTGAGTGCCGTGGCGTCAGCCTAGCTCACAGCAACCTCAAACTCCCGGGCTCAAGCGATCCTCCTGCCTCAGCCTCTCGCGTAGCTGGGATTACAGGCATGCGCCACCATGCCCAGCTAATTTTTTCTATATATTTTTAGTTGTCCAATTAATTTCTTTCTATTTTAGTAGAGATGGGGTCTCACTCTTGCTCAGGCTGGTCTCGAACTCCTGAGCTCAAAAAATCCACCCGCCTCGGCCTCCCAGAGTGCTAGGATTACAGGTGTGAGCCACCGTGCCCGGCCTCTATATTCATTCTTAAATAGAAACTTCATAGAAAAAAAGTCAGTGCATTTTTATTCATTGCCAAATTGCTCTCAGCTCTCTGGTGCCCTGAATTGAGATTACAAGGTTTGGGAGACTCTTGTTTGCTATTCTGCGTTCCTGCATTTGCTTTAAGTGTTACCCAGAGGCCAAGAGGCCTGAAAGCTTTCAGTCTAAGTACTTGTTTAGTCGGGTCCTGGAACCAGCTACACAGTGTTCACATTTACTTGATTTAAAACTGTTTATATCCCCAAATACGGTTTGAAAAATTCTTCTAAAAATTACTCTGGAAAAGGGGGAAAAAAACAGTATCTTTTTTCTCCAAGGTCTCTACAGAGTTCCACTGTGGTGTTCCAGATCTCCCACTCCACCAATATGCTCTTAAAAACCTGGCTGAGAACCAACACCTATTTTAATTCTGTTGGAGTCTATCACAGAGGAAGGCTAGGGCTTTTCCGTGAGAAGGAAGTTTGTAAAGTCTCAGATATCTGCCTCCACTGACAGTTTTTACAAATTTCTAGTTAGAACTATTTCCTATACCTGATCCGTAATTTCTATCTAAAACTCCCTTCCTCACGCTGACTTCTCCCAGTCTGTCTCATGACAGGTGGGAAGGAGGTTATTGCAGTAATCCAGGCAAAAGAAGATGGCCTGGAGTATGGTGGTAACAACGGGGTTGGGGAGAAGTGGTTGAATTCTAGATATGTTTTGCAGGTAGATATAAGAGGATTTCCTGATGGGTTGAATGTGCAGTGTGAAACTGAACAACTGGAAACTGGTACAAAATCAATATTTCTGACATGTTAAATTTGCAATGCTCATTAGAAATTTAAATGGAGGTGTGAGCTGACAGTTGAACGTATGATTCTGGAATTTAGGGCAGAAGTTGGGACTAGAGATAAATTTGGAGTTAACAATACATGGATGGAATTTGAAGCCAAGAGACCAGGTGAAAACATCTAGGGAGTGAGTGACAAAGAACATAATGATAAAAATAAAGACAAACAATTAATGCATACTGTGCCAGGAACTGTTCTAAGTACTTTCATATATTAATTTACTTAGTATTTACAACCTTTCTAGGTGGTAGCTACTTTTATTACCTTCATTTTATAAAAGAGAAACTGAATCTCAGAGGAATTAAGTAATTTTCTTCTGATCAGACAGCTAACAAGTGATAGAGCTGGTATTCAAACCCAGGCAGAGAGAAGTAAAATATTGCATGTTAGAGCTTGGACACTCCAAATTTTAGCTTTTTTTTTTTTTTTTTTTTGAGACACAGTCTCGCTCTGTCACCCAGCTAGAGGGCAGTGGCATGACAGCTCACTGCAACCTCTAACTCCTGGGCTCAAATGATCCTCCTGCTTCAGCCTCCTGAATAGCTGGGACTACAGGTGCATGCCACCATGCCTGGGTAATTTTTTTCCATTTTTAGTAGAGACGAGATCTCGCTCTTGCTCAAGCTGGTCTCCAACTCCTGAGCTCAAGCAATCCTCCCGCCTTGGCCTCCCAAAGTGCTAGGATTACAAGAGTGAGTCATCCCACCCAGCCCCAAATTTTAGCATTCAAGGAGATGAGTAAGAACCAGCAAAGGAGACTGAGAAGGAGGTTTCAGTGAGATAAGAGGACAAGCAAGAGCGGTGTCAC
>NW_012150840.1:7888027-7889621 GCF_000956105.1 Propithecus coquereli
AAAAATTGCATATATTTATGGTGTACAATATGATGTTTTGAAATATGTATACATTGTGGAATGGCTAAATTGAGCTATTTAACATTACCTCACATACTTATCATTTTTTGTGGTGAGAACATGTAAAATCTACTCTCTTAATGATTTTTAAAATATACCATACATTGTTATTAACTATAATCACCATGTTGTACAACAGATCTCTTGGACTGATTCCTCCTGCCTAACTGAAATTTTGTATCATTTGGCTTCCCAATCCTCCCCTCACAACCCATGTCTATCTTTTTAAAGCCATGTATAAGATCTTGGTTTTCCTATTATTGTGAGTACTTTCATAGCAGTTTATTCACTGCTCCCCCAACCCCCATTAGATAGTAAAGCTCTTCTTGATAAAAGACCTTACCTTTCTTTGAGTCCTTATTTTCATTCACCATACTTTCCCCTGTATGTTACTTGTCTCATTTTGTCCCTTTTCCTACCTTATTATAAATTCCTCCAGGACAGAGACTGTCACACATTTCAACTCCTACAGCACAACACTTAGCCCATAGGAAGTGCTTAGTATATTTTTTAATTAATGAGTGAACATTTGTTAAAACCAACAGAGTTGAATGATACTGACCTGTACTGAATTATACCGATGCTAACTATACACAGTGGGACCTCCCATTCCATATGACAACTATATAATATTCTTAGCTTAGGGACGTAATATTTTTAGCTAGATTTATAAAAGGTTAAATATTACTATAAGGCATCAAAATAATAATAATAACCAACCAAATTAAATTAGAAAAGTTCGTGGTTTGTTGGTTTGCTTTTTGTTATTTTTAAATTTTAGATATTTACTAATTAATGTACCTACTAATTTATTGTTTTATTACTTCTCTTTTATCTGAATCAGTGAGTATTCTGCTTTTAGTATATGTTATCTCTGATCATCTGGTTCATACAGTTATAAGTGATTAGGCTACTAATTCAGTTACGAAAACCTGGCTTTCACTAGTACAAAGAGGAGATATAATAGCCTTAGTCTCCTGAGTAGCTGGGACTAAAGGCGCTTGCCACGGCACTCTGATCCCCAAAGCTTTTAAGGAAATACAACAGCATTATTTTTATTATATTTTATTATATAAACATGTAATAAGGGATGTTGGCAGACAATGGGTTAAGCAGACGTCAAGATGAGGAAGGAGGAAGGGTATTTACTCTGGTTACTCTCCACCACACACTTGATTTTACAGTTTGGCTTTCACTACTCACCCATAATACTTAGTTACAAATTTGCCAGGGTGACTCAGCAGGTGAATTGCCTTGTGACAAGGATGAACCACTCTTCTGACAGGGGAGTTTAAATCACAGATTATCCAATACATTCTGTTTTGGGATGAATATTATATTCTTTTAACCTCTATGCTATCCATGTTAGACTCCATATGCAGAGACTGTCAGAATCTTAATACCAGGGGGAAAAAAGTAGTTAACCCTCTTATATTACCTATGAGAAAATTTAGGCCCAGGAAGCTTGTCACACATTCAAATCACAGAAACAATCAGCAGCAAAGCTAAATCTCAAATCCAATCACCTTGCCTC
>NW_012150840.1:7890201-7927874 GCF_000956105.1 Propithecus coquereli
AATAAAGGAATTTTCACATATTTTGAGATCAGTAGCTGTTCTGCTATCTCACACTGATAGTGATCATCATTTTATTAGGGTGAGGTCCTGTAACAGGGGAATCTAAGCAGCTGGGGAAGCAAGGCTAGGTACCTGAAGGATTCATTTAAGTGGAGGTGCTTTTTGCAAAACTCCCTGGTGCCAGGCTATTGGAAGGTATGGATGAAGAGATACTATCTTTCTCAGGATGTCCTTTCTTTGAACAGCTAGATCAGTGGTGCTTAACTGGAGGTGATTTTGCCCACCAGGGGACCTTTGGTAACATCTGGAGACGTTTTTCATTGTCACAACTGGGGATAGTGGGGTGCTACTGGCATCTAGTGGGTAGAGGCCAGGAATGCTGCTAAACATCTTACAATGCACAGGACAGTCCCCATAACAAGAACTACCAGCCCAAATGTCAGTAGTGTCAAAGCTGAGAAACTGTGAGCTAGAGGGAGAAAATTCATCGAGGAGCTAGAGGAAGCTTCCTGAATTATTATTTACTTTAAGCTTTTAAGAACCTAGAAAAGAAAATAAATCACACTAACCTTATTTCCTTTTGGGTATGACTAAGAGTTTCCAGGAATCCTAGAGACTTTATCTGTATTTCACTCAAGCATTTCACAAATTCTCATGGCTTCATTGTGGAGAAGTATGGGCCAAGAAGATAGTTCAGTTGTGTGGATTTGCAGCTGATTGTCCATCTGTATTCAAAGTCTACTGAGAAATTTTTGATGGCAGGAGGAATAAAGTTTCTAGCAGCATGCAGTGGAGTTCTGTCTTTGGCTTTGTCTTATTAAACACTGGGATAGAATGCTAATCATGTTTGAGAATGATTTTAAAAATCTGGGAAGAATAGGGATCCAAAAAGATCTTGACCACCTGCAACAACGGTGTGCTTAGTTCAGGTCGTCACAGTTCATTAGGAACACTAACCATCCATATGGTGTCCAGAGGAAAGTAAGGGGAAAGAATGTGAAAGAACTTGAAAATAAGGACCTGGGTACATTAAAATCGAAAATGGAAAAACACAGTATGACAAAATGAGGAAAAGCATGAGAAGTGATATATCAGAAGGCTCTGAGGGAGGATTGTCTATGTACAGTGTGCCCGTGGGGGCTACTATAATAGAATCAATAAATAGGCTGATATAATAGGCAGATTTTGGGCCGGGCGCGGTGGCTCACGCCTGTAATCCCAGCACTCTGGGAGGAGGAGGCAGGCGGATTGTTTGAGCTCAGGAGTTCAAGACCAGCCTGAGCAAGAGCGAGACCCCATCTCTACTAAAAATAGAAAGAAATTAATTGGAAAACTAAAAATATATAGAAAAAATTAGCCGGGCATGGTGGCGCATGCCTGTAGTCCCAGCTACTCGGGAGGCTGAGGCAGAAGCAACACTTGAGCCCAGGAGTTTGAGGTTGCTGTGAGCTAGGCTGACGCCACGGCACTCACTCTAGCCAGGGCAACAGAGTAAGACTCTGTCTCAAAAAAAAAAAAAAAAAAAAAAGGCAGATTTTGGCCCTATAGGAGAGGTTGATTGACAAAGCTTAGAACTGTTGAAAGGTGAGATGGGGTACCTTGGAAGGTAGAGTTCTTGCTTACTCTCAAAACAGAGACCATATGAGGGCTTTATGACGTGTTGAGGCAAATTTGCTGGTATTTCTACTTAGAACGTACTTCAATGTGCTCTGAATTCCGTCCGCCAGGAATCCTGTCACAGCACCTCCCTGAGTCCTGCCCTATTCAGAGGGTGGCATACGCATGTTCTGAGAGACCAGCCTTGCCCTGGATACGGGTTGGCCTATGGAACTCAAAGTCCATTCGAGAGAGTTTTGTGAAATAGCTGTGGCCTTTCCTTTCTGGCTTTCAGAACTCAGTGCAGCTGCTAGCTTTTTGGAGTCTTCTGCGGGACATTTACACATTCAGGTGTTTAATTATGTCATGGTTATTTTTCAAACAAATGTTAGCTTGTGTGACGAATTTGATAGGACATGAAGAGTCGCTTCAAGATGAATTGGATTTTCTTTCTTTTTTTTCTTTAGTTGCACCACATGTACTCACCATCAAATGAATCGGATTTTCTTCAGGAGCTGTCATCCAGGGAAAGAGAAGCCAAGGGCTCTAGAGCGTTACGCCTCAGAGAAACCTCGCGTCCCTAAACGCCAGAACGGCTCTCCAGTACCTAAAAGCCCGAAGCAGTTCGTGTTTTATACTTAGAGGCGCGCGAGCGCGCGCAACCGGCCGGTCGGGAGCTGCAGAGAGGACCAATGAGCGGGCACTCTCTTCGCGCCGGCTCAGGATTGGGCGAACCGCGCCAGCCTCTCTGCCGAGCAGTGGGCGGGGCGTGCCGGGGACCACTAGGATAGGCGCGCCCGCTGCGCCAGAGTCCCGGGGGCGCGTGCGCGGTCTCGCGGCGGCCGCAGGGGCCGGTCTCGCGCGGTCTAGAGGTGGAGTTGCTGGCGGCGGCGGCGGCGGCGGCGGCGGCGACGGCGGCGACGGAGTAGGCTGGCGGTGGGGCGGGGGCGGGGACTACGGATTCTGAGGTGGGGAGTCGGGAGTTTCTGGATTCTTTATCCGGTATTTTAAGGGCGGCTGGAGGGTTGTCGCTTCTGCAGTGTTTAAGAGCGGCCGGAGCGGGAGGATCGGCGGCACAGAGGCGCGGAGGTAAGAGGAGGACTGGCGGCGGCTGGGTTGTGGAGATCTTAATCAACAGGTCCCCGGGAGCGCGGCGGGGGAGGGGCGGCCAGGCTTGCCCCCTCCCCCATACGCCTCGCGCTCGGGCCCGGGGCGAGGGGGTACCCCCGGCTGCCCCGCGCGCTGCCCCAGGCAATGGGAGTCGCAGCCGCGGAGGGTGTGAGCCCAACCTTTGTCCCTCGGAGGAACGCTGCCCGCGCTGTGCCCGCTCCTTCTGCTTGGTCGGGGACGCACCTTGGCGCGGGCTACGGCCGGCTCGGCCCTAGTTGTAGGGGGCGCGGCAGGGAGTCGTCTGCCTTCTGCGCCCCCGCTGGAGGTCGCAACTCCCGGGACTCCCCCCTGGCCGAGTCGGGGAAATCGGCTGGAGAACACTTTCCTTTAGAAGACGGAATGTAGTCGGCGTTCCTGTCTGCCTGACTCAGCTCCTGGTATTCTGCTGCTTATTGCGTCCTTTAAACAAATAAACAGTTCCTGTTTCCTTGTCACCACTTTTAAAGAAAAACATAATTTTGTTAATGGTTTCTGATAATTTACTATGTGATTGCAGTTTGAACTTTGAAGCCTGTAAATTTGTTGTAACCTACGTTTATGAAAGGTGCTTTAAACGATCTTTCTAGCAAATTATGTAACTTTCTAATGATAATAACTCACCTTCTGTTTAGTTGATTGACATACATTAATGTGAACACAATTTAGGTTTCAGTCTAAAGGTTTTTCTTGGCAGCTTATGCTGAAATTAAAATCTGATAGCTAGAAAGTTTTTAGAAGTAGTATGTAGTGTGTGTTTTGACTCCGTAGTCATTTAGAATTTTAAGAATTTAGATTTGGAATGTCTGTAGTACAAGAATTTTGAAATTTTGATTTGACTGACATGGTGAAGGGTGTTACTATTTCTGATTTTTTTAAAAAAGCAATATAATGTTTTAATGGTAGTATCCCAATTATGCCTTTGGGTTATATCAGAAGTTAATAACCTATTAAATTCTGCAATAGGAGCAAATGATGTGTTGGTTATTGGTGTCTTTGAAGTATAAGTATTAATGTAAGTATAAGTATTTTTCACCACGTGAAAATTATTAAATAAGCTTTACTGAATTATGAACTACTGATTTTAAACTAGATCTCTGTGGATGTAGCCTATTACAAGTCCTGCCCCCCACCAAGAGACAGGGTCTCTGTCCCCTGGGCTAGATTACAGTGACATGAACATAGTTCACTGCAACCTCAAACTCCTGGGCTCAGGCAAACCTACTGGTTCAGCTTCCTGTGTAGCTGGGACTGTAGGCACATGTCACCATGCCCTGCTAAGTTTTTAATTTTTTGTAGAGACAGGGTCTTGCTATGTTGTCCAGGCTGGTCTCAAACTCCTGGCCTCAAGTAATCCTTCCACTTTGGCCTCTCAAAGTGCTGGTGAACCATTTCCACTGGCGTGTTACAAGTTTTAAAAGGCTTTCTAAACTATGGTAGCAGACTGAAACTTTTAAATTATATTGTAAAAGCTTTATGGATGAAACAGGGAAAACCATGAAAAGCGATTCATTATTTTATCTTTGTTTTAAAAAGTCAAGTAAATTTTACTGTGTATTTGAATGATTTTTGGCTAGTAACTTGCCAAGTAAAGGTGGACTCATTAACAATATTAACTTGTTTTGGAATGTTAAAATGAAAGAGGACATGTAAGTGCTACCAGAGGGTGACACAAGTCAGTACAGTGGGTTTAGCTATTTATATGATCTTCCCGAATTATGATCTTGATTAAAAATCTTATCACAGAAATACTAAGAAATTTGGTCTATTTTATATATCAGTATACTGAGATGTCCTGTTTCTCTGGTATTTTCTGATTTCAGGGTGTTGGCAAAAAAATAGTATCTTGACATGTGCTTTAGAATACAATTTTGAATTATATACTTATTGGATCACAGAATCAGTAAATTGGAAGTAATCTTAGTGGTTATATGGTCTTACCTCATCATTTTCCAAGAAAAAGAAAGTGAGGCTTGTAGAAGTTAAGTAGCCCATAGTCTGACTGCTAACTGAGTTGGAGCTACATAAATGCTTGTCTCCATATTCCAAGTTCAGTGCTCTTCTCACTATGTGTTATTGTTAAATAAACCAATAAATTACCTTCCCTAAATCTCACAAGTAATTGACAGGGTTGATTCTTTCTCTTATGCATTTTTTCTTTTCTTTTTTAATAACCACTAACTACAATTCATTCCCTTACTGAAGGGTTGTTTTCAGTTTTTCAATGTTTCAAACAATGTTTAATGATTATCCTTGTGCATGTCTCCTTGAGCACATGTGTGAAGGTTTCCCTAGAATATATACCTACCTGTAAGTGGAATTGCTGATAATAGACTGATGTGTATTTTCAACTTTACTGGCTACAGCCAAATTATCCTCTAAAGTTGTAACAAATTACATTCCTGCCAACAGTATATGAGTGGCAATGGTTTCTTATCCTTGTCCACAGATGACATTGTCACATTTTAAAATTTTTGCCGGTCCGATGGATGAGAAATGATATATTTGTTTCCTTTCTATAAAAAAGATTTTAACTTTAATTTACATGAAATGAAATTAACTCTTTTCATTGTACAATTGTTTTGACAAATCAAGATACAGAACAGTTTCATCACCAAAAATTCCCTTGTGCTGCCTTTTGTAGCCAACCCTTCCCCCACCCTTAACCTCTGGCAGCCAATGATCTGTTGTCTATAATTTGTCTTTTCTTTGAATATTGTTTAAATAGAAAAATACGATAGCCTTTTGAGCTGGTTTCTTTCATTTAGCATGATATATTTGAGATTCATCTATGTTATTGAGTATCAGCAGTTCCTTCTGTTTCATTGCTGAATATAGTAGTCCTTTGTATGGATGTATAACCATTTGTTTATCCACTCACCAGCTGAAGGACATTGGAATTGCTTTCAGGTTTTTATGACTACAAATAAAGCTGCTATAAATCTTTGCAAATAGGTGTATGCCTAACTTTATTTTTAAAAAAACCTGTCTGTGGTAGGCAGAATAATGGCCCTCAAAAATGTCCTAATCTCTGGAATTTGTGAATATGTTTGGTTACATGGCAAAGTTGTTCCTAATCAGCTGACTTTGAAATAGGGAGATTATCTTGGATTATTCAGTTGGTCCCAGTATCGAAACAATCTTTAAAAAGTAAAAGAGGAAGGCAGAAGAGTCGTATCAGAAAAAAAGATGTAACACAGGAAGCAGAGTCAGAGAGATGCAAATGGAGGGGGAGAGACTACAAGCCAAGGAATGTGGGTGGTCTCTAGAATCTGGAAAAAGCTAGGAAGTCAGATTACTCTTTAGAGAGAGAAAAGCAGCCCTGCTAACACCTTGAGTTTAGCCCAAGGGCACCTGTGTCAGACTTCTAATCTATAGAATTGTAAAATAATAAATTTGTGTTTTAAGCCACCAAATTTGTGGTAATCTGTTACTTGAGCAGAGGAAACTAACACACCAGAAGAAGCTGACACACTGTCAAACTATTTTCTAAGTGGCTGAACCACTTTGCATTCCCACCAAGAATGTATGAGAGTTCTAGTTGCTTTATGTCCTCATCAGCACTTGGTATGGCTAATCTTTTTTTTTTTTTTTAAGCTGGAAATCCCCTTATCTTCTAATCAATCTTTTTAGTTTTAGCCATTCTAATAGGTATATAGTAGTATTTCATTGTGGTTTTTATTTGCATTTCCATGATGGCTAATGATGTTGAGCATCTTTTCATACGCTTATTTGCCATCTGTATATCTTCTTCTTTGGCAAAATGTCCAAATCTTTTACTCATTTTTAAATTGGATTGTTTTCTTATTGTTGAGTTTTGAGAGTTCTTTTTCTTTTACGAGATATGTGATTTGCAAAGGTTTTCTCCCAGTCTGGCTTGTCTTTTCATCCTCAGTGTCTTCTGAAGTACAGAAGTTACAAGTTTTGATGAGGTCCAAATTACTGATTTTTTTGTTTTATGGATCTTACTTTTGGTATTGTAACTAAGAACTCCCTTTGCCTAAACCCAGATCACAGAGATTTTCTAATTTGTTTTCTTCTGCAAATTTATATTTTTATTTTACATTTAAATCTGTGTTCCATTTTTACTTAATTTTTGTATTGAGAGGTATGGGTTGAATTTCATTTATTTGTCCAGTTGTTCCATGACCATTTGTTGAAAAGACTATCCTTTCTCATTGAATTGCCCTTGTCTCTGTCAAAAACCATATGAGTACAGTTGTGTGGATTTACTTATGGATTGTTCCATTGATCTACTTGTCTGTCATTTTGCCATTAACACATTGTCTTGATTAATATAGCTTTAGAATAAGTCTTGACATCAGGTAATGTGAGTCCTCCAACTTTACTCTTTTTCAAAATTGTGGCTATTTTTAGTTCCTTTGCCTTTCCATTTAATATTTAGAATCATCTTGTTGATATTTAAAAAAAATTCTGTTGGGATTTTGATTGGGACTGTGTTTAATTTATGGATCAACCTAAGGATAATTGACATCTTAACAATTTCTCTCAATTTACATGAATATTTTGTAGTTTTCAACATATAGATCCTGCAAATACTTTATTAGGTCTATATCTAAGTATTTCAATTTTTTGGTCCTATCGTATAATAAATGGTAATTTTTTCAGTTTCCAGGCTGGTGCAGTGGCTCACGCCTGTAATCCTAGCACTCTGGGAGGCTGAGGTGGGAGGATCACTTGAGGTCAGGCGTTCTAGACCAGCCTGAGCAAGAGTGAGACCCCGTCTCTACTAAAAATAGAAAAATTAGCCAAGTGTGGGCATCATGGCATGTGCCTATAGTCCCAGCTGCTTGGGAGACTCAGGCAGGAGGATCACTTGAGCCCAGGAGTTTGAGGTTGCACTGAGCTATGATGATGCCATTGCACTCTACCCAGGGCGACAGAGTGAGACTCTGTCTCAGAAAAAAAAAAAAAGATCAAGAATTTTATGTCAAAATATAATTTTATATTTTGAGTGTTTTTTATTGTCATAGAAAAGGTTTGATAATGTCATTTAAAATACATTACTTTGATTTGACCTAAGAAGTGAGGTTTCTGTGTTTTGCTTGTATGCTTCAGAAATGCCTTTAGGATTGCATTCATTTAAAATAATTGACTGCTTCCTGTGAGGGCACTGAGCTAAGTACTCTGCTAGGATTTAAAGGTTGCATTTAAAGTCCATATTTAGGGACTCACTTTTGTGTTATATTTGGAATATAATAAGTAAAGCTTCAGAAAATTGGTTTTTTTTTTTTTTCTTTCTGAATTTCTATCAAGATAAAGCTGTTCTATTTTGCTTTTTTATAAAGTTGGTTGAGATACACTAAAGCCATTTCATGGCTCACAAATGGGCCATATCCTGCAACTTGAAAACCACTGATGTAGACTAGAGAAACCATTTTCCAAGAGTCTATATTCATCATTTCATTTGAAATTCAGCTTATCCACTCTTGCTTCCTCTAGGAACACTCTATTACATGCACCCCAACCATTGACCAATATTTCTATTAAATTTTAGTTGTTAATATGTTGCCTGAGAAAAGTATGCGTTAACAGTTAATATGTTCTTAATAACTAATTTGTAGGTTATTGGGGGCTGTGACTATTGTTTTGTGTTCATTTAACTGTGGTCTAGAGTACCAGACCCTCAAGTATTCACTGACCAAAAAATCTAGAAGACAATAATTTATGCATTAAACAGTGGGTCTTCTATCCTAGTATTAGAACTCGCATTACCTCACATTGAAAACTGTATAAACTCTACTTTATATATACTGGTCATGCAAATTTATCTAGTATTAAAAGATTCTAGTGTTAAACAGATTATTTTGTGAATCTGATGGTCCTTTGCTCCTTCCCCCTTAAACACACACTTGTTGTCCATATAGTATCAGGGGATTCATGGAAATTAGGTCAGGAACCCCAGATGTAAACCTCTGATCCAGGTGATTCATCTAAGGACTATACAAGTGACTTGCAAATGTTTTTCAAAATAATGATTCAAGTAAGGGTAACCAGTGGATATTTAAGAGCTAATGAAAGGAAATTTGATGGTTTTTGTAGGCATCCTAAAAGAATCTTAGCCTAAAACTTTATACCTTACCCTTTTGTACTTTAAATTTATAGCAAGATTGGTATTAATAGTTTGACCAAATCACAGTACTTTTTGCTTTCCCCAGAATTGGATTCCTTGCACCAATCTCTTAATGTTTTCTATAGTATGCTGTATCTTCTGTACATATTTCTTAAATATTAACAACGACATTTCAAAGTCTTTATCAGTATTTTCCCTTTTACAGATGAGGAAACTGAGGCTCAGAGAGATTAAATATTTTATCCAAAGTATTGTTGGAAGTGATAGCAAGGATTTGAATTCAATTTATTTGACCCCAAAAGCCCTTGATTTTTCTACTTTGTCAATATTATAGTCTGCTTTAAGACTTACTTTGTTTAACATTGTCTTTTTGGTAAGATTAGAATCTTTCTGAGGAAGCCCATCTTTGACTTTAGTGTCTAAAAATGTGTTTGAATTAAAGTGAAGAACTTTGAACCTGTAAATTGTAAATAAGCTCCTTAAGTGTACGGGCTGTGTCTTTTTATCTTAGTATCTCAGTGCTTAATATGGCTCTGATACAGTAAGAAATGTAAGTTTGGTCTTTGTCCCCTGTAAGTGACATAGGGCCTCTAAATCCCTTGGAATTTCCTTAGGGATAGGAGTTACAAGAGTGTCTTTTGTTTGAATGAGTCAACTCTTGGCAGGCCTCTAGATAGCTTCAGGTTGGGGGGCTGGTTTCCAGAAAGACCAAGGCATGATTAGAGGGTTGAAACTTTCCACCACACCCCTAACCTCTGGGAAGGCAAGAGGAGTTAGAGTCAGTCACCAGTGGCCAATGATTTAATCAGCTATACCCGTGTAATGGAACTTCCACAAAAGACCCTAAATGACAGTGTTTGGAGAACTTCCAAATTGGTGAATATATCAAGGTGCTGGGAAGGTGATGTGCCTGGAGAAGGCATGGAAGCTCTTCTATTACTAGAATCCCCCATACCTTGCTCTCTGCATCTCTTCTCTTCCATTTGGCTGTTCCTAAGTTGTGTCCTTTATAATAAACCAGTTACAGTCAGTAAAATGCCTTCCTGAGTTCCTGAGCTATTCTAGCAAATTATTGAACCTGAGGAGGAGGTCATTAGAATCCCTGATTAATAGCTGGGTGGTCAGAAGTACAGGAGGTCCAGGTCTTGTGCTTGGTGTCTGAAGTGGAGGCAGTCTTGTAGGATTGAGTCATTAACTTGTGGGTTCTAACACTGGGTAGATAGTGTCAGAATTGAACTGAATCTAGGACACCCAGTTGATGTCTGGAGAATTGGTGTGAGGAAAAGACCTACACATTTAGTGTCAGAAGTGTTGAGAGGGAAAAACAGCTCAGAATGGCACATAGTAGATGCTTTGTTCCAATTTGCACTTTTATAATTTGTTTAAACAGCCTTGATTGTGAGCTAAATATCAGAGACTGTCCTAGTCATTTCCTATAAAATGAGAAAATTTGAGATTCAAAACACACTTCCATTTATTCTAGGTTGGCATAAACGTGTTTATTGGGAAGAAATCTAACTTTCACATTAACTCTCTTTTCAAAGACATAACCATAAATGGATGAATTTGCTAATGGCTTTTTCTTTTCCACAGGCATATATACTGACAGGCATTGTAGTACTTGCACCAACTCACAGTACTTGTGCAGACTCTAGAGTCAGACTTGCGCCAAGTCAAATTTGATAAGTTAACTTATCAAAGCCTGGCTGACTTCTTGTCTGCAGAATGGGGATAGTATTAGTGCCTAATTCAGTGGGCCTTATTTGATCTTTAATTGAAATGGTGCCATCAAGAATGGTAGGTGTAGTACCTGGTGTTTACAGCATTAAACACTCCATAAGTATTAGATAAGAAGTAGATAAAACAAACCTGGTTTGTGACATTCTGATGAACTAGTGATGAACTGTTATGTGTTTAAATAAATATATTTCAAGTAGATTGTGTAATTATTAATTTAATTAAGTGATTTTATAGGAATTGTCTGAATTGGTTGTCATAGTCTGAGTCAGTGATAAACGATTGTATGTTGAGGTCAACTTTTTCATCTCTGAAATAATAGTGAAAGTTGATGGGTAAAACAATTTGTCCTACTTTAAACAGGTTACTTGTGTAGGGAGATCAGCTTCTATTCAGCATTATCAGTTTCTCTGTTTGACACTCAAGCTTTACTGTGGGGTGTTTTTCACTAGGATGCTTTCAACACATTTTTATTTTATTTATTTATTTATTTATTTTTTGAGACAGAGTCTCGCTCTGTTGCCCGGGCTAGAGTGCGGGCTAGAGTGCTGTGGCGTCAGCCTAGCTCACAGCAACCTCAAACTCCTGGGCTCAAGTGATCCTCCTGCCTCAGCCTCCTGAGTAGCTGGAACTACAGGCATGTGCCACCATGCCTGGCTAATTTTTTCTATATATATTTTTAGTTGTCCAGCTAATTTCTTTCTATTTTTTAGTAGAGACGGGGTCTCGCTCTTACTCAGGCTGGTCTCAAACTCCTGAGCTCAAACAATCTGCCCACCTGGGCCTCCCAGAGTGCTAGGATTACAGGCGTGAGCCACCGCGCCCGGCCTATAGAACCCTTTTCTGGCCAACGACTATCCAAGTTTTTTGTACCAAGTGAGTATTTACATTGTTGAGTGGAAATGTAATTTTTAACCGTAGGATTTGCAATGTAGTAATCTTTTAGATTGACCTTTTATTCTTATTTCTTGTTTATAAGAATACCCTCATATGTTTTCCTTCCCTCTAAGACTATCTTGTCAAAATCAGAAGATTACTTATACCCTCAGTCAGCAATACTATTACTAATGCAATAGTAAAAGTTCATTAGATTCTAAACTTGACAACATTTGTATTCTTATCAATATTCCTTTCTTGTCATATTTTTCTCCTTTCCTTTTCTGGTGATATAACCTTCTGATACTGAAAATATTTTCTATTTTTACTGTTTCAGTTTAACTTACAGATAGTACCAGATATGAATCTTTATTAGTTTTAATTTTTGTTAATGTTCTTGTTCTGATAACTCTGAAGTGGTTATTTGGTATTTCTTCAATGACAAAGCGAACTATTTTCTCTTTCTCCCTCTGCTGTTGGTGCGGGGGGGATCCATCCCCTTCTCACCCTCTCCCTCCCTTTCTGGCCATTGTTTTTGATTTGAATACTAATAAGCCCTCTAGGTAGAGGTAATCATCTACTAATTTGCTGACCTTTGGAGTATATTTTTTCTCAAGTAAGCTGTAAATCACTTGAGTGAGAAGTTGGAATCTCTTATAATGCGATTTTAGAGGCCAGAAACTTCAGACACAATGTGATTCAGGAAAATCAATTGATTAAAGAGAACGGAAAAGATCTTTATAGAATACATTGAGAGCAAGGCAATAGCCATGTGTGTGCATTTGGTAACTAGGATTCTGTAAGAGTTTGTCATTGTGAATTATTAACATGATGAAAGAATCAATGCAGTCAGAATTAGGAACCTGATTGTATCACTTACCTACTTCATTATGATTGTCATTAAAGAATTTGGGAGAAATTTCTCTTGTCTTGGGTTATTAAATGTTTTGCAATAGATAGGTATGGTTTTTCTCTTGCCCCCTATATCTACTATTATATATTCATTCAAATTTAATGCACCAGGTATTGAGTTCCTAGTATGAGCATACATAGCACTGTGCAGGGCTCTAAGAGCCACTACCAGTAGATTGGAGTTGCTACAGAGTATTTGCAGTCTTGTTGGGAAGATAAGGTACCGGTACATTAAAATTTAAAAATAGATGACAGTGCCAGGTAGGACAGATTAATAACAAAATAAGCTGTACAGAAAATAAGTGCTTTTAGAGTTGATTATTAGAGTCATCAGTAGGTCTGGGGTTTGAACTAAATATAGCAGTATAAAAAAGATGTTGATGAGGATAAGTAGGAGACTAGGTATGGAACCTTAAATTTGCATGGTTTGTTTCAGACTGCTGTCTTGATATTGTTAACTTTTTAATAACAAAGTAATAGTTCTTATTAAATTATTTTGTTTAACATTATTTGCTTTAATGATTCTTTTCCTTTTTTAAGGAAATGAGTTTGGATGATTTTAACCTTTAACATTGTCATAAAATAGTACCCTAGATGTTCTCTGTATGTATATATAATATATTCATATGCCCTATTTCTAGATATGTATACCCTTTTTCTGTTTACTATATTTTTATTTTTACTTTAGCCCAAAGTGAATGAAAGTAAAAAATAATGGACTACTTCTAAAAATAAATACGATTACTCTTGTAAGTCCTTAATATATAATTCATCAAATGCTCTTCTAATTCACATCAACTTAGAAATATCTGTATTTTGTAAGCATATTTAGATCTTAAGGCTCATCTGCTTTAACCTCCTGTTTATTTTATTTCTTCATGCTACTGGAATTTGTAGTTCTTCTAGTCTTCGGACCATTGTCCCCAGGAGAGATATTTAAGCAGAAACACTTAAGCAGAAATGTTTAATCAGTTACTGTGCCTCAGTAGCAGTCGCCAACCTTTTTGGCACCAGGGACCGGTTTCATGGAAGACAATTTTTCCATGGATAGGGGTGGGAGGGCAGAGCTCAGGTGGTGATGTGAGCAATGAGGAGTGGCTGTACATACAGATGAAGCTTTGCTAGCAGCTGCAGCTGCAACTCCTGTGTGCCTGCTGTGTGCCCGGTTTCTTGGAAGACAACTTTTCCAAGTGAGGGGGAGAGGAAGGAGGCAGAGATCAGGCAGTGATGTGTTGCTGGTTCCTAACAGGCCATAGACTGGTACCATGGTCCAGGGGTTGGGGACTGAAGCTTTAAAGGAAAGCGTTAGTTTGATGGAAGAAGAATGACCAGAATTCAGCCTTTATGTATCTCTCTGATAAATGATATTCTGTTCTTAGAATGAATTAAGTTTAAGCGCCAGCTCTCCATGCCCCAGCCGTCCATATTACTTTAACTATATTTGGAAAATTATGAAGGAGAACATTCATAGTAAGAACTTCTACCTCCCCCCCTTCAAATAAGTAGTTCGTTGGTCAAAAAGATTTTCACTCAAAAAAAATACTTGTATGTAGTATAATATATTGCACATAGTATGAGCTCATCAAATATGAATTAGACAAATTCTGCCTTAGAAGGCTTGCAGTTTACTTGGGTTGGTAAGACTAACAAACATTCTGATTTCAAGGTAGAAAATAAATGAATGCTACAGCAGAAGCATAGATTAAGTACCTTAGGAGAGTAGGTTGTAGAGGAGGACAGGCAGGATTAAGAAAGACTTCACAAGACACTTGATAGGAGAGGAAAATTTTAACAGATAAAAATTTTGAATGGAGGATTTTTTCTGGATGTAGGAAACAATATGTCCAAGTTGTGGAGGTGGGAAATTGCAGGGCTTGTATGGGTGTAACAAGTAGTTTGATTCAGGAGGTAGGGAAGGGAGAAATAAAGTGGGAAACGTATTCTAGAACTAAGTCACAAAGAGCCAAGTGAATGTCAGGCTAAGGAATTTGAAGTGTGTTCTACAGAATAGTCGTTAAAGTGGCCTGGAATCAGACTCCAGGCCCAGCTGTGCCACTTAGCTTTTGACATTGGGTGAGTTATACTTATTTTACTAAGCTAAGGCACAAAATTGAACGGGGAGACTGCTGTAAGGATTAAATGAGATAATTCATGCCAGGTGCTTAGCCCAGTGAATGAATGGTACATAGTTAATCCTCAGAAAACAGTAGTTTGTAAAAGGGAAAAGACAAAACTTGAAAAAACAAAAACTTGAAAAGGGACACTGTCATTGTAATAGGGGTACTTTAGGAAAGTTAATCTGGCAGTACTGTATAAGATGATGGACAACTAGAAAGACTGAGATTGGGGAGACTAGTTAAGAAGCTCATAGAATAACAAGAAATAATGTGCAACAAATAATGTGTATATGATTTTAGGTAGTAGCATGAGAAGGGAAAAGCCGGGGGTATATGTGAGATATTGTGGTGGTAGAATTGATAGGAGTTGTTATAATTAGTTATAAATATAATTAGGGATATTACAGTTAGGATTTTCAAAATACTTAAATTTGACCCAGTGGGATAGATAATTTATCTAACAGGAATTAGTTTATTGTATTTTAGGGTATTCATTTTTTAAGCTATAAATCAATATCTTATTAGTAAAAACAGTTTACCAAGTTACTATATGTGGTTCACTTTGACAGGACATACTGAAATTGGAGCAATACAGAATAGAGAATAACATTTTTTATAATGTCACTAGGAAACTGGAATGTTGGTAGCCTAGTTTCACTTTTCCTATGTGGTAGGAAAATTCACACACATTTTTACCATTTCTCCACTTGACTGCCTTTGCTGCTTAGTTAACTGAGTTTCAGCACGGTTATGTTATGAGACTGACGTGCTGCCTACTGCGCTAAGGAGACAGATCAGCATGGTATTTTACACAGATGTAACTATCATAGCACTGCAGATCCACATAAGGGTTCACCCATCTGGATTTTGGTTCCTGTCCTGTTACTTCTGTTAATAGCTATGTGATTTAACTTTCAGTGCCTACTTATCTAGAGAATGGGGATATCTGACCTGCCTCCCTTTCAGGACAACTGAGGAGATCAGATGAGTTTGATGTGCTTGAAATTGCCTATAAAGATCAAAGTGCTTTACAAATGCAAGATATGAATATGTAAATTACTTATAAATTTGCCTTTCCAGCCTTTCTCTCTGGTTACCTTTCTAGCCTTTCTCTTTGGTGTCCTGTCCAGGAATTAAGAGCTTGCTAAAACTCCCACTTTAAGTTCAGTAATTTTAAAATGGAATTTGTCATCTTCTTCCCAGTTCTTATCCCTGTCCCCCTCTGAATTTTTCTATTTTAAGATTCCATAATTTTCCTAGGTTCAATTAGCATACTCAGTATTTTAGAATTATGTTTGGCTCTTACTCTCCAAATCCTGTCAAATCGTCCTTTATAATAACCATTGTTTAAAATTATCCCTTTTCATTCGTTCTGCTGCTTGCTTTATCCTGCCATGTGTAAAGTATTAAAACATTGTATTTATTAGCCAGTCACATTTTCCCCTAGTCAACTCTGGTTACAGTAGATTTAGCTTTTCTAAAAAGCCATTTTGTTGTTCTTTTCTAACTCAGAAACCTATAGTCTCATTGCATGCAGGAGAAAATTCGAACAATTTAGCTTATCATTCAGAGTCAACTTGGGCTTTATCTTCTATCTCTTACAGTGGCTCTGTTCCTTATCTGGAGTGTTCTTATTTTCCAATGAGGCCATATATATTCTTGATTAGTAGCCATATACAGAAAAGCCATATTGCTGGTAATTTTAAACCACATGTTTAAAGGTCCATTTCTAGCCAGTTTGAAAATGTTATAAATTACCTTTTGTCCTAGTGCCTTTTTCAAAAACTTTGCTAGCCTTTTGGATACATTTAATCTTTTATTACTAAGGAGTTGAAGGTGATAATGAACAGTTCAAGTAACCAACCATTTGATATTCTTGATACTCTTTGGCTTCTAACCAATTCCTGCCATGACTGTGTGGTCTTGAATATTTCCAAAGACGTTTAACGTTGTGTTTGATATGAGCAAGTTGAGAATTTCCTACTGATTAAAAACAGAAAACTTTTTACTTTAGGAAATGTTACGTATAATACATAGGGAGCCTAATTATCTGATTTAAAAAAAAAAAAAGAATCATGATGATCTCTTGTTCCCCCCCACACACTTCTTTATTATTGTGACGTAGTGCTGTAAGATTGTGTTACCCAGATTTATAAAGGAGCATGGTGAGGGTTGATTCAGTATGCATCCCCACTGTTCCCTGGGAATACTTAAGGTTAAAGCTAAATTTTAGGTAACAAAAAGCAAGAAGAGGCTGTTATATATTTGCATCTGCAAATGTATTTCTCATAGAATTTCATCGTTTAAAAGAGAATCTCTTTGGAGAAGTGAAAGAAAATCTTATGAAGGAACCCTTCAAAACACTAAACTAAGAATCTTAATGACCAATTGAAATTTTTATCTTTCTCTTCTCTTGATATTGGGTAAGACTAAATAATGGTAAGAGTTAAGAGCTTCTATTCTGAAGTCATACAGACTTGGTATGAATCTTGGTTCTGCCACTTAGATTTCTGACCTTGAGAAGCAACTTAAGCTCGCCCTAATTTTGTTTTTTGTTTTTTTTTGCTGGGGTCTCACCATGTTGCCCTGGCTGGTCTCTAACTCCTGGGCTTAAGAGAGTCCCCAGACTACACCTGGGATTACAGGCAGGTGCCACTATTCTTGGCCCTACTTGTTTTCTCATCTGTCAATTGAGGATAGCTTTGAGGAGTTGAAAGGATTAAATGAAATAATATATGGGAAGTTCTTGGCACTGTGCCTGGCAAGTAGTGCTGATGCTTTTACTTATACTGCTGCTACCTCCATCACTGCTTACTCAAACCATTTAAATAATTATCCTGCTTTTGTACTCTGTAAAATAGGGATAATTAAATCCTTTTGTTTTATTATTTTTTTTAGAGACTGAGTCTCACTATATTTCCCACTCGAAAGTGTAGTGACTATTTACAGTCACAATCATAATGTACTACAGCCTCGAACTCCTGGACTCAAGTGATCCTCCCACTTCAGCATCCAGAGTAGCTGGGACTACAGGCTACAGAGCCTGGCGATAATTGCTGGATGTTGATTTTGAAGTGCCCTTTGGGCCAAAGATTTTGTTCTCTCTCTCTCTTTTTTAGAGACAGAGTCACACTCTGTCACCCAGGCTGGAGCTCAGTGGCACAATCATAGCTCACTGTAAACTCGAACTTCAGAACTCAAGCAACCTTTCTGGCTCAGCCTCCTGAGTAGCTAGGACTATAGGCAAGTACCACCATGCCTGGCTAATTTTTTATTTTTTGTAGTGACAGGGGTCACTATGTTGCCCAGGCTGGTCTCGAACTTTTAGCCTCAAGTGATCCTCCTGTCTCGGCATCCCAAAGTGCTGACCCACTTTGCTTTTTTAAACCTCTCTCCTCCCTTGTCATTGGGGATAACAATAGTACTTAAATTTGTAGAACTGTTTGAGGATTAAGTATATTTAACGTACATAGCACAATGTTGAGTACACAGAGAGAATCAGTAAATAATATTAACTATGATCATTAAATATGTTTTGGCTATAACTTTTTTTAGTCTTTCCTTGTTTGGGCCACACTTAATGTAACTATTTATCATTTTATATGCATGTTTTGTCTTTCCAGCCAGATTATAAACTACTGATGGTGGGGAAATGTATCATGTATTGGGATATATTACTGAAAGTGTTTACTTTGTTACTCAGGTCTCAATATACAAAGAAATTTATTTAGCAGTAGTTTTTATTCATTTGCTTTGTTACTATTCTGTTGATAATCATAACCTTATTGAATATCTTGGTTTTTTGATCTCTGCCACTAAGTATTTGTATAATCTTGGCACATGATTTAAATTTTCTGGACCTTTCTTTATCATGAATACATTGCATGAGAGTTTTGGGTTTTTTTAAACATTTAAGTCAGCAGAACCTTTTTTTTCTTGAGCTTTAAAATGATAAAGGATAAAAAATAAAAGTGAGCCTCTGCTCTTATCTTCCTATTCACTGTCAGGATGACCCTTAAAGTCCCTTCCTGAATGTTTTGGAAAACAGTGGATTAAATGATATCTAAGAATTTCAGCCTCAGTGTTCATTACTTACTAGAAAACTAACAGTACTTAAAAAAGAGTTGAGACAGTAAGCTAAAATACCCCTTTTAGGTGATTAGCAAGGAAGATTGGCTATTCAAAGTTTTGTCTTGTACATGTGAGAAATGTATTAAATGAGTGAATGCCTTGATTTTGAGTTACATTAGACAATATTAATATTTCAGCATTTGTCTAATTCAGAGTTTCTCAACTTTGACATTACAGACATTTTGGATTGGGTAATACTTGTTGTGGAGGTGTTGACCTGTGCATGTTTAGTAGCATCTCTGACCTCTCAGTAGATGCCCTCCCCACCAAGTCATGACATTCAAAATTGTATCTAGACGTTGTCATATTTCCCTGGAGGTAAGGAGAGATGGAAGGCAAAAATCACCCATTTGAGAACCACTGACATCCAAAGATGTTTCAGAGGAACCAAGATGATATTTGGAAATAAATCTTTTTGGCCAGATGCGGTGGTCAGGAGTTGGAGACCAGCCTGGGCAACATAGTAAGACATCTCTACAAAAAATTTAAAAAATAGCTGGGCAAGGTGGTGGGCACCAGTAATCCCAGCTACTCAGGAGGCTGAGGCAGACAGATCCCTTGAGTCAAGGAGTTTAAGGCTACAGTGAGCTATGATTGCACTACTACACTGCAGTCTGGGTGACTAAGCAAGACTCGTTCTCTTAAAGAAAAAAAGAATTTTTTTATGGCTGTTAATACTCTATAGTTTTAAAATTAGGAATTGACAGTTTATAATTATGTATATTTATGGGATATAAAGTGATGTTATGATTTATGAATACAAAGTAGAATAATTAAATCAATCTGATTAACATACCCATCACCTTACATACTTAACATTTTTTGTGGTGAGACTTTTTTGGAAATTACTGTCTTAGCAATTTTGAAATGTACTATACTCTTTTTTTTTTTTTTTTTTTTTTTGAGACAGAGTCTCGCTCTGTTGCCCGTGCAAGAGTGCTGTGACGTCAGCCTAGCTCACAGCAACCTCAAACTCCTGGGCTCAAGCGATCCTCCTGCCTCAGCCTCCTGAGTAACTGGGACTACAGGCATGCACCACCATGCCCAGCTAATTTTTTCTATATATTTTTAGTTGTCCAGATAATTTCTTTATATTTTTAGTAGAGACAGGATCTCACTCTTGCTCAGGCTGGTCTCGAACTCCTGACCTCGAGCAGTCCTCCCGCCTGGGCCTCCCAGAGTGCTAGGATTACAGGTGTGAGCTACCATGCCCAGCCTACAATACTCTTTTATTAACTGTACTCACCATGCAATGTAATAGATCTCAAAAACAATCATTTTTCTCTTTAAATTTTGTATTCTTTGACCATCATTTCTCCATTTTCCCCACTCTAGCCTCCAGCCTCTGTAACCACCATTCTACTCTCTGTTCTACAAATTCGATTGTTTTAGATTGCTTATATAAATGAGAACATGTGGTATTCGTCTCTCTGGCTTATTTTCTGTAGCATAACATTCTCTAGTTCCATCCATGTTGTTGCAAATGATGGATTTTTTCTTTTTAAAGGCTAAATAGTATTCCACTGTGTATATATACCATATTTTCTTTATCGACTTATCTGTTGATGGACAATTAATTTTGTAACTTGGCTACTGTGAATTGTGCTGCAGTCTACATGGGAGTGCAGACATCTCTTCAACCAACTGATTTCAAATCTTTTGGGTAAATACCCAGAAATGAGATTGCTGGATCATGTGGTAATTCTGTTTTTAGTTTTTTGAGGAACCTCCATACAGTTTTCCATATGGCTGTACTAATTTACATTCCTACCAACAGTGTACAGGGTTTCTCCACATCCTTGCCAACATTTTTCTTTTGTCTTTTTGACAATAGCCATTCTGACAGGTGTGAGATGCTATCTCATTGTGGTTTTAATTTACATTTCCCTAATGATTAATGACATTGAGCATTTTTTCATATATTTGTTGGCCATTTGTATATCTTTTGAGAAATGTTTATTCAGGTCCCTTGCCCACTTTTAAATTGGGTTTTTGTTTTCTTGCTATTGAGTTGTTTGAGTTCCTTCCACAGAGCCAGCCTTTTATATCCATGGGTTTGGAGTCCATGAATTCAACCAATCATGGATCGAAAATTAACAATACAACAACAACAACAAAATAATACAAATTTAAAAACCAATGCAGCATAACTGTTTACATAGGCTTTACATTGTATTAGGTATTATAAGTAATCCAGAGATGATTTAAAGTATATGGAAGGATGTGTGTAGGTTATATGCCAATACTACAACATTTTATATAAGGGACTTGAGCAGATTTTGATATGTGCAGAGGACCTGGAACCAGTTGCCCCATGGATGCTGGAAGAACGACTGTATTTTTTATATTAACCCCTTGTTGGATGTATGGCTTACAAATATTTTCTCCCAGTCTGTAGGTTGTCTGAGGACACTGTTCTTCCCTTTGCTGTGCAGAAGCTTTTTAGTATTATGTAATCCCATTTGTCTATTTTTGCTTTTGTTGCCTGCACTTTTGGTGTCAAATCCAAAAAATCATTGCCCAGACAATGTTGTGTAGTTTTTCCCCCCGTGTTTTCTTCTAGTTGTTTTATAGTTTCCGATCTCATGTTTGTCTTTAATCCATTTTGGGTTGATTTTTATACTGTAGATCATGTGATAAGGGTCCAGTTTTATTCTGCATGTGGATATCCAACTTGGAAATAAATCTTTGATAAAATTTTGTAAATGAATATTTTATGATATAGATGATTAGGAAATTGTAAATGCAGCAGTATTTTTCCAGCTCATTTGTCCATGTTACCTTATTTTAATTTTTATCTCAAGGCAGTTGTGTGGCCTAGCATCATGGGATGAATATAGGAACTTATAAACTAAATCTTTCAGTTGCAGATGTGTTTTTATATGTCATTTTTGCCAGAAATGCAAATGCTGCTAAATTTCTGCAAATTTACATCTGAAGAAGATGTATCTTCTTAGCTATTGATACTGCCTTTTTGATATCCAACTGAATTGAGTGTCAGGAATCTACCATTCTTTTTCTGTCTGTGAGAGCAGATGGCTTATGTGACTTTAAGTTATAATATATGTTACCTGTACTCCTCTTTGAAACCTTATTGAATTTTTACTTTGAAGATTTTTTTAGTTAAAGAGATTTTGCTTTCATTTTTTACAATTTATCTGGCATAGTACATTCTAAATACAGTTAGATTTAAAGGTATGAGAACAGCAGTGCCTTCTTTGGAATGCAGTTATCTGGATGATAAATGAAGGTACTTCTATCTGAAATCTAAACCATGAGCTGCGCGGAATTTTAGAAATGTGCTTTATTATAAGACTTGTCAGGGTATTCCATTAAAAAGTAAACCCAGGACATTTACACTTGGTCTTTTAATTTAAAGGGCTTGATTTTCAATTGTATGAATCTGCTTAAGTAGCTTTAAAAACATTTTTTTGGTATTGTGCCTATTGAGTTAAACAAGTTCAGTTTACTTCAAATATATAGTTTTTTAGAATTTTAAAATATTTATTAGAAAGGTTTTTTAGTTCTGTAATGTAAGAACTAGTTTTTCGATTAAATCTTGGGGAGTCTATTTTTGTTTAAATTGTGCACTTTTTACTGAGTGGTAATTTCCAAGTGAATTCCTTGCACAACTAGCCCAAATACATTTCAGTTTTGACTTGTATCTACTTAGTTTTGGACATACTTAAGTTCCTTCTGTGAGGCTGTATGGACCATTCATTATTGGAAACTGGAATTTATACATTGAGTTAAACATATATTGAGGTGATGTCAGTGTATGACTTGTTTTGGAATATGCAATGATCTTTTTAAAAAATCGGTTTCTTTGAGGTATAATTTACATGCAGCAAGATGTCATTTTAAGTGTAAAATTTGAGGTTTTGATTTTTTTTAAAATCAGCTGAATAGGTATAACTTTCATTAAAGTTCACTGATTTGAAGTGTTCAATTTAATGAGTTTTTAAAACAGCTTTATTTTTGTATTATTTTACATTTCATAAAATTCAGATTTTATGGGCACAGTTTATTTTAGTAAATTTATATCCTTGTGCAGACATCACTAAAATCTAATTTTAGAACTCTTCTATCACATGAAAAAATTCTCTCGTGCCCTTTTGCAGTCAGTCTCTGTTCCCATCCCGAAGTTTTGACTTTTCTAGAAATTTTATATAAATGGAATCATACTTTTGTGTCTGGCATTGTGTTTTTGAGACTATTCATGTTGTTGCATGTTTCAGTAGTCCATCCTTTTTTGCTGAATAGTATTCCATATTTTATTTATTCACCAGCTGAAGGATAGTGTACAGTTTTTATCTATTATTAATAATGCTCCTATGCATATTCTATATAAATCTTAGTGATTTTTACAAATAAAAATATGCTTTTATTTCTCTTGTGTGGAATTGCTGGGCGTTATAGTAAAGTTATGTTTAACTTTTTAAGAAACTGCCAAACAAACTCTGCTATTTTACCTTCTTACCAGTATTGTATGAGGGTTTTACTTTCTCCATGTTCTCTCCAATGCTTAGTATTATTATCAGTCTTTTTAATTTTAGCCATTTTATTGTTTGTAGTAATATTTCATGGTTTTTTAAACAGCTTTCTTGATATATAATTCACATACCATAGAATTCATCCATTTCAAGTGTGCAAATTCAATGGCTTTTGGTATATTCAGAGTTGTACAACTATCACCACAATCAATTTACATCATCCTCCAAAAGAAACTGCATGCCTTGGCCATAATTCTCCTACCCACCAACTCCTAATCCTAGACAATCAGTAATCTACTTTCCATCTCTATAGATTTATGGACATTTCATAAGTGGAATCATACAGTATGTGGTCCTTTGTGACTGGCTTCTTTAACTTCTGTTTTCAAGGTTTACCTATGTTGTAGCATGTATCAGTACTTCATTTCTTTTTATTACCCAGTAATGTTTCATGTATAGTTATATAACTTTTTATCTATTGATCAGTTGATAGACATTTTGGATTTTTTCCACTTTTGGCTATTATGAATAAGGCTGCTGTGAATATTTATTGTACAATTTTTTATTTTGTGTGTGTGTATAGATGTATGTTTTCATTTCTCTTGGTGTATATCTAGGAGTGGAATTGCTGGCACATATAGTAACTCTGTGTTAGCCTGTTGAGGAATTGCCTGACTGATTCTAATACAACTGTACCATTTGACATTCCCTATAACACTAATGTACAGCAACATTGATTTTAATTGATGTGCATTAGAGACTAGGGGGTGGCAATGGTGGTGGTGCATTTTTATGACTTCATACTAAGAAATCCTGGTTATCATATTAAATGAAGCTTTCTCTTCCCTCTTCTCCCCTTTGAAAACACTGTTGACATTTACACTTGATTAATCGTCTTATTTTTCTGTTTTACAGAGTAAGGAAGTTAGCCTGAGTTTTGTGAAAAACCAGAGAAGAGAAGCTAAGACGACAGTAGACAAGGTTTTTCCAGTTTGCATAATGTAAGTTCTTTTCACTTTTCTTGGCCTAGATCCTGTGTTAGCTGACAAAGCTGTTTCTATGGAAACAAATAGTCCAACCTCTTAGAATGTCAGAGGAATGCTAATCACTTAAAATGAGACTGCCCAGCTGCTGGTCAAAGGACATTACTTGCTGGAGAAGGGGAGAAAAGGATGAATTGAAAAATTTCTAGAGTTCTGGACACTAGTGTAGAATGAACATGTTGATGCATATGAAGTATACCTCTTCCATTTCCCTCTGCCTAAAAATTAGGATACTGATAATACAGGAAATTGTCTTCCTGCTAACCTGCCTTGTTTCCCAGTTCTTAAACAGATAGTTTTATTTCTTGGCACTGTTTTCAGTGGACCTGTACCCTAGGCCATTTCAGTCCCCTCAATCTCAATCATTTGCACTTACTGAAGCTTAGTTTCCTTTTACCCACTTCTCCCATAGCCAATTTATGCAAGCAAAATCCTTTCTCCCCTACTAGTTTGACATTAGCATTGAAACAGCTTTGTGCTTGCCAACTTGAAAATTCATTTTTCTTGTTTTGTGGACTATGTAAAGATTTTATTTTTATTTTTTAATTTTTTTAGAGACACCATGTCTGTCTGTCACCCAGGCTGGAGTGAAGTGACTCTATTGTAGCTCACTGCAGCCTTGAGCTCCTGGGCTCAAGGGATTCTCCTGCCTCAGCCTCCTGAGTATCTAGGACTATACAAACAGGCCACCATGCTGGCTAACTTTTCTATTTTTTTTATAGAAATGGGATCTCGCCATGTTGCCCACGCTGGTCTCAAACTCCTGGCCTTCAATAAGCTTCTTGCCTCAGCCTCCCAAAGTGCTGGGATTATAGGTGTGAGCCACTGCGCCTGGCCAGATTTTTATTTTTATTATTTTTGTTTTCTAGTGGGGATGGGAGCAGGGATTCTGATGAGGATTTGAAATGTGTGTTCTTTGAAACTTTCCTTCTTTTCTCTTTTTTAACTTATAAGTGGAGAATTGAAAAGAAGGGAATTAGGGCTAGTAATTTGTAACTGTATTGTCTTCATAAGATGGTCTATTATTTACACATGATGAGGTCATTCTCTAGTTCAGTCATTTACCAGCTTCTGATTTGTCAAACAAAGGATTTTTTCCCCCCTAAGGGGGGAAAGGGCAATTTCTTTGGACTGGGACTCACTGTTAATTAATGTATATGGACTACATAGATGACCTAGAGTATTCATGGATTAATGTGCTTAAAAATTATGATGGTCTTAATGCTAAAACTATAGGACACAGCATAATGTTTCTTTGATTCTGGAAGAACTTTCTGGATCTTTCATAGCCCTCATAAATTATAAACATTATAGAGTCTATATGGTGAGGTAATTATTTAACAATGTGGATCTTGAAGGTAGAAAATGAATGGACAAGTACTTAATAAGGCATTTGGGCAGGAAGAAAAAAGATGGGACAGACACAAATTAGAAGGCTAAATTAGAAGGCTCAATGCAGGAGGGTAGTAAAAGATACAGTTAGAAAGCTTGGATTCATCTTGTGAGTTTGGACTTTAGGTGATGTAAAAGCCATCAGAGCTTCTGAACAGAGGAGTGATTTGCTCCTATAATTAATTCAGCATATCTCTTACTAGGTATTATGGCTATAGAGATGTATAGGACAGATCTCTGCCAATTAGATCATTTACCTGTGTGATTTACAGTCACCTTGAAATTAATGTGTCCAAAACTAAACTCATATTTCCCTTTAATTTCCCTGTGCTTCTATTTGATTCTCCTGTGTTCTCCTTCGAAATTAATGACATTGTCATCTACCTAGTAACCCAAGGACAGTGATTAAGAGTGATGGTTCTGGAGTCACACTGCCTGGATTCATATTCTGAAGCCTTCTGTTTGGCCTTTGCGCTGGGCAATGTCATAGATCAGCCTGGTTCCCGACCTCAAGGTATTTCTAGTCTAGTGGGGCAGAAGGACAGAGATATAAAATAGCTGTAGTCCAGCTTGATCAAGAATGTGAAAGGCATGGTAGGATTCCAGAGGAGGATGTATTTGAGCTAAGACTTAAGAGGAGAGTAGGCAAAGATTAGATCCTAGGCAGTCCGATTCTGGAGGCTAATTAAATATGCTGTCTTAGGTAACTGGATGGATATAGTGACATTAATTAGAATTGAAAACAGAGGAAGAGGATTAAAGAGAAGAGGGGACTAAAAGGAAATATGAATTTAATTTTGGATACATTAATTTCTAGATTCCTATAGGAAATTTTGGTAAGATAGAGTAATGGGCAGGGTTCTTGTCTCTATAACCCTAGTACCTAGCCTGGGGTAAATGATCAATAAAATTTATGTACAAATCGCTCATCTCTTTCAATTATTTTTAATACTTTCAGGGTAAAGGTCTAAAACTCTTCTCAGTCTGGCCTCCTGCTTGCCTTTCCAGTTTTATCATTATTCATATATGGCATGCTCCCATTGTTCCATCCAGCTTTATTGCATTCTATTCTGTTTTCTGAAAGAGCCACTCATACTCTTCCTTCCTATTGGTCATATGATTCTGTCTGCCTGGAACAAACCCTCTTCTGTCTGACTTAATTTTTAGTTGTCCTTTGAAATGCAGCTCAAAGAAATGTATCCTTATGTATTGAGTGTTTTCTGTCACCTTTTACTACAAACTTAAGTTTTATAGTCCAGTATCTGTACATCCTCTGTGAATTTATGACATTCTAAGTTTAGTTGAACAAATGTTTATTGAGCATTTCTTATATGACATATATTATGATAAGCACTCAGGGGTATGAAAATCAGACATGACTCCTGTCTCTTAACAAATTTAGAATCTGGTGAGGAGAGACCAACTGGGGAAGAATAATCATTTAATTTTCTTTGCTGTCTCTCCCAGTAGACTGTGAACACTCCTGGGGAGATAACCAAAATGGAATTTTAAGCGGATTATTATTAGGTTGCAGAAATTTTTCTGAGAGTAGAAGACTAGGTCCAGATAGACAAGCATGATAATAAATAGTCCAGGCATAAGAATTCTGATTCAGATCACCTGGCCCAGTCTCTCTTGCATGACCTATAATTTTCCCTCATGATTTAGTATGGTGAATATGGACATAGCCTTAGAGTTTTTAAGCTGCGTTTTAATTTTAGTTCATAATTTTTATAGACTAGCATTATATTAAGTAAAAAATATAGTATTAATATTTATTAAATTTGATTTTTAATATCCAGTAATTGTAAATAGAGAAGGTTAAGAATTTTCATTTTCTGAAAATATGTACACTCCTAGATTTTTAAAATTAAGTGTAGCACTGCAGTAACTCCTACACAAATTTCTGCTTACTTGTAATGAAAACATTAAAAAAAGCTGAATTTGCATTTGTGTGTAATCAACATAAAAAGCTTAAGAATTGCCTAGCATAAATTTAATAGCTCTCGTGTTAATGAAAAAGGCAGCAATCTAGTGGTAAATAAGGTACTTGTTGTAGATCACATAATTATAAATAAAGAAGCTAAAATTTGGATGGAAGACAAAAGTTTACCAAAAATCTTGTGACAGTGTAATTTTAGTGGCCCATGTAGCTTGCATCCATTTTCCTGATAGCCTAGTGGTTTTCTTGGTAGCCTAGGTGGGTTTGTGTTAAGCATTTTGTCTTCTATCTTCTGTCTCTACTTGCATTATGACCTAAGATGTTTAAGAAAAGATTGTCCGGCATTAGGAATATTATCTGAAAACCTGGCTTTTGCTTAGTTGGTTGGCATTGTGCTAACCAACCTGTTTATGAAGTAATGCTCAACTCAAGGAGGTAGTAGGTTTATTATTACAAATATTTGTAAAGTCTTGAGTGAAAGAAGACTAATTAGAGTTAATGTGTGGGTTTACATGTATATAAACAATCCGCCTATTTATGCCTGAGAAATGGCTTGATGAAAAGCCAGTGTCATCACGTAAAATATTTTTCTTATCTAAAATATATTGAAGGATTTTTAAAATATGAGAATCAAGCTAATACTGTTATAATAGTTAATATTAAGTATGTATATTTTCCTTTTATAATTTGCATACATTATCTCATTTAAAACTCAGAACCATTGAACCTATGAATCTGAGGTTCAAAGGGAGAAACTGACTGGTTTTAAATCATAAAGCTAGAGGTTGTGGCACAGCCAGAGTAAAAATTCAGTTTTCTTGTCTCCAAGTTCAAGGCATTCTTTTTGCTGTACAGTATGACTTGAAAATTCTTTTGAGTGGTAACAGATACTACCATTTTTTCTAAATGAATCCTTATGAAGAGTTAACTCCAGTTCTCTCTCTCTTCCTTCCTTTCTTTCTTTTTTTAAGTAGAGACAAGCTCTCGCTGTACTGCCCAGGCTGGAGGGCAATGGCACAGTCATAGCTCACTGCAGCTTTGAACTCCTGGGCTCAAGCAATCCTCTTGCCTCAGCCTCTCGAGTAGCTGGGACTACAGGTACGAGCTACCACACCCTGCTAACTTCTTAAAAAATTTTTTGTAGAGACAGGGTCTTGCTATGTTGCCCAAGCTGGTCTCAAACTCCTGGCCTCAAGCAATCCCTGCCCCCTTGGCCTCCCAAAGTGCTGAGATTACCGGTGTGAGCCACTATACCAGGCCTCAATTCTTTTTTTTTAATGTGACCAATTATAAATAATGATAACCCATGTAATCCTTTTCTCACTTAATGTAGTTCTATCCTGTAGATGCCTTAGCTGCTAATTAAAGTTTCTTGTTCATTGGGCATCTTCTTCATCTCAAAAACTCCTGAAAATGAAATACTGCCTATATCTCAAGTGAGCCACAAACATGGCTGCTATGCCAAATAGATTGATTGTCATCAGTTTCCTTAGCAGTTAACCGTTATTTCAAAGTTTAGAGATTTAAAAGTTATTTCAATCCCATGTTTATTAATTGAACATAAAGTACTATGTTGAGACAACTATTAAAAGATGATTAAAACCTTTTTATACTTCAGGCAACCTATTCTCTACCAAGCTAGTACCCAAAACTTTTTACTTTCCCACTTCGCTAAACTTTCCAGTACTGTGTACCACTTTTTTTTCAGCTGTAAAATTGAATGTATGCTTCAAATTTTGGGAAGTGAGCTTTTTAAAACTTTCCTCAGCATTACCTGTAAAGTGAAAGGAAAGTATTTAATCTACATAGCAAAATATCATTATACAGTTATTAGATATCTTCTATGTTATGTGGAGCTTAGAGGTGGGTTATGTAAAATCTGCTTTTATATTGTAATTCTTATACTTTTTCCCCCCGTCTTTCCCCTTAGATTTTCTTCATGGATATTTTTCATAGCATTATTATGTGATGTGAGAAGTTTCTTTTTTTTTTTTGTTGAAGTAACATGGATTTTATACTACAGAATCAAGAGAATTGGCTTTATAGGAAAAATTGATTTATAAAAGTGGTACAGGTTTTTATAGATAACCATGACAACATCCCATATGAATGGGCATGTTACAGAGGAATCAGACAGCGAAGTAAAAAATGTTGATCTTGCATCACCAGAGGAACATCAGAAGCACCGAGAGATGGCTGTCGACTGCCCTGGAGATTTGGGCACCAGGATGATGCCAGTACGTCGAAGTGCACAGTTGGAGCGTATTCGGCAACAACAGGAGGACATGAGACGTAGGCGAGAGGAAGAAGGGAAAAAGCAAGAACTTGACCTTAATTCTTCCATGAGACTTAAGAAACTAGCCCAAATTCCTCCAAAGACTGGAATAGATAACCCTATATTTGATACAGAGGAAGGAATTGTCTTAGAAAGTCCTCATTATGCTGTGAAAATATTAGGTAAGTAAAAATAGGATAATGGTAAATGATTTGCATTAGTTTGTCTATGCCTTATAACATGTACAGGAAGGAAGAGGGATTTAAGAGAATGTAAGTAATGGCAGTTTGAATTCCAGACCAAGATCAATTCTTTTCTTGGAAAGGCCATATAACAATCATTGTTTATTGTTAGCCACATAGAGCTAAAGCATATGGCTTAAATGTTTAGTCACTGCAACATGTTTTTTAGATATAAAAAGTTCTGCAAGTGGCCTAACATTTAAAGCCTTGAAATTTACCTTTTATATCAAACTCACAAACTTTTATATAAAAATACAGAAAAACAATTTTCAGATTTTGAATTTCTGATTTCCTTAAAGTAAGTTTGTAAAACAGTAATGAAATTAATAACTATGGCTTAAACTGTATTTGATTTCTTTAATTAATGATTGCCAGTAAGAACTGGTGCTGCTTGTATGGCATCATACACATAAAATGTGGCTCAAAATTTTCTATCCCCAAATTGTGTTCTGTGAAAGCAAAAAAAAAAAAAAAAACCTCCAAAATATTAATCCTATGAGATATTGATAGATACAGACAAAAAAGAGTTCTGTGACCAAATAAATTTTGAGACTGCTATGTCAAATAAGCAGCTTTTTATTTCAGGACATCTTAGAATATCTGTACACACACATGCATGCATACACACACACACACACACACACACACACACACACACACACACGAGTGCTCACTGAACTAGTGTTAGAAGTTGGTAGAAGTCAGTTTGAGAAATGCTGCCTTATACATTAATTTGTGTACTCTTTAAACCTGAGCTAACCCAAATGAAGCATTTTATTTATTGGTGGTTAACTATTTTGGGGATGTGCAAAAAGAATGTTTCTACTTTTCTGCGGAAGGAGAGAGTCTTGTTGTCATTGTCATCATTTTGCCATTCATTTAAGTGTCTGTTGAGCCCTGTACTAGTTGTTTTAGCCATCACCATTCCATGTAATACCCACAACAATCCTGTTAACAGGACTCTATAATCTTCATTTTGAAGATAAACAAGTTGAACCTCATTTAAATCACTTGTTTAAGATACCAAGCTAGTAGGTAGTAGAGCCAAGTTCAAATTTGCCAGATCTGGAGTGATGTACTGCACAAAGTGGAGAGTTTGAGTGGTGACTAACATCCAGCCTGCACTTCACTCACCAGACCATAGCTCTGGCTACCTAGAGTTGAGCACCTTTTTCTAATTTGCACAAAGGTACCATATATATGCTAGATTTGTCCCTCACTAAGTCTCTTTATTCCAAGTCTGGAGTGGTTTCTGCTACATCACATCATCGGTTTCTTTTCTGTGTTATAAATTTATTCAGGATCTGCATTTCAAATTTACATGCTTCTTTGTGTTTTAAGAACTCATAGATATGTGTTCAGTCATAGTGAAGTCTGCTAAATGCCTTCAGATGTTATAGTTTCTGTGAAAACTAAAAGGTTACATATTTTCTTAATACATTTATATGAAGAAATTGTATGTTCTTTTTTCCTAAGGGTTTTGTTAGAGTAAAAATGCTTTATTCCTGATTGCCTCTTACTAGCCTTCATTTCTCATCACTTCATTATTATTTATTAACATTCTGTAAATATTCTCTATTGGAGAAAATTTATGTTATATCCAGTGCAAGCCTGGATTGATTCTTTTGTTTTTCTGTTTAAATTCCTTTAAGATTGATGTATTTGTGCATTTGCTTTACACAGATGTAAGTGTGCATTTAATAGATAATATTCAGTTAATCACAGTAAAGAAACAAATAAATAGCTTAAGCCGGATTCACTTAGGGGGAAAGTCGTGGGGTATTTTTTTTTCTTAAGCACAGAAAATTGGAGATCATTTGTCTTACTTTTTCTGCTTTTTCCTATTTCTGATTGTATGTTCTGTTGCTGATTTTCTGCAAATTCAGATTAAAGGACAGCTATATTTCTTCTAATTTATAGTCCACCATGGTTTTCAAAAATACCTTTTTGTGGTCCTTGAACTTAAGATTGTTTTATATATTTTACTTTAAAGTAATTTGAAATGTAGTTCCAGGTATTTATAATTTGTTTCTTGGACAGGAGGAGATTTAATATTCTGAGAAATAAGTGATAGAGTTAATGTTAATACACTCAACACAAATGCTGTTAATTATAGGAAACTTGAAAAATTAGCAAAAGTTATAAGATTGTCACTGTCAGTCATAGCCTCAGATTTTTGATATATTCAGTTTTAAATTTTCATTGAAAATGAAGTGTAATAGCTTTTTACCAATCATTTTTTTTCTTGTTCATAATCTGCTAACACATCAAACTACAACAGAAATACTCCCTGAAAATTGTATCTCCTTGCCAGTATTTTGATTAATACACACATGACAGGAGACAACTTCTCAGCCCTTTTCACAGCCAGAAACAGCAACTTTGTTTTAAATGAGAGAAGGATGAGGCAACTGATTTCTTTCTTTGAGAGGGAGCCTTCAGTTTCCAAACTATATATCATCATTACCTGTAAGTAGACGAAGTACTTTTTAGAATTGAAGATGTGGTTGGCAAGGTTAAGTACTTTAATTGTCTGGGTGGTTTTTAATGAAAGTATTTGTAAATTTGGCAATGTATAATAAAGTATAGGGGTGAGATTGATAGAAAATACTCAAAAGGGATGAACTGAATTTTTTTGTTTAAAACCTCTTAAAATCTAGTCAAAAATTAGAAAATAGCGATTGGGAACTTAATTTCAAATGAATAATTAAAATTAGTATTATAAATTGTAAAAGTTTTAATGTATTGGGGAGACTTCCTTAAAATAGCATTAGTTTTTAAAGCTTGCTTTGCTACACATATCGTTGTTCTCTTTCATAATCAAAGACTTGAAATCCTGAGAAAAGAACATAATGCAGGTTAGAGTGGGCTGAGATAGAGTAGGATAATTTTGAGATTTTTCTAGATTATAGATTTCACTGTTTTTGTGTTCTCATATAAGTAATTTTGGACCAGGGATGTGGACAAATAAATATAGTAGACAATATTGAAAGAGAATAAACTCGGGAAGACTGCTTTCTGTAGTATTGTATATGTGACTATATATTATAATTGTAATACCTTTGAAGAAACATTAGGAAAGGGCAGACACACTCATGGTGAGCTATCTATTTTGTGGTTAATAAGGAGACTCTTGGAATTTGTGATTAGGGGCTTTCTAAGCTACACCAGATGCTGTTAGTGTGAAGAAACAAAAGACACACCAATGTGAAGAAAACCAGGATGAATCAAACTAAAGAATGAACCATTTTCATAATAGTAATAGCATGTTTCAGTCTTGATTAGTGTCCACATATTTTTTGCCAGATGTCTCTGGATATTCAAACTATTAAAAGAGTATTGATATTTTAAAGTTACAGTAAATAGTTCTTCCACATTTCTTTCTGATGTTTAACTGCCTTTTGATTGACCATGGGACATACTGGAATTTTGTGTGATTGTGATAAACTTTATTAAAAGTTGACTTTAAAATAAAGTTTATTTAAAGCCAACAAAATTCCAGTACCAATAAATCTTGAGTTTTAGTTCAGGCTGGTTCTGAGAAGTTAATTATTTTCACTATCAAATTTTTGCTTAACTATTTCAAACAAACTTTATTAGCCATTCTTTCAGGGGCTTTTTTTCCCCTAGAAGTGAAATGATTAAACCTATTAGTACTAGATTTAATGTTTCAAGTGTTGGGACCACTTGAGAATTTTCTGATTTAGTCAAATTGCTAAAATTAGAGCTAACTTAAAAAGTAAAGATTTTAAAATTCATTAGAATATGTATATATTCATGTAAATTTTGGTTAAATATATACAATTCTATTGAAAAATTATTAACTGCTATTTCATTTAGTCTTTGACACAATGCATCAAAACTTTATTCCAGGCTGAGTGTAGTGGCTTATGCCTGTAATCCCAGCAGTTTGGGAGGCTGAGGCAAGAGGATTGCTTGAGGCCAAGAGTTTAAGACCAGCCTGGACAACATATTGAGACCTTGTCTCTACAAAAAATTTTAAAAATTAGCCGGGCATGGTGGCATACCCCTGAAGTCCCAGCTACTTGGGAGGCTGAGCAGGAGGATTGCTTGAGCCCAGGAGTTTGAGGTTGCAGTGAGCTGTCCACAAAGCAACTGCACTCTAGCCTGGGCAATAGAGCAAGACCCTGACTCTAAAAAAACTTCATTCCGCTTATTAAGTAATAGTAGGTTTTAACTTTTCCCCTCTTGCAAAGATTTCCTTCATTATCTTATGGCGTATTCAGAAATGCATAACATAATTGCATACTGGAAAGTTTTATTATCACTTAATTGCCATTGACCTTGGACAAGTTATTTAAGTTCTCTGAGCCTCAGTTTCAGGATTTTCTTGAGGACCAAATGAAAAAATGTACGTGAGCATGTAGCACTCTCTAGGTTTGAGTGAAATTTCATTTTTGTAAGAACCAGAAGCTACCAGAAAGATCATCTAACCCTCTAGTCCATGAAATTTGTGGATCTTAAAGACTAATTTTAATTTCATTTTTTAAATAACAACTTTGTTAAGATATAATTCACATACTATAGAATTTACTCTTTTAATGTATACAATTCATTAGTTTTTGGTATAGTCACAAGATTGTACAACCATTACCACTATATAATTCCAAAATGTTTTCATCACCCTAGAAAGATACCTTGTACCCATAAGCAGTCACTGCCTATTCTCCCCTCCTTCCAGCCCCTGACAACCACTAATATATATTCTGTCTGTTTGGATTTGTTTATTCTGGACATTTCATATAATCAAATCACACACAACTATGCGCCCTTTTTTGACTAACCTCTTCACTCAGTGTTATATTTTCAGGGTTCATCCATGTTGCAACATGAATTGGTACTTCATTCTTTTTTATGGCAGAATAATATTCCATTGTATGGATATGTCACATTTTGTTCATTCATCTGTTGATGGACATTTGGGTTGTTTCCTTGTTTTGACTATTGTGAATAGTGCCATTATGAATGCTCTTGTACAAGTTTTTGTTTGAACACCTATTTTTAATTCTTCTGGATATATACCTAGGAGTACAGTTGCTGAATCATATGGTAATTCTATGTTTAACTTATTGAGGAACTGCCATACTGTTTTCCACAATGATTACACTATTTGACATGCTCACCAGCAATATGTAAGGGTTCCAATTTCTCTACATGCTTCATACTACTTGTTTGTGTTTTTTTAAAATTTCAGAATATTACAGGGGTACATAGGTTTTGGTTACATAACTTGCTTTTATACAGTTTGACTCAAAGTTAAAAGTGTGCCCTTCAGTCAGTTAATGTGCATTGTACCCATTAGGTATGAATTTACCCACCCCTTCCCATCTACTTGATTTCCCCTGAATTTTACTTTCATATGTGCGCATTAATGTTGATCAATTAGTTCCAATTTAGTGTTGAGTACATGTGGTGTTTGTTTTTCTATTCTTGCAATACTTCACTAAGAAGAATGGCTTCCACTTCCATCCAGGTTGTTATGCCACTAGTTGTTATTGTCTTTTTAATTTTAGCTATCCTATACCCAGTAATCTTTTTACAGTTAGAATAAAATAGAAAATATTAAAGTATATTGCACATAAGCATACATAAATATTTTATTTCAAATAGATATGTATATATTGGGTTGAGAAATAAAGCATATATATTTTTAATGGGTTGCCAACAAAAATCTGAGAAATACTATTAATATTATAGTTAAACTCCCTTGTTTTATAGAAAGGCCCAGAGACTTGAGGTGGGTTATCCAGTGACATATAATACAATTAATAAATGATCAAGCCATTGCTAGGACCCAGGTATTCTGATTCCAAGGTTGGGACTTTTTTTCTCTCTCATCGAGTACCTTTCTTTTGTCCAGGGACAATCATGAGGCTTTTGTACTTGATTGAGTAGTAGTCACTTCAAGACAGTTTTCTATTGTCTTACCACATTTAGGGGTAAGATTTTTGCTTTGTTGTCTCTCAGCTGTCTTTTCTTATAAATTTGGCTAGTATTTGTTTTTAATTTGCTAACCCAATTGTTAATTACTGTTCAGCATCTTTCATAAACTTCTGTTATTTTTAACAAATTCCCTTTGACCTAGCCCACTGAGAAGCAAAGTTCAGGGATCTGAATTTCATGTTCTTAAATTTACAAAGAAAAGAAAGGAAAAGAGAGAAAAAGAGAAAAGAAGGACTACCCCTTATTTAAGCAAAGATTTCCTGAATGACTGTTCTGATTTTGATACAGCTGGTTAGGAATATTGGAAACTGATGTAATTTCCTCATACGTTCCTCATATGAATATCATATTTGACCCTACAGTTTAGGGAAAAGAAAGCTTTAAAGTTTCAGAAAAAAGTCACGAAGTTGGTAGGAATTGAAATTTCCAAGGATAGGTTAAAAGAGTGGGTATTATTTACACGATGAAATGGAAGAATCTTGATGCTGGAGTAGATCTCTAGAAGCTATCTGTTTTCATATGGGGTAAATGAGAGTAATATGTAAAAATAAACAAAGCTAATCCCAGGGTAGATTGCTATCTCCATTGCTTTGAAATATCTTCAGGGATGGAGATTCCTTAGGTAATTTTAATGTTTGCCCTGATAGCTGATATTGCTGTATGGCTTCCCAGAGTATGAAGATAAAATTTCAGATAAAGTAACTCTTGGTGATTGCTTTCTGTTGCCTATTTTAAAGTCTTCATTCTTTTACATTTTTGACTGCCAGGAGAGGGCCAGGGTGGGAGGAGAGTTCAGGGGGATGGACCTATGTGTGTTTGTATTTATCTGTTTTAATTGTATCCCGAAGCCAAATGTGTTAATAAATGATTTTCCTTTAAGATCATATATCCTCTTGTAACATAAATAATCAAGATTTAAGTGTTGTATGAAATGTTAAAGAAGATGATGGGAACTTGAAACAATTTCTATTGAAAACCAAGTAAGAGGAAATAGATCAAACTGTAGGGCAAGTAATTTAAACTGGATATAAAGAGCTTCCTTGTAGGAAAGTTGTTACGGATTAGAATTTATTACCAAAGCTAGGTTTGCTATGCCTGCTTCTGCCTTTCCTCTGTAGAGTGTCTCCATCCTGCCTTACTCTGGGTACTTCTCTGCCCCAGCACTTCTTTATCCATTTCCCACCTAGCGCTTAGGTCAGTCTTTCCCACTAGCCCTGTGGTTCTCTATGTCTCTCTCTGTTTATTGTCCATGTGGTTCTTCCTCCTTGTGTCTGTTGTCTGTATATGGAGTTGGGGAAGGGAATCTCTTCTCTTTGTACTCTGTCCTCTCTTTGTTGTCTCTGTGTCTTCATCTTTATTACAGAAGAGTGTGCGTGTTTAACAGGACTGAATTAGTTGCATCCGAATGGATTTTTAAAATTCCTTCTGAAATTGTATGCAGTGTTGAAGAATGTAGGTGGATTTTTGTTTGTTTGGAGTAACAGAACCCTCAGAGAATGGAACATTTCTTTGAGTGTGTAGAAAATTAACCATTCTCGAAAAATATGTATTTTTGAAGTGCTTTTAAAGATGTACCATTTAGGAACAACATTTTTTTGTAAACTTACAACTAAATTTTCTCACCTTTGAAATTAAGAGTTTTTTTTTTTTTTTGAGACAGAGTCTCACTCTTTTGCCCGGGCTAGAGTGAGTGCCTAGAGTGAGTGCCGTGGC
>NW_012150840.1:7928549-7930403 GCF_000956105.1 Propithecus coquereli
ACTGTCTCAAAAAAAAAAAAAAAAAAAAAGAACAAGAATCTCTGAGTTAATGTTGCCAACAGGTATTATTCATTAGATTATTTGACATTATACTTCATATCAGAGAAAAGACCCTCTGTCAGGATTTATTTAAAAAGAACTGAGTAAAGACAATGAACTCATCTTATTTCTCCTAATCAGTATTTTAGGACTAGTGCCATAGGTATTTATTGCTTTGTGTGTGACTTCAAAAATGTTACTGTACAGAAAAGGCATCATTTTTAATGTCCTTTAAATTGATAAGCCTATTTTCAAGTACATAGTAATTTCATCAGAGGGCTTGTGTCATTTGATATTTCAGATTTTCTCAAGTATTTATTTGTTTTAGCTGCATGTGGTTTAGTTCATATCTTCTTGTCAAGCTACATATATTTAATGAAGTTTTGAAAACTCTTACGAGTGTCTGGTAACTTAATCTGTTTTACTTGTTCATTAAGTATTTTTAATGGAAACATTTAAGCCTGAAGGATGAGAGTGCTTTGGGCAGCTTTTCTTCCTAAGAAAGCTATCTGGAAACGTTCCCAGCTAAACTGATCAAAGCAGCAATGGAATTTATCTGAAAACTTTATCCATTTAAATCATAGTTATCAATTTTGCTGTACTACTTGGTTACCCAGGCTACTGCGACCCTATAAAAGATACTTTACAACATTTCTCAAAAGGGTACATAGCCTGTGTTCACAGAAATTGCAGTTTTGGTTTCTTTTGCCGAGTTTCTCCAGTGTACTACCCAGCATGCTATTGTAATATTAGAGATGAAATAATATACTTAGAGAAAATATTTAAGGAGAAGACACTTGGTTAAAATATCCAAAGTAAAACACAACATTATTATAAAAGTAGCATTTGGAGGGTGAATTAAAGCACAGATGTATGCATTATATGTGTGAGCATGCACAGTTAACTAGAGGAGAGTCCTTCCAAGGATATATAGTAATATAATATAACTAGTATGTGTAAGCTCCTCTAAGCACTAGTCAGTGTACATTACATGTTGCTGTATTGGGCAAAAAGACATCTCAGGAAAACTTTTCTAAAACAGATAAATGATATATCACAATCAAGCCCTAGAATCTACAAAAAAAAAGTTATCTTTTTTTTCTTTTGGTGTGGCAGAAAAAGCAGTCTTAGAAGTTGAGGAAATTGATTCTCATTTTGGTGTCATTTTTGTGTGTGACTTTAGGCAAATCAGTTATCATTCTCTACTTCATTTGCTTCATCTGTAGAGATTTGATCTGACAAGTGTCTCATTTATTTTTTTTAATTGGGAAAAGATTCTCCAGGTTTTTATAAGAAGTAAAACAATGTATATAAAAATATGATAATTGTTTCATAGCACACTATTCAGTAATGGCAATGACTAATATGTAATACAGCCAAATACATATTGTTTTTCAGTAATGCTTGGTGCTATCTAATTATAGAAGCCGAGCTTAAGTGCAAGTGGTCTCAATTTAGCCTGGCAATGTTGATTAACATAATGAGTTTGGAAACAACTAAGGAAAGATAATTTCAGTGAAAACAGCTTTTATTGATTAAAGAACAAAAAACATGAGTAGGACGTCACAGAGATGAGTGAAGTTGCAAAGGATGATACTTATTTGGAACAAGTTTAACACATTGCCACACAGTAAAAAAAAATTTCTTCCTTGGGGCCACAGTGTTTTATTACAAAAATAGAATAAAGACTTTGAAAACAAAACAATCTTTTCTAATTTAATGGAAAATTTTTTTTTTATTGTTTTCTGTACATGAGTTATATGCAACTTGAAAAGTAGTTCTCATGACTCCCAAGGCGAAGAGACGTGAGTTGCA
>NW_012150840.1:7932818-7935950 GCF_000956105.1 Propithecus coquereli
AACACTTTAAAGCTGTTGAATTCTTTATTCTCTTAGGGAATTCTTTACACTCTTAGGAAATTCTGTGGCAACCTCTTTGCATTTGATGGAATCTGACTTTCCATATTCTTCCTATCTACTCTTGTAGATATCATATTAGCATATGGTTAAATTCTGGCTATTTCTCAAGTCTTACCTAGCTCTGGGTCACAACTTCTTAAGTCAATCTAGTGACAGTTTTGACTTTCTAATTTTTTCCCCAGTTTTGCTGCATTTTTGAACTACCAATTACTATATGTATAGTCTAGCTACAGTATATATATATATATATGGAGAATATATACATATATACATACAGTTGACCCTCTGTATATGTGGGTTCCGCATCCATGGATTCAACCAACCTCAGAATGAAAATATTTGAAGAAAAATTGCATCTGTACTAAAGTCGTACAGACATTTTTCCTTGTCATTATTCCTTTAAACAATACAGTATAACAACTATTTACATTATATTAGGTATTACAAGTAATCTAGAGATGATTTAAAGTATACCAGGGGATGTGTATAGATTATATGCAGTTACTTTGCCATTTATATAAGGGACTTAAGTATCGCAGATGTTGGTATCTGGAGGATACCTGGAACCAATCCCCTACAGATACTGAAGGACTACTACATATGTGTAAAATAAGGAGGACTAAATATATATATTTTATAAGGAGGACTAAAGCTGTGTTTATTTTGGAGGAAAAGATAGGGAACCACAAGAATCAACTTAACTGTTAGAATCTCTTTAAAAATTTAACTACTGTTTAAATAGTGGGATATAAGATAAATGTATAAGAATCAGTGGCTTTTCTGTAGGCCTTATATGAAGAAAACTAACAGAAAGTCTTAAACGGGAAGATTTTTTCCATGTGACTATGTTTAAGACAGTATCTGCTTTAAAGTTTTCCCGGGCTCATTTACAGGTTTTAGTTTAGTCAGAGTCTCAATAGGACTTTTCTTTTTGGAAGAATGGGAAAGAGGCAGTGGGAGGTAACTTGAAAAAAATGATTTATAACTAATTTTGAATAGTCAGTCTTTTTAACACATTAACTGCCATGTGAGTTGTATTTAACTCTTGCTAGTTTTGAGCCCAGGGCCTTGTGAAGCATATGTAACTTACATTTCTCTTCACCTTGGGAGCTGTGTGAACTCTTTTTCAAGTTGCATATAATTCATGCACAGAAAACAATAAAAAATAACAAATTTTTCATTAAATTAGAAAGGATCATTGTGTTTTCAAAGTCTTTATTCTGTTTTCGTAATAGAACACTGTGGCCCCAAGGAAAAAATTTTTTTTCTAGCGTGGCAGTGTGTTAAAAAGTAGTAATGACGTACTTGTCATATTAATATGAACAAAGACTATAATGTTGCTATGATAGGATGTTGTAGGTCTGATAGACAACCGAATTGAAACAGACCCTGACATATCTAAGAATTTGGTGGCATCATAAATCTGTGGAAAAGGAAGTATTATTCAATAAATGTTACTAGAATAATTGGTTAATGCTTTGGAAGAAATATAAAGTTAAAATTTCTCCTCAAATCTGTACTAAAATAAATTCCAGGTGAATTAAAGTTAAATAGAAGTTAAATAGTAAAATGAAACAGAAGCCATAGGAAGGTGGAAGAAATGTAGATAAATACTTATTTAATGACCAACAAGAAGGAATTTATAAGCATAGAAACAGTGAAAGAAATCACACAGGGAAAGGGGAATCATTCCTAATATGTAAGAGTTGAAAAGTTCTACAATAAAAGCAACTATAAATATAATTAATAGACAAACAGAAAAATTGGAAAACTATTCCCAACAAATATGACAGAGTATTTGCTCATACATGTGCGCACGCACACATGTACGCACACCCTGTTGGGGAGCAGGGGTGAGAGTACCAGTGGTTCTTAACCATTTTGGAATAACCATTTCCCAGAAAAATGCATGTGCTGTGTATGCACACCAGCAGGCACAATATACATACACATGCCCACAACTTTCAATACAGTTTTAGGAGACACACATGTTTATTAGAGTTTTATGGCCCACAAAAGAAGTGCCTGGTAAGTATGAGTAAACTTCAACCACCCAATTAATTAAAGAAACTGAAGATTTTTAAAAATGATAGTATCAGATATTGGTGAAAATATTGCTAATGGGACATAAATTTTTCCCTAGAAAATTGTTTGACTTTTAAAATGTCAGAATCTGATTTAAAAGTTCTGTTTCTAGGAATTACTTTAAGAAAACATCAGAATCTCAGACAAATTTATATGCAGCAATGATTAATATGTACGTAAGTGCTCAACTTTAGTGTAATGGTTACTATAAATTATGGTTTAACCATGTAATAGAATATCGTGGAGCCATTATATATGTTTTTGAAGACTAGTGATGTGGGAAGACAATTATACTGTTAAATAAAAAAAGGAAATACCCTAAGAGGTTAAGAAAAAACTTTATTTTTAGGTGATGGGATTATTGGTGGTTTTAAATTTCTTTGTTAATTTCTGTATTCCTCCCCTCATTTTATAGTGAGCATATTTTAGTTTTATGGTTAAAACACTTTTAAAAATATGCAAGTTATTCTGTTATATAATTTTTAAAGAGTTTTACTTAAAAATCAGTAAAATGACAATGATTGACACTCTAAAATATATGCTATTTTGGGTTTTTTTTTCGGAAAATGTAAATTATTACTGGTTCAAGAAATTTTCTCTTAAAACAGATGTTGAACTAAGACCGAAAGAATTAATTTTTGGATATTTTTTCCTTCTCCTACTAGAAGTAGAAGACTTATTTTCTTCACTTAAACATATCCAACATACTTTAGTAGATTCTCAGAGCCAGGAGGATATTTCACTGCTCTTACAACTTGTTCAAAATAAAGATTTCCAGAATGCATTTAAGATACACAACGCTGTCACAGTACACATGAACAAGGCCAGTCCTCCATTTCCTCTTATCTCCAACGCACAAGATCTTGCACAAGAGGTATGTATTCTGAACAGCTCGTTGACATCTACAATGTAATTATTTGTGATAGTAAGGCAGTATTATTGGAAAATACTATGTGACTATCAGGCTTGTTTGAATTAATTATTGCT
>NW_012150840.1:7936624-7938291 GCF_000956105.1 Propithecus coquereli
CTGGTTTCGAACTCCTGAGCTCAAACAATCCGCCCGCCTCGGCCTCCCAGAGAGCTAGGATTACAGGCGTGAGCCACCGCGCCCAGCCAGCAATTTTAATATATAGTATTTAAAAGAAGAAATTACCTCATGCTTCAGTTGAATTGTTTTTCAGGGGAAATTTAATGTAAGTGAAAAAAAAAACTTCAAAGAATTTAGTGAAACATTAAGAAGTGTTTTTTGTTTTTATAGCTTAAAATATCACTTAAACATTAAGTATATAGTACATGCTTAAATAGTAGATTATATTAAATACATAAAGCCTATGAAAACTTCAGATATTAAGATCTAGATTAAATCTTTGATCTAGGATATTTATTAATAAACACTAAACAATTTTTTGTTACTACAGTGCTTTTATAAAGAAAAGGTTAGACTTCATTAAATGAATTTTTGCTTATCCAAAAATAGCTTTAAGGGAGTAAAAATGCAAGCCAACACACCAGGAAATGGTATTTGATTTTGAGATATTGAAGGATTTATATGTGTATAAATACATATATGGCAAAAACTTATCTATAGTATGTATAAAGAACTCTTGCAAATTAATAAGAAAAAAGGCTATTCACTTAAAAAAGATCGGCAAAGAACAGACACCTTATGCAAAGAGGGAATCCAGATGGCCAATAAGCATGAAAAGATATTCAGCATCATTAGCCAACAGAGAAATGCAAATTAAAATGAGATACCACTGCACAGATATCAGAATGACTATAATTTATGGCAGTATCAAGTGTTGGTGAACTTATGGAACAACTGAAACTCTGATACATTGACGATAGAGTATAAACTGGTACTACCACTTTGGGAAAATATTTGCCAATATCTACTAAAGCTAATGAACCTACATACTGTGACCCAGCAATTTTACTTGTAGGTGTGTACCCAAGAAAAATGAAAACATTCACACAAAGGATCAAGAACAGATGTCTATAGCAATAGTCAGAAACTGGAAACAACTGAGATATTTATCAACCTCTGAAAGTTGTATTAGGCTGTCATGGTGCAGGAACAATGAATAAACAATTACAATCTAATGAGCAGTGCTGTGATGGCAATATGCGAAAATTGCCAACAACACAGTGGAATGTGCCTAATTGTGTGTGAGCGGGGCAGGCTGAGCAAAGTGTTGGGAAGAAGGGAGAAACATAGAAGGAAATTTAATTTGCTGAGTCTTGCAGAATTATTGGAAATTTAACAGGAAGCCTAAGAAAGAGTAAAAGGCATTCCATTGTTGAAGGGCACAAAGGCGGTAGTGACTGAGAAAGCCTGGCATATTTCTTGAACAATTAGTAAGGGGTAGGATATAATCTTAAAAGATGATATCTAGATCGTGAAAGCCAGCTAAGCCATATTAATAAGTTTATCTTACAATCCACTTTAGTATATATTTTTTAAATAATTAACTTACATGAATAGGTGAAAGGAGAAAACAGTATGATCAATGTGATGCAGAAAAGACACCTGAAAAAAACTCAGTACTTTTTCCTTGATGAAAATTCTTAGAAAGCCAGGCTTATTTTGTTAACTTGATACCAGAAACTAATAGCATCTTTTTTTTTTTTTTTTTTTGTGGAGACAGAGTCTCACTCTTTTGCCCAGGCTAGAGTGCCGTGGCGTCAGCCTAG
>NW_012150840.1:7939254-7947286 GCF_000956105.1 Propithecus coquereli
TGCTTGATTGTGGACCTACTGAAGAATTTTAAACAGGAGGTTGCCGTAAACAGGCTTTTAACTTAAAATATCACTTTGATAACATTGTGGAAGATGTGAGGTCAAGAATGGAGGCATAGAGTAATAATATGTAGGCTGTTGTAGTTGTGTAGATGTAAGATTTGGAATAGCAATTGGACATGAAGTATAGAAATATTTAAATAGAAAATTAATAGGACTTAGTGTTTCTGTGTGGGGAATAAAAGTAAAGGATTCAGCTAGCTACTTCCGTGTGGAGGAAAAAAAAGGAAAGGAGACATCAGGATGACTTCCTGCCCTCTCTTCCTTTCATCAAATTCATTAAATATTTGAGTGCTGTTTGCCAGGTATTCTGCCAATAGTCAGATACAAAGCTGAATAAGATAGTTGCATCTTCAATAAACTCAGTCTGGTGGGGATACAGCCCCATTGACAATTTTAAACCAAATGTATTCAGTCTTATGAGTACATGTTATCTAGGCAAATATTATAGCATGAGGCAGTTCTGTTCCCTGGAACAACTAGCATAATATAATCACAGTCATTGTGGGGTAATGCATGGTTTGTTCAGGGAACAACAAACAGTTCAATGCTGGACCAAAAAGTTTAAGGCATGAGAAATGCCAGGAGACAGGGTTGGAGAAAAGGCAAGTATCAGGTGATGAAGGTTCTTATATTTAATGCTAAGGAGCTTAGGCTTCACCCTATGTGATAGAGAGCCAAAGAGAACTAGAATGGTAATATTTTTGTTTGTGATTTGAAAAGGATATTTAATGATGTAGAAAAATAAAATGTTTTAATAATTTATCAGTATCAAATCAGAATAGAGTTATAAGATGCTATTATAAAACAATATGAATAGCATGATCTCATTTTGGTAAAAATAAACATAAAGGATAAAGGTTATACAGACAGATGTTTCTCAGTGTTTATATGGGTACATTTATTTGGTAACCAACTTTATTGAGATATAATTTACATACACTTAAAGGTATGTTTTATTGTATAGTTCAATGTATTTTGACATATGTATGCACATATGAAATCTACCACCGTCATCAAGTTATAGAAGGAAGCATCTATCACTCCACAAAGCTACCTCATGACCTTTTGCAGACAACAACCACCTCTTCCCCCAAGCCCTATAGACATCCACTGATCTGCTTTCTGTTTTACAAATTTGCCATTTATGGACATTTCATATAAATGGAATAATATGTAGTCTTTTGTGTCCGACTTCTTTTGCTTAGCATAATGCTTTTGAGATTTGTCCATGTTGTTCATGTATCAATAGTTTGTAAATTGCTGAGTAGTATTCCATTTTATAAATATCCTACAATTTGTTTAACCATTCACCTATTAAAGGCTATTCGGGTTGTTTCCTGTTTATCATTCTAGCAAGTATATAATGGTATCTTGTTTTAATTTGCATTTCCATAATGGCTAATGGTGTTGAACATTTTTCCATATGTTTATTACCATTATTCTATTTTTTTGTGAAATATCCAATCATTTTTTTCCATTTAAAAAATGAGGCCGGGCGCGGTGGCTCATGCCTGTAATCATAGCACTCTGGGAGGCAGAGGTGGGCGGATTGTTTGAGCTCAGGAGTTCGAAACCAGCCTGAGCAAGAGCGAGACCCCATCTCTACTAAAAATAGAAAGAAATTAATGGAACAACTAAAAATATATAGAAAAAAATTAGCCGGGCATGGTGGCACATGCCTGTAGTCCCAGCTACTCGGGAGGCTGAGGCAGGATTGCTCGAGCCCAGGAGTTTGAGGTTGCTGTGAGCTAGGCTGACGGCACGGCACTCTAGCCCAGACAAAAGAGTGAGACTCTGTCTCAAAAAAAAAAAAAAAAAAGAGATTGTTAGTCTTCTTGAGTTGTAAGAGTTTTTAATATATTCTGGTTACAAGTCCTTTGTCAGATACATATCTCAAGGTGAATATTTTGGTAAAAACAAGTATGAAAATGCATGAAGGATATATACCAAAGTGATTTTATTATACCTTAGGTATAATAAAAGTCCTTCCTTTTATTTTCCTTTTGGTTATCTATTTTCTGATTTTTTACATTTAACATATACCATTTCTATAATTTAAAAAATTAGCTTAAAAATGAAAAAGGATCTTGCCTCTGAAGGAAAACAGGGAAAAGTGTTGTAGCTAGAGAAGAATACAAGGTCAAGAGAGAGGGTATTTTTAAAGATAAGAGATTAGAGCATTGTTATAGACTAATGGAAAGGAGCCAATAGGATTTAAGAATAGCCTTTTAATTCCTTAGTTCTTTGTAGAAGCAGCACCTGATGATGTGTTGTTAACACTAGAATAAGTAACATCTGGGTTAATAGGTCACAGGAGTAAACACTTATGGGGGTTCTAAATGTCTTTAGAAGGGAAGATCTCGAAGATGTTTAGGAACTGACTTAATAGTGGAAGCAGGAAAAAAATGTCTAGTACAGAAAATTATTATTGCATTCACTTCGTACATTTTGTATACCCTTAGTATATTTGTAATTCAAAATTTGTCTTTCCCTCCTCTGAGTTGCTTTCTACAGCTATCAAAAGGTGGGAAAACACTCTGTTGTAAAAATCAGCTTTTAGTTTTCATACTATCATTGCTTTGATCTACTTGTGGTGGTAAAATTAGTTTATCCTAAAATTATCATCTCTTGTGTTTGGTAGGGGAATTGATAAAATGATTTTACATAGCCATAAAAGGTATGGAATTGCTGGGTTCCTGTTTTAATTATGAATTACTCTTATTTAATAAAATTCTATATGTGGATTTACTTCTGTATATATTCAGTAATGGTGGTAATTTTTGGTTTTGTTATCTGCATTATTGCAAAATAGTATTGTTGGTGAGCAATTGGGTTTGGGAATAGAAAGTGGAAGAAAATCAGAGGTATTGAGAGTGAAAGCACATAAAGTAATCTTTGGAGAAAAGTAGGCTGCAGAGCAAAATTTGTTCCCTTAGATATTTATTGTAGAAAAGAAAAGATTGAAAATAAATGAACTGAACATATAGCTCAAGTGATTAGAAACTAAAAGGGAAATAAACTAAAGCAGAAGAAAAGGATTAAGTTATTTAAAGAGCAGTAGATTTAATAACATTAGGAGCTAGTTCTTTGAAAAGAACAGGAAAATAGGCAAATCTTGGATAAATTAGATTAAGAGAAAAATACTAATAGCATTAGGAAACAAAAAAGGAGTATGAATGAAGAGCTGTAAATGGTAGGTGCTATTCTACAGGTGAGGAAACAGAGGCTAAAAAAATTCATCTTAACCAAGGGGAATTTATCCTAGGAAGACAAAAATTGCCTGACTTTGGGAATTTTCATGTAATCCACTATATTATGGTGATTGTTTCATTATGCTCATATAAATTTGTCTTGTTAGTCTGTAACTCTTGAAGTTGTCATCTCTGGGTTTTAAAGGTAGTTACATAAATGTGATTTTAAAGCTATAAAACAACAAGGTAACTATTACAACAGTTTTTTCTTCCCTTATGTAATCATTATTAGTGTATTTTATAGTATGTGGGAGAAACTTTCAAGATGGAAGTAGTTCATTTATAGGCATAAATACCAAAATCTTATCTAGTGTTTTTTTTAAATAAGAAATGCTGTTATTATCCATGATAATAATAGTAAGACAAAATTCCTTGGGAAAAAATGCATTCTAACTTTTTGCCCACGATTCTTTTTAGTGTGTTTATTTCTCACATGTATTTTTTATCATTTTAATTTGTGCTTTTAAAAAAACTACGCCTTGCCTAATATAGGTGCTGCTGATATTTCCTATAATCTGTCTAGGCAGAATAATCTTTATTTTTGTTCTGTAGGTACAAACTGTTTTGAAGCCAATCCATCAAAAGGAAGGACAAGAATTAACTGCTTTGCTGAGTGCTCCACATATTCAGGTAGAAAATGGACAGAGCATTATATATGTTGTTTTTGCACCGTTCTTCTTCTTTTTATTTTTAATCAAATTCTCCTATGTCTAGAACTTTTGATGTTTACAGCCCCTTCTGTAAAATAATTATTACTGTTGGATTATATATTCCCATATTTAACATTAACCAAATTGTTTCTGAAACAACTTCTTTTCTGTAAAAATTGGATCAAAATTCTTCCCCTTTTTGGTTATATTTCCCATAAATTTTAATTATCTAGGGTGTTTAGGCCTTTAAGTGGATATTTTGTTTTTATGGATTTTAATAAGCATTTTAGACTTTCATAACCCATTCCAGAATATGCCCTGATATACTTAACACATCTTTAGTTATTATTAGCTCTAATTAATTATAGCACTTTGAAAGATTTAATGATCAGAATACTATGTACATGATGAGGTTAAAAATTGCTGTACCGAAGTAAATCATGCTGTTACTTTAAAACACTATGGATTTCTTTGAAACAGGCACTTTTACTGGCCCATGATAAGGTTGCTGAGCAGGAAATGCAGCTAGAGCCCATTACAGAGGAGAGAGTTTATGAAAGCATTGGCCAGTATGGAGGAGAAACAGTAAAAATAGTTCGTATAGAAAAGGCTCGTGATATTCCACTGGTAAGTGTCCCACGTTGCTGATCTGAGATTCTTTCTACACAGAGATCTTGTGTATGGCAGATGGTTGAAGACCTTGCTACATTTCTGGTGGTTTCTCTCTCTCTCTCTTTCGTTTTTTTACAGACAGGGTCTTACTCTCACTCTTCAGGCTGGAGTGTAGTGGCACAATCACAGCTTGCTGCAACTTTGAACTCCTTGGCTCAAGCAACCCTCTTGCCTCAGCCTCCCAAGTAGCTGGGACTACAAGCATGTGCCCCCATGCCCAGCTAATTCTTTAAAAAATTTTTTGTAGAGATGCAGTCTCACTATGTTGTCCAGGCTTGTCTTCAACTCAGTTTTTCTCTTTTGAGGTTAATTTGTTGGACTTTTCCATGTTCTTGCTCATAGCCCTTACTCGGTTGAGAAAAATTTATTACCTTTTGTCACTCATAAATCGATGAAAATAATAGCTTGTAAAATATTTGAGGAACAAAGAAGAGATAAATATCCCTTGTTCATTATATTGTATCATTATTGTCCCAGCTTACTTTTTAGAACAATAATTAGAAATTCTGATGTTTTCATACAATTGTGTTTATTTTATTTTATTATTTTCTTAAGCTAGTCAAGTGAAGCAGTGGGAACAATTATATTTCTTGAAACACTGTTACTTCATTTCTTTTTTTTTTTTTTTTAAAGGGGTAGGGGGTTGTGAGGAGGGGTGTTCAGTGCCCTGTTTTTTTGTTGTTGTTGAGACAGAGTCTCACTCTGTCGCCCTAGGAAGAGTGCAGTGGCATCATTGTAGCTCACTGCAACCTCCAACTTCCTGGGCTCTAAGCAATCCTTCTGCCTCAACCTCCCGGGTAGCTGGGACTACAGGTGCATACTTCAGTGCCCAGCTGGGTATTTGTTTTCTTTCTTTTTGGTAGAGATGGGGTCTCACTCTTGCCCAGGCTAGTCTCAAACTCCTGAGCTCAAGCAATCCTCCCGCCTTGGCCTCCCAGAGTGAAAAGTAGGCATTTCTTAGTGTTTATATTTGTTTTAGAGTTTTTTTTTTTTTGAGACAAGAGTCTCGCTTTGTTGCCCGGCCTAGAGTGAGTGCCGTGGCATCAGCCTAGCTCACAGCAACCTCAAACTCCTGGGCTCAAGCAATCCTTCTGCCTCAGCCTCCCGAGTAGCTGGGACTACAGGCATGCGCCACCATGCCTGGCTAATTTTTTTCTTCTCTCTCTATATATTTTTAGTTGTCCAGATCATTTCTTTCTATTTTTTAGTAGAGATGGGGTCTCGCTCTTGCTCAGGCTTGTTTCGAACTCCTGAGCTCAAACAATCCGCCCGCCTCGGCCTCCCAGAGTGCTAGGATTACAGGCGTGAGCCACCACGCCTGGCCTGCATTTTTACTTTTAAATGAGATGTTAATTTTTTTTTTAGGGTGCTACAGTTCGTAATGAAATGGATTCTGTCATCATTAGCCGGATAGTAAAAGGAGGTGCTGCAGAGAAGAGTGGTCTATTACATGAAGGAGATGAAGTTCTGGAGATTAATGGCATTGAAATTCGGGGAAAAGATGTCAATGAGGTTTTTGACTTGTTGGTAAGTTGACACAGGTAGAAGAATAATTGCTAGGTTTTAAAAAGCTATTATTGGACTTCGAATAAAATATTTTTAAAACATTTAAAAAATACCTGTTAAGAGTACTAGACAATTTCCAGCCCATAATTGTCCCATGAGGTAATCATTCCACAGTATTTATTAATAGTTTTATTTTGGGGTGGGTACCACTCATTTTTTTTTTTTTTACTTTCTACTTTATTACTAGCAGGTATATTTTATTTTTTCTGTAATCAGTTATAAGTCATTAATTCATTCAGTAAATATTTATAGAATGCCTACTATGGGCTAGCCACTGGGGAAATGGTAACAAAACAAAGTCCATGCCCTCCTGATTTTTGTGTTCATTGTGTTTTATTATTATCTGCAATTGATTATTATTTTCCTAATAATATTAGATAATGGCAATGCTATAGATCTGTTGTGTCCAATATAATAGCCACTAGCTGCATATAGCTATTTCTATGTAAATTGAGTAAAGGGAGTTGAGTCCAGTCTCTGTCCCCCACTGCAAGACCCTGTTGCAGTGGTCCCTATGCCAAAAAAGTTAATTAAGTAAAATTTAAAATTTAGTTCTTCATGTACACTAGCTGTATTGCAAGTATTGAAGAGAAATATGTAGCTAATGGCTACCATATTAAGGTGCAGATATAGCATGTTTTCATCGTTGCAGGAAGCTCTGTTAGATAGTGCTAATGTAATCAGGAAGTTATTTATAGGCATTTTTTGAGGGCAGTTTTTGATCACTTTGTACAAATCCATAGACTAGATTTATATTCTTAATTACTTGGCATCGGTTGTTACATTAGAATCTCTGCTATCTGGTGATGTCTGTTATAAAATCTAAAAAACATCTTTATAGCTTTATTTTCATGCAACCCCATTCATTGGATTGGTGGAGCAAAGTATCACTGGTCATCATATTTAGCTCTTGTTTTATTGGCTACTATCTTTAAATTGAGCACTGTTTCCTGCCTTATCATTACTAGAAGTTGTGTTGATTACTCTCTAGGGTGGAGGTTTCTGAACAAAGCAGTCAGTGTTATACTGGGAAATAATAGTGAACCTAGCAATAAGACTTGAAACAGTTAAAAAATAGAATGGATGATAGAGGCAAGTCATCTGGGAATTGAGAATATTTGCATTGCTTTTCTAGTCCTAGTCACAATTACTTTTGCAAATTCTGCATTAAAATCGATGTATGTCAGAGTAGATAACCCATAATTTTTATAGTACTGTGGCATCTTTCAACCCTTCAATGTGGAATCTTCCTAAACTTACAATGAATGTAAGACAAAAACCCAAGACCTGTGGTCTGAGTGGCTTCCACAATGGGGCAGAATTGCAGAATGCCATATTTTAGGGTACCAGTAATATAATGGAATCTTTGAAAAACATAATTTATGCTTCATGATGAAATGGGATTCATCTTTACCAAATTTTTTTTAAGTCTATGTAAGGTTTCCAGAATAGTCCAGTTTTGGAAATATTTATCATAAAATCATAGAATGATTTTCATAAACATAGATTTTTAAAATAACCTCATCTTTCTATTACAGTCTGATATGCATGGGACTTTGACATTTGTTCTGATTCCCAGTCAACAGATCAAGCCGCCTCCTGCCAAGGAAACAGTAGTAAGTGATTTTTTTCTGTTTATTATTTATTTTTCCATGGCTACTGTTTATTTCTGTGTATCAGAAATATCACTGTAGGCCAGCACAATGGCTAATACCTGTAATCCTAGTACTCTGGGAGGCCAAGGCGGGAGGATCATCACTTGAGGCCAGGAGTTTGAGACCTGGGCAACATAGTGAGACCCTGACTCTTAAATAATAAAAATAAAATAAT
>NW_012150840.1:7949421-7952816 GCF_000956105.1 Propithecus coquereli
CTCATGCCAAGATTGTAAATTTGCATGTATAATCTTTTTACCCAATCTCCCAACTGTGTTTTGATTCACTGTTATCCCATACAACTTTCTAAAATTCATTTTTGGTGCTGACTGACAAAGTTTTCAAGATTTTAATGAAAACTCTAATGTTTTCACATCAAGAACAAGGCTCTGTAGGGCACTGTTTGGGATACAGCATAACATTTTCAAATTTGGTGAAGTATCCTAACTATATTTGCTACAAGACTATGTGCTGTGCGATTCCATTTATATCAGGTAAAATATAGGGGAAACTGATTAGTGTTTCTAGAAATCAGGATGGTACCATGTTCACCCTTGGAGGGGATAACGAGTGTTTGTGACTGAGTGGGACATGAGTTGAGGCTTCTGAGGTGCTGGTGATATTCTGGTTCTTGATCTGGGTGCTGGTTACACAAGTGTGTTTAGTTTTTGAAAATTCATTGAGCTATAGGCTTATGATTATGTGTATTTTTTGTACTTGTGTACAATGAAAAGTTACCCCCAAAAAGCAGACCACATTTAAGTTCTACTTTTAGCTATTTTATATTTTTAATTGATCATTTTTTTTTTACCTGTTTCACTGTATATTGGGACTTAGCTTTCCTCATTTCCTATTTTTACAGTAGTTAGTAAAATGTTTTTTTGAAATTAAAAAATGTTTTTAGGTAAAAATGGTACCTCAAGCCAAATTTCTAAAATAGGCTGGTGCTTTCATGAGGAGTCTAGGCTATTATACTATATAATGGAGAGATCTGTCATTCTGTAAATATATATATATCTCTGTCACTTAGTATTTTATCAAGTTTCATATAGTTTATCATCATTGATTGAGAATAGTCAATTTAGTCAGTATTTCAAGACCTTAAAAAGACAAACTGGTATTATCTTTGTGATATACAGCCTCAATTATGGTAAAGGTAAAAGAATTGAAGAAAGCCAAATAGCATTTGGATAGAAAAGAACTCAGAATTTTTAGGCTGCTAATATGTTGCTTGGTTCATTGAGCCTGAACTTGCAATTTAACCTGTGTGGGGCAGAAATGCTTATTGCATATAGATGTTAGATTTATTAGATGAAGGTAGGTTTCTTACAGATTTTGGAAATGTCACATGCCACTTGTCCATCTTAGGTAAAAATTAAATAAGAAGTTAAAGAGAATATTAATGCCTTTATACCTTGTTAGAAGTAAGAATACTTTGTTATATTTTACAGAGTCATATGGAAGAAATGGCTTAGGAAATAAGTTAGTTTTCTGTAATGTTCGTGTGAGTTCTCACTTACCTTTAGTGCTAGACAGCATAGCACAGTTCTTTGATTTATTCCGATTTCGAAAAACACATTGTTAGCAAAAATCTTGATAACTTGTGTCATTAATAATATTTCCAAGCCTACATAGTACACAAATAAGAATTGATTATAAACTTGATTTCGATAATTTTAGCACTTTAGGGTGTGCTTGTTTCATGAACCTAAACATATCCCTTCAGAACAAACACTGAGAGAGATTAAGGCATAGTTGGACTCTGACAGTAGTGGGGTCAAGAGGGGATGACAGCCCCAGGGAAGCAAACACTCACCTTCTCAGATGATAAGATGTTGTGGTAAGGTTTAAAGTCTACCTTTTCTGGTAGCAGTGGTTTAGAAATCACATATCTTATTGCAGAGTCATTGTTTTCCTAGGTCAGGAGGATTCTATTACATTTTTTCTGCTTCTCTCAAGCCTTTGAGGCACCTTTGCACCTCAGCTTGTAGCTGTTAACAATAAAGTAGTTTGGGCACTCTTGTACATATTTGCACTCCACAGACAACAGATAAGCCTGAGAAAATACTGCCCCAAAATACTGTTACTTAACTAAATACCTTTCTCTCAACTCATAATTTCTTTGCACTAATGAAAAATTGTAACATTTAAATTATATTTATGCTAAATATTTTATGTTGCCATTTTATTGTTGTTGTTGTTTTTATTTTTACCCCCTTTATCTTTTAGATCCATGTAAAAGCTCATTTTGACTATGACCCCTCAGATGACCCTTATGTTCCATGTCGAGAGTTAGGGCTGTCTTTTCAAAAAGGGGATATACTTCATGTGATCAGTCAAGAAGATCCAAACTGGTGGCAGGCCTACAGGGAAGGGGACGAAGATAATCAGCCTCTAGCTGGGCTTGTTCCAGGTAAGAGACAATATAGTAGATAGGACATAGTATTAAAAGAACATTTAAAATGCAAGTCTTAAAAAAAAAAAAATAGAAAAGAAAACCTCACTTCTTCATGCCTCTTAAAAAATTTTGCAGCTGCCTTTTCATGTAGTTGGCTTTTTATGTTGTACCTGTAGCATAAGTATCTTGACTAGAAATGTGGCCAATTTTGCTGGGTTTTAGAATGCAATTATGGTATAACTTCATCAACCAATCCCGTTAGGCATCTTAAGACCACCTTAATATCAAGGCAACAGAATCTGTATTGAACCCTTACACTGTAACAAAAGATTATTATCAATTAGGGTATTCACATGATGCACCACCTTTTAAGCAATCAATAAAGTAACACTATTGAATTTATCATACCTAATGTGATCTTGGGGTATAAATAGGATATCCCAAATTTTTTATTGAAGAAAACTATTCCTAATTTAGACTAAACTTAAATGTTAGCTCACCTTAGACATTAAAGTTATTAAGAGAACATGTTTCTCAGAGAGAGTTAAGATGATACATGATAGAACAAAGTACAGTCATGTATCACTTAACAACGGAGGAGACACGTTCGGAGAAATGTGTTGTTAGGTTATTTTGTTGTTGTGCAAACATCATAGAGTGAGTATACTTACACAAATCTAGATGGTATAGCCTGCTAGCCACCTAGGTATATGGTATAGTACGTTGTTGATCCAACCACCATCGTATATGAGGTTCATCGTTGACTGAAACATTGTTAGGCAGCACATGACTGTGTATAATTTTTCCTACACATTGTTCCTACAGTTCCAGAATCGGGGTAGTAGAATAGAGTGAGGGGAGCAGAACCAAGGGAAGTATGATAAGCTATTAGAGAAGGCAAAAGCATATATACAGGGTGATAAAATGGGGATAGGATAAAGTGTTAATAATTCATTCATTTATTTGGCCAGCAAATATTGTTATATCTGCACTACAAAGGCACTTTACTTAGTACTGAGATAAGCCTTGCTTCTATACTTGACTTGAAAGCATAACCACTAATACCTCTATGTAATTTTTTCTTTTCTGTGTGCCCTACTTGATAATACTTTCATGAATTTGTCTCTGTGTTATAATACTTTCTACCTTATATTCTCAGTTTGTAAACTTCTTGAGGTCAGAGGCTTTATCTTATTTATTTTAAATTAATTATTT
>NW_012150840.1:7953681-7955177 GCF_000956105.1 Propithecus coquereli
CTAATAAATATTTTATCAGAAGTTACAAAAAATACAGAAAATTTCAGTGTATATTAGATGGATGTCCCTTTTTAAATTAGGGCAGTTGCTCTATTAAGTTTGGTATTGCCCTAATGTTCATGTTTCTGTCAACCTACTAAACATCAGTTTGATGTCCCACAGATACCCCAAACTTCTCTCCTGTAGAAAATGGAAGAGAACAAATAATAAAGATATTCCTTTCTTGGCAGATGGTGAAGAGAAGGAATCCCAGGGTTAGAGGGAGATATTTGAAAACTTGCTTGATGCCATAAAGTCTTGTCTTGACTCACTTTCACTATTTTCTCTTCTACAATTAATTTTAAAAGTTAAAGATAAATCTATAGTAAGAAATACAGAAAGAAAAATTACAAAGAAAATTTTGGAACATTAAATCCCTTAGGAAAGATACAAATAAACTGATGAATGATAAATCATCCCTTTACTCTATTCCCATTTATCATTAGGACTTCAAATGTGAACAGCTTGTAGGTACTAAAAAGAAAAAAAAAGTTGGGCTGGAAGATAATTGTATCCAAACAAGTCTATAATTTGAAATTTAAATAGAAGACTTAATGTGGTTTGGAAATCAAACACTGTTTTGATCAGATACACTGTACTGATATTATAGCATAATTATACCCCTGGAGCTTTCCTATGAGGGTCAGCTTCTCTCCTTCATTTTTTTTTTTTCATTGCGTGGGAAACAAAATAATTTAGCCACTAAAAGAGGAAAGATTGGTAGATATAACTTTAGAATTGTTAATAATAAGAATCAGAATATATGAATAGAAGTCATATAGTATATATTAAGGCAATACACAGACTTTAACTCATTCAAATGATTAATTTTTATGATATGAAATAAATTTTGCTTAGGAAAAATTAAGAGCTCTTACTCATTTTAGATGGGACTAGGTAACCTTGTCACATAAGCAAAGAATGTCCTCTTCCCACTCTACACAAAGAGGGGCCCCATTCCAAGCCATTTAAATCAGACTAGTTGGGTGAGAACTGCCCAGGCAAGGGTAGATAGAAAAGCATTTCTGGGTGATTTGTTGGCCTCTGGCAAAGGTCATAAACCAGATATTTCCTCCTCACTGGTCTTTTTAATTTCCCTCAAGGTCCTAGTTCACTAAGTACCTGACAATTACACAAAGAACCTGATTAAAATGCAGAGTCTGACAGTCTGAGGTGTGGCATGAGAAGTCAGCATTTTAATAAACATCCCAGGCAGGTGATCTGAGCAAAAACACTTTGAAAAACAACATACTGGATATATGTTGTTGTAAGGTGGTAAAATTATCAATCAAGCTGACAAGTAGTCTGATTTGATAGATCTCTGAAAAGCTTGATAAAATTATCTCTCTACTACCTCAAGTGATGGCTAAAATTCCATTTTTAGGTTTCCAAGGTTTTTTGGCTAAAAAGTGACAATTTAAACTGATTCTGGGAGCATTATTAATTGACAGGGATGG
>NW_012150840.1:7966257-7966529 GCF_000956105.1 Propithecus coquereli
TCAAGGTGGGAATAAAAAATCATTGACACATGTACATACATACAGACAAAAAGAGGGATTAAGAATAATAAATGCAAGAGATTGTATTGAATAGTGTCCTAGAATTGAAAAGTGATGAATGCTCACATATTATTTTGGAAAACTTAACTCCTAGAATTGATATGCTTGATTTGGAATAATTCTAAATGACCAGAACCGTTGTAAGATCTCACATAGTACATTTCACAAAGTAAATGCTTAGTGAAAGCTTTTAAAAAGTTAAATTATTTTCT
>NW_012150840.1:7968561-8012157 GCF_000956105.1 Propithecus coquereli
AATTTTGATAGATTATATAGCTAAGAAGACTGAGTTTTAAATTTTATCTTCTATACTTGTGGTTAATATCTCAGTTTCATTTTTTGAAACAGACTTAAATTAACTGGTCCAGTTCTAAAAGCTACTATACTATAGAAAGCTTGACATATTTGAAACCTACAGATACGTAAACTAAGTCTGTAAATCAAAATGCTACCATAGTTTGATTATACATGTTAGTAGAAGTAACTTAGATTTTTGAGAAAAAAGCATTTTGAGAAAGAAAAGAATTATATTTGCTGTTCATAATGGCATCATCATTAACATTTTTAATAAATAACTACAGTTTGTAATAACTGCTCTATTCCAGGGCAGTAACTATATGCTTTAGTTCTCATAATAAATTCCTCGAGGTCACAGATAAGTAGATTCAAGTTTAGGTATTAAAGTGATCTGTTTAAATTCTTAGAACTAATAAATGGTTGAGCTAGAATTTAAACAAATGTAGTTTGAGCTCCTACTCTGTGCCAGGGTCTGTGCTGAACACTGGCAAGACTAAGATGATCCCTCTGCCCTCATGGAAATAGTGCCGAGGAAGTCTAACTACACATCTTATGCTCCCTTGGCAGTCAGGTGAAGTAATATGAGTGAGGACATAGCAGGCTGCTAGTTGTCTGCTTTTGTTTTTACCAGTCGACAGCTCTGGTTTCATCTGGATTATGAGCTTTAGGAATGTTACCCCACCCATCATAATTTATACCTCATCTTGAGTCATGACTCTGGGTTAGTATTCCAGAATAAAGTAAACATAAATGCAAAAAGTGTGGATAGCACAAGTATGATCTGTCTTCAAGTTATACAACTATAGGAAAGTATTCCAGCTTTCTCTGATAACATTATATGTACATGTACATGTCTGATCCTTAAAACAATCCTCTTAATTAGGGTATTAGTGTCTGCATTTTAAAAGATGACAGATATTTAATTAGTTTATTTGCTGATACCCCATCCTCTGTAAAAGTATTAACCACAAACTAGCTATTTTGTGTAAGGATCAGTATAATTGCATTGTATTAGACATTCAAACACAATATGAAATAAGATAAACAATGAAAATTTTTTAGGAGTAATGTCTATTCATTTTCATAGTATCCTGGCAGGGACATGATGACAATGATTATACTCCTTTCCAAATTGGGGAGAAGAATCTATGGTATTTATATCTTTATTAGATGGCAATAATTCTGTCTAAAGAGTTTAACTTTTTCTTTTCCAAAGATTATGACAATGAGGAGATCTTAACCTATGAGGAAATGTCACTTTATCATCAGCCAGCAAATAGGAAAAGACCTATTATCTTGATTGGTCCACAGAACTGTGGCCAGAATGAATTGCGTCAGAGGCTCATGAACAAAGAAAAGGACCGCTTTGCATCTGCAGTTCCTCGTAAGTTTGGATGCATTCCCATTTTCCTGTGCTTTTCAATTTACCACCTCAGAATCTAACTACATTATGTAGGGAAACTTTTCATCCATTTCATCAAAACAATGTTGTCAGTGAAAGAGGAAGTTTTGTTTAATCAAATATTTTGACAAAAGATAGTTGTTCTTAAGAAATTTGAATTTTTCCTTGGAGTATGGTATGTGCTAATTATTTTCTGAATGAATTTCAATTTGGACCCCTTATTTCCTATTCAACAGGGAATCAGCTCCTGCTTCTTTAAACTGATGCTGAGCATATAAACTTAGATATAATCTTTGAAAGCAGAAGTTCTGTTTTAAGATTATGTAGTACCTAAGCTTATGGAAATAAACTTCAGGAAGAGATGAGTGGTAGTGTTTTAAATGCAAGATGAGGTAATTTAAAGTGTAAGCATAAAATGTATTAAGGTAATATAATGATTTAATACTAATATTAAGGTAATACAAACACATTCTTGTTGATTTTTGAATCTAGAAATAAAAAAATGTTAAACACAGACTCTTAGTATTTCTTCAATTCATTATTTCATAATCTGTGTTACAAAATAAAATTCTTTCTGACTAGCAGAATTATCCCCATCCTCACTCTCATCTATACCAGTTATTTTTATCTGATTTTGTTTGTCTAGATACAACTCGGAGTAGGAGAGACCATGAAGTAGCTGGTAGAGATTACCACTTTGTTTCACGGCAAGCATTTGAGGCAGACATAGCAGCTGGAAAGTTCATTGAGCATGGTGAATTTGAGAAGAATTTGTATGGAACCAGCATAGATTCTGTACGGCAAGTGATCAACTCTGGAAAAATATGTCTTTTAAGTCTTCGTACACAGGTAAAGCTAGAATTTTGGTTTAGAGTTTGAACTTAGAGGGCGTGTCATGCAAAGTAATCTAGTGGAAACTGTATTTTGGATTTCAGATTTTGAAATTAGGGATGTTCAGCCTGTACATGTATATATTTTCTGAAACTTAAAATACAACAAATATAGGGCTGGTATTATTTTAAGTATTTTGGAGGCTATGAAAGAATTTCCCTTTTCCAATTCTGATCTGAGAAAAATTAGAGATTGTTCTTATGGATTTAAATGCCATTGTTGAAGTATTAGCAAGTGTCACAATGAATGCTCAGTTGTATGTAATAATGAAATCTGAGTCAGTTTTGATTATTTGGCAGACTAAGCAAAAATGTCAGATTATTAACCAGTGCCTCTTAGATGCCTATTTAAAAAGATAAAGTAATTTTAGAAATTTGGGGTTTTTAAGATTGTGTTTGTTAAGGAAATTTCTAAACTTTTTCTAGGTTGCACAGGTTAAGCGTAAAACTTTGCTCAACGTGGTAGAATCGGCTGCTTGTGTCAACTCAGGCAACATAGTCAACATCAAAAAGATGTACTAAAGGAGAATTGATTCTAAAATGTCTATTCTAAAATAGCAATTAGGGGGTTCGGGGATTTGTTTTTTTAGTAGACAAATGCACTTAGGCTTTGACTCTTTGAATTATAAACATTTGATTTCAAAGAAGTGTAAATGTTTTTACTAAATTCCTTCTAAATTCTTTATATTATTTGGGCTAACATATTTTAACAAAGAACTCAGAGTAGTGGAGCATATAGTTTTATTCATCTTAATTCTTTTTAGATAGAAAAGGGCATATCCCTGTAATCTCCATTTTGGTAGAGTACTTCAGTTTGAGGATACATAGTCATGCAGTGGTACAGACAAAGTGAAAACCATAATCTCCTAATTCAAACAGATTCTGCCTTTTCTTGGATGTACGGTTCCAGAATTTTCTTTGGCATGTGTATGTGAAATTTTTCTCTGATTTTGCTTATATTTAGTGCCTGGCACATAGTAAGGCAACTGCCTCGATTCTACCTCTGAAATTAATTTTTAATATAGTTATTATAGGCCGGGTGCAGTGGCTGACGCCTGTAATCCTAGCTCTCTGGGAGGCCGAGGCGGGCGGATTGTTTGAGCTCAGGAGTTCGAAACCAGCCTGAGCAAGAGCAAGACCCCGTCTCTACTAAAAATAGAAAGAAATTAATTGGACAACTAAAAATATATAGAAAAAAGTAGCCGGGCATGGTGGCGCATGCCTGTAGTCCCAGCTACTCAGGAGGCTGAGGCAGGAGGATCGCTTGAGCCCAGGAGTTTGAGGTTGCTGTGAGCTAGGATGATGCCACGGCACTCTAGCTCAGGCAACACAGTGAGACTCTGTCTCAAAAAAAAAAAAAAAAAAAATATATATATATATATAGTTATTATAATCTGTAAGTGATCTTATTAGCAGAGTATTTTAGCATCACATAATTGCCATCCTTCAGTGTCATTCACTTATGTTTCATTACATAAAAGAGCAAACTACACAATATATTCTTACAGTGAATGATAGGGTCTTATGTGAATTGTTTGTTATGAAGATGTTTGGAATGGAACAGGATGGAGAACCCAGACATAAAACCATCCTCACATAGCCATCTGATCTTTGACAAAGCAGACAAGAACATACACTGGGGAAAAGAATCCCTGTTCAATAAATGATGCTGGGAAAGCTGGATAGCAACATGTAGAAGACCGAAACAGGATCCTCACCACTCAACTCTCACAAAAATCAACTCACAATGGATAACAGACTTAAACCTAAGACATGAAACCATAAGAATTCTAGAAGGAAATGTTGGAAAAACTCTTACAGACATTGGCAAAGAATTTATAAAGAAGACCCCAAAGCAATCACAGCAACAACAAAAATAAATAAATGTGACCTGATCAAATTAAAAAGCTTCTGCACAGCTAAAGAAACTATCACTATAATGAATAGACAGCCTACAAAATGGGAGAAAATATTTGCATGCCATATATCCGATAAAGGGCTAATAACCAGAATCTATATAGAACTCAGGAAAATCTATAAAAACAAAATCAAACAACCCCATTAAAAAGCAGGCAAAGGACATGAACAGAAACTTTGCAAAAGGAGATAGACTAATGGCCAAAAAACATGAAAGAATGCTCAACATCTCTAGTCATTAGGGAAATGCAAATCAGAACCACAATGAGGTATCACTTAACTCCCGTTGAGAGTGGCTTTTATCAAAAAGTCCCAAAACAACAAATGTTGGTATGGATGTGGAGAGATAGGAACACTCATACACTGCTGGTGGGACTGCAAACTAGTACAATCTCTATGGAAAATAATATGGAGATCCCTCAAAGCACTAAAAGTAGAACTACCGTTTGATCTAGCAGTCTCACTACTGGGTATCTACCCAAAGGAAAAAAAGTCATCCTAAAATAAAGGTATCTGCACTCAAATGTTTATAGCAGCACAATTCACAATTGCAAAGATGTGGAAACAACCCAAGTGCCCATCAGTACATGAGTGGATTAATAAAATGTGGTATATGTATACCATGGAGTACTACTCAGCCACAAAAAACAATGATGAACTAACATCTCTTGTATTAACATCTTGGGTGGTGCTGGAGCCCATTCTTCTAAGTGAAGTATCACAAGAATTGAAAAACAAGTACCACATGTACTGACCATCAAATTGGTACTAATTGATCAACACTTATGTACACATATGAAAGTAACATTCATTGGGTGTTGGGGGGGAGGGAGGATGGTAAATTCACCCCTAATGGATACAATGCTCACTGTCAGGGGATGGGCACTCTTGTAGCTCTGACTCAGGCATTGCGAAGGCAGTATATGTAACCTCAAAGTTTGTACCCCCATAATATTTTGAAATTAAAAAAAAAAGATGTTTGGAAACACTCATAGACAATATTTAATAAAATGACATTATACTCCAAGTGTATTATTGGGAAGTAATTAAATGATGGAAATTACTTTTAAAATCCAAATATCTTTTCTTTACAGTCACTGAAGACCCTCCGGAATTCAGATTTGAAACCATATATTATCTTCATTGCACCTCCATCACAAGAAAGACTTCGGGCATTATTAGCAAAAGAAGGAAAGAATCCAAAGGTAAAGTCGTTATACTATTGTACTATTCCATTGAAAGTAAACATGAAACACTCCTGGTCTAGTTTGTCTCAGTGCTTAAAAACTACATCAGCTTGAGCTTTCAAATTGATTATTCTTTCTGCAGTGTCACTTGTCCAGAAATTGCCATGGTTGCCACTGGTTGGACTATGGCAGCTTTCCAAAGCAGGGGACCTCTCTTGTTCCCCACACATTTTCTATTGTTACCCCAAAGGTATGGTAAACTTTGGGGTTCCTTAAAACTTATTAAGCTTCTTCATATGGATCTGTAACATTTCCAGGGGAATTATGTGACCCCCACCAAAGTTATCAGCAAACTGTTAGGGATTACCCACTTACCTCTTTAGATATTCCACATTCACAGAATTTAGATATTGAGTGCTGTAGCTTTTCTCTTCTTTTTTTCTCACTGAAATTTTATGTGCTGTTTTTCTTCTCCCTTTGGTCTTCTCACATGATTTGGAATAGAAAGAAATTTTTTAATTATTTTAGATCTATGCTGGATATAGTTGAGGTAGTCCATGTCATATTAAACATTATTAATAATTGACCGATATATACTGGCATATTATTAAAAAGACATTGACTTTTTATTTAAATGTGTAAAATGAAAACTCTGTCAAATGGCTTATATCAAGGTAACAAATACTCTTCCTTGTTTTTTGCTACTTATTTCTTAAATATATCTGTTTAAGGAGGGCTCACTCATATTGCCTCATTTCATTTGTTATTTCTTTAAATTTCCTTAAAGGTAGTCATGAAAAGAATACTACACTCCTGTGATTTGATTCTTGAATCTACCACAACCATCACAACCCTCCCCCTGCCCCTTCTGCCTCATTGCCCCCAGGATATCTTTTTCCACTCTACATCGATTTAACATTTCTTATTCAGTCTATATGTGGGTAATAATTGTTATTGTCTTAGCCCATCCTACTTGTTGAGCATAATTCTGATTGCTTTGTCTTGGCTAAGTAGACCAGCGAGCTGGTTAAAGTAGTGCTTCACCCCTTTTTCATTTCTGCAGCATACTTGTAAATTCATAAATAACTGAAGTCAGAGTATCAGTTGTCCATAGCACTTGGGTGATAACAAAAGAAATACAAGATATAGTCACTGGCTGTTCTTGAGGAAGAGCACAATATAATAAGGGAAACAAGGTTAATACTGTATAAGCTTTGTGTCTAGTAACTACTTTGGTAGACCAGAAACATCATCGTTGCTCAAGGAAAAGGTTGTAAACTAAGGACCAAAGTGCACTCCATTCTATTGTTCAGCCTAATTTTCTATTTTCTAACATGCCCACTTGTTTCTTGTTACGCTATTCTTTTCCAACAAGGATTCAGTATCGTACAAAAGGCCATAGACTATTTCAAACTGTGTTAAGCAACTTGCTTTTGGTTGGTCTCTGGTAAGGTTTTCCTGGAATTTTTATCTACTTTATTTTGAATTGGCCATCCTAAATTTTCAACTTAGGTTAGAAAGATGCTGATTATACGTGGTTTTTTTTTGTTTGTTTTTTTTTTTTGAGACAGAGTCTCACTCTGTTGCCTGGGCTAGAGTGCCGTGGCGTAAGCCTAGCTCACAGCAACCTCAAACTCCTGGCTCAAGCAATCCTCCTGCCTCAGCCTCCCGAGTAGCTGGGACTGGGACTACAGGCATGCGCCACCATGCCTGGCTAATTTTTTCTGTATATTTTTAGTTGTGCAGCCAATTTCTATCTATTTTTAGTAGAGACGGGTCTTGCTCTTGCTTAGGCTGGTCTGAAACTCCTGAGCTCAAACGATCCTCCCGCCTTGGCCTCCCAGAGTGCTAGGATTATAGGCGTGAGCCAGTGGGCCCAGCCCATCCCACAAGTTTTGACATTATATTTTTAATTATTTTGTTAGAAATACATTCTGATTTCCCTTGTCATTTTCTTTTTTAACCCCTGGGTTATTAATGTTATTTAATTTCCGTCCATTTGGAAATTTTAAAAAATGTTTTATTGATTTGTAATTCCATGTGGTCAGAGAATAAACCCTGAAAGATGGCAGTCTTTTGAAATTTGTTGATCATTATTTTTATGGCCCAAAAACTATCTTGGTGCATGTTCCATGCACCCCTGTAACAATGTATGTTCTACAGTTGTTGGGTAGAAGGTGGTGTATCTCATTGTCTTTTTATTCCACTTGTATTTTTATATCCTTTGGTATTTCTAATAGTGCTTTATTACTCATATAATAGAAATACTGAGTGAAAACAAATCTTCAATTTTAACTTTGAAACTATGCTAGCTAAGAAAGTGATGGTGTTACTCACTGGATATAAAATATAACTACTCAATCAGTTATCTAATCTGTTCTGCTAGTATGGGGGCTTTGCTTGAGAATGGTTAACTGACAGTCACTTTTGCCTAAAGGGTAATCTTTTCAGGTCAAAAATTTTTGAGGTAAAACATTTTGTTTCATTTTAGGTATGGACTGTAATCTGAAAAAGAAATTTAGACATAAAATCTGAATTTATAAATTATATAAGCCATTTTGGCATAAGGTAAAATAATAATGCCTTAAATTTAATAATAACTAGGTGGATTGGAGCATAGCATTTACATTTCAGCACTAGCACCACAAAGTTTCAATTCTATATGGAGTCCTAGAATATTATTTGAATAATCTTGAGCTTTGAGTAGACATAAGTTTTGGCAAAAATGTCACAGTGTATTCAGCTACAATGGTGAAGTAGATTCCCTGCTAAGGAACAAAGGGTTCTGTGTACCATATTCAGATGCACAGCATTCCAGAATAAAAATTAGAGAGCCATATAAGAAACTGCCTCAGGACAAGCCAGAGCTGTCATATTTTTAATATATTTTTCTATTGTTACAGAAGTTCAAACAGTTGAATGATATAAATTGTTTTGTAGTGTGGGTCCAATATAGTATTGATGTGTAATATTTATATCTGAGACATTCTGTCTTGGGTTTAATTAGTTCTCTTCATTGACAGGAGTGACATTGACAGTTTTCACTTTCTTAAACACATATGCCTGGTAATCAGAAGGTTCCGGATAAGTTTGCATGTAGCCTTGCCACCTGCTTGCCTGTGTGAAAGAGCCTTTTCCTTTATTCAGTATTTTAAAGTAGCCTGCTCTGTGTAGTTTTCCAAACTCTGTTAGGATACCTTTTTGCATCTTAAAGACCTCCTTTGTGTATGGAAAACAGAGCAGCAATATAAAGTATTAGCCTGAGTTTTTCCCCCAAAAAATATATTAATAGATAAGGTTATTAAATCTTGGACTGAACAGCAATGTTTTCATAGAAAACATTGATCCTTCTCTTTTCCCATAATGTTTACTCTACCTAACTCTGCAATAGATATAAAGGGCAAGGGCTCTTTACAGGACCCAAGAGTAGATGGCACTTTAGGTCCTTGCCCCAACCAGAAAGGTTTCACTCCGTGTTATAGAACATGTTACTACTAGGAAGAGGTTATGACGTCCTTAAATGTTTGTAGGGAATTCAAATAACAGCCTGCACTCTTGAAGCCTATAGTCTTATTGGTGAGGTAAGACAGAAATACATGAAAACCTAAATAGTAGTATAAAACAGGATATCTTGAGTCCCAAATGATTCATAATGTGAGTCCTGAAGATGCCAGAGCAAAGGAAGCCACTGGCCATGGCAGGGTTGGAAAGGAGCGCCTGGAGTTGAGTATGTAAGGTCACTCCCTGTAGTTTGACCATTTCTGACTCATCCTGTATTTTGGTAAGGATAGGAATTACCTCACAGTTTTCATCTTCTCTTTGCAGCCTGAAGAGTTGAGAGAGATCATTGAGAAGACTAGAGAGATGGAGCAGAACAATGGCCACTACTTTGACACTGCGATTGTGAATTCAGATCTTGATAAAGCCTATCAGGAATTGCTTAGGTTAATTAACAAACTTGATACTGAACCTCAGTGGGTGCCGTCCACTTGGCTGAGGTGAAGGAAACATCCATTTTGTAACATGTTGGACTTGGTCTGGCAAACTGCCAATGGGAAAATAGCCCCAACACTTCAGCAAGATTGAGGATAAGGTGGAAGGCAGCAGCAGAAGCTGTAGACCTGTTCTTAGCTCTCCTGAACTAGTGAGAAGAAGGTCCCCTCAGGCAATTTGTGCCTAGCATTCTTTATTCTCTATACATGGTTTTAGGGGCTCTTGCCTCATTCGGGGATTCTAAATGGAAGCTTTCAACAGAGTAATTCCATGTTATCCTGTTAAAACCTTTTGTTTTCACTTAACTAAATCTTTTCTGCTTAGTCATAATTTCCATGAAAAACTTGTATGTACACAGAGTCCATGTCCCACATAGTTATAAATATCGATGTTATTTAACACTTAACTTAAATGACTTCATGGCAATATTGGGGGGGGGAGGTGCTGTGCTTCTATGCACTGGGCAAGACAGTATTTGCTTAGGAGACTAGTCATCAGAAATACTTCCTAAAAAAGAAAAAACGGTGCCACTTTGGTTTGGAACCACTCTGTTAGGCTTGAATTCATTTGTATGTCTTTGAATTCTAAAGAAAGAAAAGAAAACGAACATTCCATTAGAGGCACCAATTTTTATGCTCACTTTGTGGATCAGATTGCACACTTGGCTGACTAATCTAGTTAAAGGTATACAAATCTTTTAAAGATAAAGATTTTGAGTTTTTTTTCTTAAATTGTCACAACCAGTTTGCTGGCCTTGCTTCCTTTCTCTGATCTGCATAGTACAATAGAATGTATAAGTTACATTTTTATGAACGGTAGATGTTCATATAAACTGTATTGACTGTTAAGTTTCTTCCTCATGATGCAAATAGTTTTTTATGTACATGGGAGGACATCAGCACATTTGACAGTTTTTATATTGTTATATATGAGCACAATATAATTCTATGACTGTGCTATATATGTAGGTATTAAACTGGAATTCTGTTGATGAATATAGCTGCTGTACTGTATACTAATGTTTAATTGACAGACGGTCATTGATAACACTTGTTCAGCATTGGAATAAAAGTACGTATATCCTAGGGAAATAGGACAATTGACTTTGAGATCAGAAGGAAAGGAAGGACCTGAAAGTCATTTGAACATTTTAGGAAAAGAACATTGCAGAGGGGTGGTTATCAAGCCTATAGAAATAGGTTTTGTCTATGGCCATACCACCCTGAAGGCACCCAATCTCATCTGATGTCAGAAGCTAAGCAGGGTCGGGCCTGGTTAATACTTGGATGGGAGAAATAGGTTTTTATCCTAACAAGGTCTTATGACCAAAATGCAACAGCTTGCTAAATCATAAAAGAAATGTTTAAGCTAATGGGATTTTTGTACTGTCTCTATAGCTGTAGCTTTAAAATTCAGTGTCCATAATTGGCGTGGAAAATTATTTTGTAGTCTTTTCAAGCCTTTAAAGATAGTGTGATGTGTGACAAGAAGCCTCAAATGTGAATGCCTTGATTTTATTTTTATGGTGACTTTAGCTACAGCATTTCCTATTCCCAAAGCTAAACACTGGAATAGTAATACTGACTTGTCATTTAATTTAACATAAGCAACTGTTTTTAATGAGTAGTTTGTCTCAGTGTCATGTATATATTTGATATTTTTTCTCTTCTACATAATTTTATTTGAACAAATGTAGACAGTTTCTATGTTGCCTTTCTCTGTTCAAATTTGCGTGGCCTATTAAAAGTTGGCCAGGGAGTGTCTTATTTGGAAATATTTTCAAGATAATGTTCCTTAGGAGGAAAGTAACATTCCTGGGTTGAGGGCAGAAATGCCATACATGCTGTCTCTTCAGGTCTGAAACACTCCAGCTTATAGCAGGAAAATGCAAAAAGGTCACACCGATTTTCAGCATTGAAAACTAGGAATATCCTTAGCACTTAATCTTTTCAGTTTTCCACAGTTTACTTTCTCCTCAGGAATGAAAGGTAGAGTCAGTGGTTGACAGTGGAGTTTTGTGATCTCCTTATTGTGACTCACAACTGTTTTCAACCCTAAGATCTAAAATATTGACAGTTCATGTTAAGTTAGAGTGAGCTTTTAGGTAGGCAGTGAGTGGTTGTTGTGCCACTGCAGACAGCAGGCCTATACTAGGGACATGTGTTGTCAATACTCAGACACATGGCTTTAACAAGCAGATCCTGTACCAAGGCACATACCATGCCATACTTTTAGGAAGTTGAAGGTGACAGGTATTTTCAGGATCACTGAATATAATTCTCTGGATATTTTCAGGATCAGTGAGTATAATTCTTAACTCCATCAGCAATGTTGGAGAGAGAGAAATGTTTATGTCCCAAACTTTTCTAAATTCTAGTGATGAAGACGTGCTGATATTCAACTCAGTCCCTAAACAAAGTAAAAACTGAGTTGTTAATGACTTCCTCAATAAAATATGGAAAAAAGCCTTGCTATACGTTCTACAGCCACTCTGGCCAGTTCCATTCCCTGTCCTCTGTGGTTCTGATTGGAGACCTCAGTGTGGAGGAGGTCTTAACCACTTTTTATAGAAATGATACCAATAGCTAATGAAATGTACTTGGAAAATCCAAATAAAGAAATATCTTTATTTCCTGCATTTTTACATCAGAACAAATGGAGAGAGAATAGTATTTAGACTAATCCAGATTTGCTTTCTATGAAAATCTAATGTCTGGATTATTTTCCTTTTATCATGCCTAAGGAATGACTATTGATAAGGAATAATTTGAATGTAATCTTGTGAATGTGTGTGGAAAATATAAACCAGGGATTTAGCCTTAATAAAGGTAATCTTCTGACATCTATTGTTAATAATCCCCCTTTGTTACTCATATCCTGTATCTGCACTCTGTTATTTTGAGATGTCATACTGCACACTGTATTGTAAAAATAAAAAGTAGAATTATATTTCAAATAAAGCCACTGAGTACTTTCTCTTGCTGTGTTATATCCTGTACCATTAAAGTTTTCCACACGTGAAAAGACCACCCTCCTCTTCAAGTTTTTGCCAGAAGCAAGACCGTTGGAACCTCTGGGTGAAACACAAAATACCTTTTAATTTGTTCTTTGTGGTAGAGGAGTGCCCCTGTTGACACAGATGTAGGTAGGTCCTGATTCCTTAATTAAACAAGCAACTAACTGTTTTAAAGATGAACAACTTAAGGCTGTGAACTTGGAAGTTTTCTGGGCAAGGAGGTATGTAATACTCAGGCAAATTTACATTGTATACAGCCAGGGATTTGAGGACACTGAGGATAGCATGTGAGTTCTTGGCAAATATGCAACATATAACATATTTCATTTGAAATGAAATGAATGGAATTCTTCATTTCTCCCTTTTTCTAAGATACTCTATCTGCCAACGGACACAAATCATATAACAAGAAGTTTAATGCATTTACACACCCGTTACCTGTTACAGTCCAGTTTCTGTTCCTATTCATTAACCTATTCCCTTTCCCTATGGATCAGATCACTACTCCACACAGCAAATTATCTGTCCACTGTTTTCTCTTGATTTTTTAACAAATGCTAAACTTTAAAATCATCTGTACTTTTGTAGGTAATTTAACCAAGGCCAATAAATTCCAGAGCTTTAAGATAATTTTTGCCTCCTCCAGAGGCAATGCATAGTGCTTAAAACCAAGGGTCTGAAATCAAGATACACTTGACTTGCACTCCTACTATACTGTTTGACCTATCAAAGCCTCAATTTCCTCATCTGCAAAATAAAGATGGTAGAATTTACACTTCACCAGGCGGGAAAATTAGATGTAAAACAGTTCAGTATTAACTATTTTTAAAAGACTTGTGAACTTAGTTGTTGGTTTTCCAATCATTACTGAATTTACATGGAAACAGATTTTATTTTATGAGCAGCAACAGGATTTCCTAAAAACCAGCTCCTCCAGGGCAGGCAGGCCCTATGTCTTACCTTTAAATGCCCAACATTTTAAATATAGGGCATGCAGAAAGGATAAAATTAAGGGTATAAAAACTGTGAAGGTAGAATGAATGCTTGGATTTAAATCCTGGATTACCACTTTCTAGCTTTCTAAGCTCAGACCAATTACTCAAGCACTCTGTGCCTCAAATTTTTCCTCTGAAATGAGGGGGTTAAAATTTTATGTACTTCTTATTGTGGTAAGGTAATATAAATAGAATACTTAAAACAGTGCCTGGTATACAATAACTAAGATCTATTGTTTTATAGCAGGTACTAAATGTTTACAAAATCATTTAGTACTTTAAAAAGCCTAGACTGTGCTATCATTTGATTAAAATACAGTACTAATAAGGCTAGTGTCACAATTTCATAACAAAAAACTTCATGGCCAGTCATGTAAAAGAATGCCTGGAACTGGTTGCAAGAAAGACTGAATAACCAAGGACAGCTCATGTCAAATTAAACAGTACTAAAAATACTAAAAACCTGCTGTGGCCCCTCAAATGCCTCATCTAAATGCAAGTTATTATTGATTATAACATAACAAAATAAAAAGTTACCTTACTCTAAAATGGGAATGAGTATTTTTCTTAGATTAGGAAAAAAGGAAGTATTATGAAGTCCTCTTAATTCATTGGCATTTATAGTACCCCAAAAATGCAACAATTGTATCAAAGCAAGCCTTTTAGTAAAACACTGATATATGGAAGGGGGAAAAAAGGCTACTCACTTTCTACATGTCTGCAGAGAAAGCTCTGTGAATGAAATACTGTGTGCTGATATGAGCATAAGAACATGACTGTTACTCTTAGCAGTAAATTAATAATAAAAAAGGAATGACTTATTTTTCAATCATTTTACTGTTTATACCATAGTCACATTTCAATTGGCAGAACTGCTCTCATGACAAGACAGACCTGTCATGCAAGGAAAAATAAGTGCAGGTTTTCACAAAGCTTGAGAAAATAAGTACCACGATAACACAGGGATGGCTGCAGCAATCTCAGACAACAGTGCCAAGGTTTGCAAGTTGGTAGGAAGGAAGGCTGGTCCACAGTAGTTGGCCTAAGACCAGTAGTGTTTCCTAAGGGGTATTTCCTATTATGCTTGGTTAGCAGATCACATGTAACACAGATGTAAATGGAGTAGGGTAACACTTCTGCAGAGTAAATTCCTGAGCAGGTTTTACAAAGCTCTTTCATCTGTGATAAATGGTTGCTGCAAAAGTAATCCCATAAATAGACATTCAGGTAAATTTTACAATCAGTGAAAGAAATTCTTAGGCCAAAAAATAAATAGCCACACAAATCAAACCTACACAGCGTGAATTAAAATGGAGCCAGTGTTAGGGTTTCCAAAAGAACCAGAGAAGGAAAAATTATTCAAACAGGAGATCCTCGTCCTTCTCTTCAGCCAGAAGATTAGCAGGCTCCATCACCTCTCCAGCTGCTCTCCGTTGTTCCAAGTCCTTCTCAGATTTTTCCTTGAGAATCTTTTTCTTCTCCTGTATTTTCTTTAACCTGTAAAATAAAGGGGGAAATTTTCTGAACACTGTTTCAGTATTAAGTAGGTTTGATTTCTCCTAGTTTTGCAACAAGGATAATGAACACCTAGAACAAAATTTGATACTTCCATCAAGTTAAATAAATTTTGAAATCCATTCCCTAATGGAACAGATTTTGAGCATTCAGGCACATTCAGGCATTTATTAAAGTTTTGGATCACCACAACCCTGAACATCACTGAAGGATAAAAACTAACCTCTGATAATTAAGATTATAAATCATAATCAGATGCCAACTCAAGGCCTAAGACTGGCATGGCTTCCCTAAATGCTCCTGCTTTCACCTACCTCCCACTTCTCTGAATCAGGTATACAGACCCCTGTACACCACCAATTTAGTACTTATTTATCCCAACTGGTTCTAAATGTTCATAACCAATTATGGATGCACATCATTTCTCTCTCAAGTACTGTGCTGATTTCTCTAATGTTATGATTTACACTACTTGGTAATGTCCCTAAATACTTTATATCCTAACACATTCAACATGCAATACATTATTTGTTGATTAACAGTTTAATTCCAGTTTCTCCCCTCAGTTTTTATGTAGGAGACACCCAATCCAAATCATTGTTTTGTTTTAAAGAATAATGTAGTCTAACAGTTTCTTTGAAAGGCCTAAGTTTTTGGAAATGCCATGTCTTAGGTACATGCAAAACTTGACACAGATTTGTCACTATAGCTTTTGGCAATATTACTACTTATGAGAATAAAATACAAGCTATGCTAATTCTAAAGAACATAACTAGTAACTCAGCAAATCAAGCCTTTGGAATATGGAAAACAAAAAAAATGATCAGTAACTGTCAAATTCAACAAACCTATAGAACTCTTCTCGCTCTCTCTCATCCAGCTCTGTGATGATATAAGCAAGGGTACGTTCAATCCGGGGAATGATGACTAGAGTTTAAAAAATATATATATATGAGAACTTCAAATCCCCTTTTTGCAAATTACCAGTGCTCATTTGTATAATAGTTACTTATTTTCTAATTATAAAATTAGTATACATTTAATGTAGAGAACTTGGAAAATAAAACACAAAGAAAAAATTTAAGTGGAGTATAATCCAACCACACAAAAGTAACTATCGTAAATATGTTGGTGTGTGCCCTTCTAGTGTTTTTTTCTATGTACAGATAACATTAGACCACAACAAATACAATGCTGAATACGCTGAATATATGAATATACATAACACTGACCCACAGATACTATTTTAAATATAACAATAATCAACTTAAAAAATCAAGCAGAGGCCGGGCGCAGTGGCTCACGCCTGTAATCCTAGCACTCTGGGAGGCCGAGGTGGGAGGATTGCTCGAGGTCAGGAGTTCGAGACCAGCCTGAGCAAGAGCGAGACCCCGTCTCTACTAAAAAAATAGAAAGAAATTATCTGGACAACTAAAAATATATAGAAAAAATTAGCCGGGCATGGTGGTGTATGCCTGTAGTCCCAGCTACTCGGGAGGCTTAGGCAGAAGGATCGCTTGAGCCCAGGAGTTTTGAGGTTGCTCTGAGCTAGGCTGATGCCGCGGCACTAGCCAGGGCAACAAAGGGAGACTCTGTCTCAAAAAATAAATAAAAATTTTTAAAAAATGAGATAACTTCCTCGTTAACACTAATATAGCCCCAAGCAAAGGAATTTATTTGCTTCAAATTTTGCTCCTTTCTTACCTAAAAATTGAATTAATGTTTCTTTAATGAAAACAGTTTGAGCAAAAAGCATTGTCAACACCAAGCAGTCATACTGTTTAAATGAGACAAAAGAGATGGAAAATAAATGCATCTAATGGGAAAACTCCTTTTTTTAGAAATCAAGGAGAATGGCCTAAAGGAGAGAGATTTAAAGCTGAATATTTAATGTATTCAAAAAGATACATATAGCTCAACCATTAAAAGAACTAAAGAAAACACTAAGACTCTTGAGAAATATTGTTTCTACCCTTTATTAACTGCATGAATAACCAGAAATGAATAAAACATTCCATTATGTTAACTCACCTCTTTCCTCTGTAACTCCCCCAAATCATACACATACTTCTATCAAAGCCCTTCACAACACCTTTTGTACCACGGACACACTTCTCTCTGCATTGTGGGCAGGAGCAATATCTTATTCACCTTTCAACCTTCTGTACAGTGCTTGAGTCCCAGCAGCTGCATGACAAGCGAGGAGGTATGGACAAGTGAATGAACAAAGCGCCTCACGGCAGCTTGCACTCACCGTGTTCAATGGCATTTACACGCCTGTTGGTTATCTTAATAGCTTCATCCAAAGTAACAAAGGAAGTCTACAAGAAGAGGACAAATAAACAATGTAATCACAAAGTCTTCCTAATCATGCCCTGATCACTTGGCTCTACTCAGTCTGTCCTTGTAGAAAACATTTGGGAACCAAGACGACTTTTCAGCATGCTTAAAAAACAGAAAATTCTTATGAGACTGCCATAGAGCTAATGCTTTTTGCATGCTATTATAATTTATTTACTTCCAACTCAAATAAAGACATAAAAATGACAAGAGGAAAGAATCATGCACTAATAGCCTAGAAATATATTACCTGGCCACAAAGGGAAAAAAATGGCCTTCATGCACAAACTGTTATGCTTGCATTTAAATCTAGTATTGACTGTTGCTGTTCCCACCTAGCAAATAATGAAACCGTACCATTGCACATACATTTTTTTAGTAATAAAAAGTAGGGACAATGGTGCAAAAGTAACCATTTCAGAAATCAAAACATTAGGCTTGTCACATATAGGACCATGGAAAGAGTGGAAAGTACAAAGTATAGCACGCTCTGACTCAAAACCTCTGACTCAAGACCTGAATCTCCTCCACTCGACCATTCAAAGTAAAACCGTAGAAGTTCTCTAGCTCTTCTGCGACTTACCTGCAGTGAAGCCAGTTCCACCAGTAGTTCCACTGCTTTGGCATAATTCCTCTTTAATTTAGCCAATTGTTCCCCACCTCTGGCTAAACCAGTCAGTTCATAACCTGAAAGAACCAGTCAGACAACATTTGTAATTATAGTGTAAACAATCTTCCCCATTAAATTCCCACAAAGAAGATAATTCAGAATAATACCTAACTTGGAAAGACAAACTCTCTAACCCCTGTTAAATGCATACATGAAGCACCCATCTCACTCCCAAAATACTGTACAAGTTGGCTGCTAAATGAAGTTTTCCACAAGGATACTATTCTAAATATTGCTAGAGGAGAAGCCACCAACCTTTACTACACCAGCTTGCTGGATTAGCCAATGCCCCCCTATTTCCCTTTGGAAATCTCACTGCCTGATGCCCACAGTACAGTGACACTCTCTGTCAACAGGTGACTTTATAAAATGTTCTACTTCTTCATATGAGCTGTACCTAATATTCCATATGATTTATTTAAATATTACATGAACCAATGAAATATGAGTACCAAAAGAAAAAATACTGTTTCTATAAAAAAAAGTTAATTACTTTGCTTTAGAAAGAATAAATGTGTGTTACTACCCAAAAAATGCCCTCAAATTAGGAATGGAATGGGTGAGACAATTACAAAAAACTGGGAGTGGGCTATAAAAATCTAGAAAGATTCAGCATTCAAACAGCATCATAGGGGGCTTCCACCACCACTTCAGTCAGCGCTGCAGGGACATGGACTCATCCTGTGGCTGCAGGTACAACGTCCCTGACCACCCTCCTCCGCCACAATCGCATTTCTCTCAGGCAGTGGATCAGGGAAGCACCCGAAGCTGCAGACCGTGCAGAGAACCACTCCTGGCCAAGCATGCCCTACCTGACCAGGGGACAGGAGCACAGCAGTGCTACTGAGGTACAGCTGGCAGAGGCTTGAAGGCAGCCAACACTTTCAAGTGCCCCCCACATAGATTTGTTGTAGACCAGGTCAAGCATCGCAATGTCAACAAGAAATAGTCCTAACCGTGAGCCATCACCCTTTATAGATCACAGGGCTGCCCTGTCTACCTGGTCTGGTACTGAAAAACTGTAGCTTCTACAAAAATGTGAGGCTTTGGACCAGAGTCTTATTAAAACAAACATAAACATAGTGGTCAGTATACAGAATATCTGGGGCTCTAAATAAACTAGTACTTAAAGAGATAATCACTGTCCTATTGTTTCTTGTTTCTTTAGCCTGGTAAGAAGATATAAAATGTATTTTGAATGAAATAATGAAAGTTACAATAAAGCTACAAACTATGATTTGAGATATATGCTCATGAGATATTTGATGGGGACTTTATCATGCAACATTAGTTTGCTTACCTTCTATCAAGAATAATTGGCTAAACTTAAATGGAAACATGAGCTTTTTCAGTTAAACATACTCCTAAAAATAGCATTTTCTTTTGGGATTTGACTCCTAACAGGAGGTATTTAAATTAAGAAAAAGGTATTTATCAGAATTGTTACATGAAGGTGTATTTTTTTAAGTACCTTTTTTGAAATATAATTTAACATATCATACAATTCACCAGTTGAAGATGTTTGCTTTTTAAAATAACCTTTTTCTGAATAAAAATTGCCAAGCACTTTGTGTTACCAAATACAGCACCCTGCACAGTTGGGACTATTTTATATGTGGGAAAACACTGAAGGAACTTATCCAGAGTCACACTGAGTAATGAGAAAGACTTGGATTTGAATTGCTGTATAAAACAGAAATCTTGTGAACTGCTATATATGTGTTTAATAGAAAATTTGCAAAATATATAGAAGAAAAAATAACTCAATCCCATTACCCATTAATGAGATAATTTCTCATTAATGACATAATCTTCATTCGTATACATTTTCTCTTTTGATCTCCTTATATACTCTTTGAAAATATATTGTAATTACAGATATATAGAATTTGGAGCCAAAAGCTCTAATATTTAAATATTCTGATGCCAAATGGCTTTTCAGAAAGGTAATACAAACTCCATAACTAATATACAAGAGTGCCAATCTCATTTTCCAGCACTGAATATTCTTTCTCATTAACAAAAATAATATATTTTGTTAATTAGATGATAGACATTTTAATATCTGCAATCAGTATGTATAGGCTGTGGTAGAAACAGACTGATTTTTTTTTTAATTGATTGTATCTAACAAAGTTCCTAACATATAATAGGGATTTCACAGTTGAATAGTTTAACCAAGCTGAACTATCTTACTAATATGTCATATTCTTATTGATGTATAAATACTCACTGAATGTTTTTTCTTGCTCACAGAAATGTCTCTGGGCAATTTAATATCTCTTAATTTTTATTTTTATTCCTGGAAATAGTGACAGCTGATGCTGTTTAGGAGAAAAGTGAAGGAAGAGGGCCTGGAGAACTGCTTAAGACCAGAAGTGCTACTTCTATTGCTCTGATCTATATATAGGCCAGAAACCTTCTTTGACTTTGGAGTTTGAAAAATGAAAATGGTTAACTTGAATCTTAGAAGACAGTTGAAAAGCAAAAGGATACAAAAATAAAACCTTGAGTTTGAAGAAGTGAAGGCAACTCATGAGAAGACAGGTATTTTAATGTATAATTAATCTGATTTAATTTTGAAAACAATTTTGTGAAACAGATATTCCACTACACAGAAGTTAAACTGAAGCTTAGAAATGTTTGCAACATTCCCAAGTTCACAAAGCTAACAAACAGTAAAGGCAGAATTCAGGAATAGGCTTATCTAAAGACCACATTCATTTTAATATAGCATACTAGGTGCTTTAAATAATAGTTTTGTTTTAATTATTCTTGGACAAGACACAATGCTGTTTAAGAATTTGAATTTTCTCCTTGAAACACAACCGTTATTACCATAATCAACATAGAGTTATCAATCTTTCTTATCAGCAAAGGCTCACTGCCACTTGGAAATGTTTATAATCACAAAAGTAGTAAAATCTATCTGTGTCAAAAAAACACAAATTGCTTCATAGTGTCTAAAACCTTATTCTACTTTAAAGAGACCCAAATTAAAATTGTAAGCCATGCATTATGGTTGTAGTTTATGCAGAAAGATAACACAGAAGTCTAATCAGAGGATTAATACTCAAAGGCCTTATATTTCTAAAATGCCAAATAACTGTACATTAATATATTTGTAGGTTGAAATAAAAATATTTTAAGATACGTACAATGTTTTATCATTTCCTGCTATAAGACTTCTTTGATGATCAACTATTGTCCTGACTGTATCAGATGAGAGAGCTTCTAATACCAGAACCTCTGAACTTTAAGAAGGTCTACTTAACACCATTTTCCAGAACAAAGTTCATTTAAAGAGGAAACAAGATCCCAGAGACACACACTGATATAAAAACCCTCACACTTACTGTCAGTTCCTTCATGGTAATGTTCAAATACTGGCAAAGTAACACCTGTTAAACACAGAAGCATATATGGATTCACAAATACGGTCTTGAAGTACTCTTTTTTAATTACTGTTTCCTATGTTTCTTTTTCAACAAATATTCAAAAACCAAGAGGTTAAGTCTGGAATTGTAACTGGTTTCAATTAATGAATTTAGGAACCTGCCTTAAGTGTTCACTTCTATTCAAAAGCCAAATTATCCTGAGTAATAAGGAACCTGGTTGTTAATGGTTTTAACATGTAAAGCCAATCAACTTGTTGTAAGCAAAAGAGAGACACTGGGACGAGATCTTGCTGTATAAACAGATTAATTTAAAAATATCACCTTTTTTCCCCAAAGGGTTTCAAAGGATTGAAGAGTTACCTGCTACATTATCTTTCTTCGCTCGAATTTTCACTTGGGCTCTATTTACATTTTGGATAACTGTGGTGCTGCAGAAAAAGAAAAAGCCTTTAGTTGTGTTTTTAAAAATAAACCTACAAAGATCCATTGGTTATTTTCATCATTAAATGAGACTATGAGTGAGATGTTACAATTAAGTATGTTTTCATAATCGTCCTTTTTCCAGAAAAGGAAAAAAATTTGCCAAGAAGGGCCTCAGAGAGCAGAGAATGAACAATATCAAAACATCAGTGGTAAGAAAACAGAGAATGATTTTTAAAGTACGTGAATTGCTTGCATTTTCAGTCTGACAGGTAGTGCAGGGATGTGACTTTAGGGATTTATATCCTACTAGTGTAATTTGGAGAAAACTTTCCTTCCTTCTAGGTTTGCTGTTCAAGTGGTTAAGTGGTTAAGTTGGCATTCAATTTCTTTACCTTGGAACCTATTAATATCTAACTTCTATCTGGCTTTGTCTGACTCCCCACATTATTATCATAAAATAAAAGTGTTTTCCCCATAACCACCCTAAAACATTCATATACCACTTATACACTATTGATTTCCTCCCTTTGCTAGAATATTCAATGCAAGCTGTTATCTTACGAGCCTTGGTAAAAATTAAAGTCTACCCCTTGGCAAAAATTAAAGTCTACCACTTCAGGGCTGGGCACAGTGGCTCATGCCTGTAATCCTAGCACTCTGGGAGGCTGAGGCAGGAGGATCGCTTGAGGTCAGGAGTTCGAGACCAGCCTGAGCAAGAGTGAGAACCTGTCTCTACCAAAAATAGAAAAAATTAGCCGGGCATGGTGGCACATGCCTGTGGTCCCAGCTATTCTGGAGGCCAAGGCAGGAGGATCGCTTGGGCCCAGGAGTTTGAGGCTGCAGTGAGCTATGATAACGCCACTGTACTCTACCCAGGGTGACAGAGCGAGACCCTGTCTCAAAAAAAAAAAAAAAAGTGTACCACTTCAAAGGGCCTTATTAAGTAAGGCCTGCCCAGTACTCTGGGAGGCCAAGATTTCCGGACAGAAATCTGTGATAACAGTGGAGGGAAAGCGATGGGGTTAAAAGTGTTCTTCCTTATTATTACTCTATCATTTGTGTTTAATATTTATATATTTCTAAATTAAAAATGGTTTTTAAATTAAATTACGAACCTGAAAGCATTCTGTTTTTTCAAAACACCCAATTTAGTCTTCTTACCTGAAGTCCCCTGCTGTGAACTTGGCCTCAGCTAGTGAGAAGGCAGCTTCTCTCATTACTTCACCCATCAACATTTTCGTCTGAAAAACCAATAACCAACTGCAGATTCAACGAAGTTTTTTACAAGGAAAATCATATCAAAATTATGTTCAGTATTTTATGCCAGGTGTGCATGTAAATATTGGTTTGATAATGATAAAACAAAAATTTCCAATTTTGAACCATTTTGGTTATGGTCACTAACAAAACTGCAAAACTATGAGTTTCATAATTAAAACATTAGAATAAATGCATTAAGAAACATAAAACTGAATCTTTACTGAAGGACCTATCTTATTCTTGAATGGGTACATGCTGATTTTCTCAAATTGATCTCTTAAATTCAATGCAGTTGAAGTCAAAATCCTAACGGCATTTTGATTCGAAAGTATATCTGGAATATTTAATACTTGAAAATATTCAATAATCTTTTTGAAAGAGAAGAAAAACTAAGTCAGGTGGGTAAGGAGTTGCCGTACCAGGTATTAAAAATGTACAGCTACAATAAGGAAAAATGTATGGTATGGGACAGATAAGTCACTGAAATAGACTGAAGGGTTCAGAAACAATCCAGATCTATATGGGAATTTAGTACAGTAAAGAGATGTCCATCCACTCACAAAATGACAAAGCTACCTACTTCACATTATTTAAAAAAAAAAATCCAGACATACTAAAGGCAAAGATTTTTTTAAAACAAAACTATAAAGTAACAAAAGAGAATGTAGGAGACTATTTTCCTAATCTTTTTAGGCCTTTTCTAAGTTTTATATGTAACTCAGAAGCTACATAAAGAAAAAGACTAACAGATTTGACCAAATAAAAATTAAGATACCTTTTTTAAAATGTTAAAAGAAAAGCCAAATATGAGAAGAAAATATTTTTAGCATTTACACATTAACCAGAACATATATAGAACTTCTACCAAAAAAGGGACAAATTTACCAAGAAAATCAAATTACGACTATACATATTAATAAAATGAGCTCCTCAACCTCACCAATAATTAAAATTAATGCAAATTAAAATAAGATACCAATTTTATCCTCATAGATTGGCAACAAAAAAAAAAGTAATACCCAGTTAAGAATTTAAGAAAAGAGGCCCTCTCACACATCATTTGGTAGAAATAGAAATTAACAAAACAATCTGGAGGGCAATTTGGCATTTATCTACCAAAAATTTAAATGAATATATCATTGGATCAATATTTTAAGATTCTTTCTAGAGAAATGCTAGCATATATACACATAAGGATTTAATTGTCCCCTCCCCCAAATGGTAAAACTAAACATTCATCAATAAAGAAATAGTTAAATTCCATTATCCATGCAATGGAGTACCATGCAGCTATTATAAAGAATGAGGCAGATTTTTACATATAGACGGTCCCCAACTTAAAATGACTCAACAATTTTTTGACTTTATAGTGGTGAGAAAACGTACTTTGACTTACAATATTTTCATTTTATGATGGGTTTATGAGGATATAACCTCATCGTAAGTCAAGGAGCACCTGTATTACAGTAGAAAGCTGTGCACATTCTAACATAGGAGCAAGGGAGAGGGGAAGGGGGAGGGGAGAGGGAAGGAAGTGTTACAGAATTTTATATACGTATATAACAATTGCCTGTTTATTAGTAAAAACATTTATGTGTGTATACATGATACTCTTGGTATGTACTTTACAAAAGCAATAGTTTTTATACATGCTACCAAAAAGAAAAAAAAAAGGACTGAAAGGCCATACACCAAAGTATCAAGAATACCTCTAGGAAATGAGAGAGGGCTCACTTGAGGAGGAGGAGAGGATATGGGAGAACTTTCACTTTTTCATATATTTCTGTATTCATACTTCATTTATCCAAAAAGCAGTGAATTAAATAAAGCCTACTAAGTGCCAGCACTATTCTGGACACTGAAAATGTAGTGCTGAAAAGATAAAGCTCCTGCTCTCATGGAACTTAAATTTTCTATTGGGGGGAAACAAACAAGAAGATATCACGCAGTAGTACATGCTGGGATAAAAATGAAATAAGGAGATGCGACAGAAGTAAATATGGTGCTCACTTCAGATTGGGTGATCAGGAATGGCCTGAGACTAGAATGGCCAAAGGAGCCAGTCATAAGTTCTGAGGAAAAAGCATTTCGGGCCTAAGAAAGAGATAATAAAAAGGCCCTGGAGGAGGACATCAGCAAGAATGCTCCAAATAAGGTCAGAGAGGCAGGCAGGGGCCAGATCAGATCAAGTGGGGCTTTGCAGGTAACATTAAGGAGTTTAGATTTTATTAAATGAACTATCTGAAACTTGTTACACTTCTAATGGTATTTTTACTTTTGAAAGAAAAAAAATAACTTGAAAATTACAATGCCAAGGGCCATGCTAGATTTTCCATAGATATTTCCCAAATAAACATTCTTTTAAGCAAAGTTCATTCTACCTCTATTATCTTCTTTAGGATCTGTCGAAATCGAAGAGTTAAGGCATCAGATTTTTTCTTCAGGAGGTTTCGACCTGTCTGTGCTCCTTTTAAACGAGCCTTCATGATGGTCTGTGCCCTATGTAGATGTATAAATAGAGTTAAGACATTTATTCTCACTCTTTAAAAGACACAAAAATACCTCCCCAACAGTGTTAAAATTATCCTTTATTTTTTGATGTAATGAGAGTGAAAACATATAGCATTTGTACCTGATAGGTTTTACTGGAGCTACGGCTTGAAAGTGTCCCCCAAACTTCATGTATTGGAAACTTAATGCCCAATGCAACAGTGTTGGGAGATGGGGGCCTTTAGAGATGATTAGGTCATGCAGGCTCTGCCCTCATGAATGGATTAATGTAGTTATCGTGGTAGTTATGGTGGTAGTGGGTTCCTTATTGAAGGAGTGGGTTGTTATAAAAGTGAATTTGGCCAAGCACCATGGTGCCCACCTGTAGTCCCAGCTACTCAGGAGGCTGAGGTAGGGAGGATCCCTTGAGCCCAGGAGTTTGAGTCCAGGCTGGGCAACATAGCAAGACCCTGTCTCTTTGGCAGGGGGGAAACAAGTTCAGCACAAAGCAACATTGGCCCTCTCTTGCTCCCTCTCACCATCTTGTCTTCTACCATGGGATGTCACGGCAAGAAAGGCTTTACCAAATGGGGCCCCTCAATCTTTGACTTCCCAGCCTCCAGAACTATGAACCAAATACATTCTTTCCTTTCCCTCTTTTCCTTCCTTCCGTTTTTTCTTTTTTTTCTTTTTTTTTTGTGAAACAGGGTTTTGCTCTGTCACCCAGACTGGAGTGTAGTGGTGTGAGCACAGCTCACTGCAACCTCCAACTCCCAGGCTCAAGCAATCCTCCTGGCTTAGCTTCCCAAGTACCTAGGACTACAGGTGCATACCACCATGCTAGGCTAATTTTTAAATTTTTTGTTGAGACAGGGTCTTGCTGTGTTGCTCAGGCTGGTCTCCAACTCCTGGCCTCAAGTGATCCTCCTGTCTTGGCCTCCCAGAGTGCTGGGATTACAGGCTCAAATACTTATTTGATTTATAAGTTAAAATATCTATGCTTCAGTTTCCATTAGAGGTATATTAAGGCTTTTTAAAAATCCGTACACTAATAAATATCTAAATTTCACATACAATTACCTTCAGGACCAATAATTCCACTTTTAGGAATTTATCTCACAGATTTAGTCCCACATGTGCACAAAAACATGTACAAGGTTGAGTACTGCAGCCTTATTTGTAATAATAAAAGGGTGGAAACAAGCTAAACGCTAAATAAATCATGGTTTGCCATACAATGGAATGATATGCAGCCATAAAAAAGGAGGAAGGTAGATTTATATGTGCTGCCCATATTTTATTGTCTTACTTATATGAAGTAAGGGAAGCATGTGCTTATACAGATGCTGAGAATAGTTCTAAAGAGGATTCACATAAACTGGTAACAGTTTCTTTTGGGAAATAGAGCTGAGTGAGAAATATGGATTTATTTTTTTACTACTATATTCTTTCGTTCCTTTTGCATTTTTTACCACAACCATTTATTACATCTTCTATTAAAAGCATGGCATTAAGGCCGGGCGCGGTGGCTCATGCCTGTAATCCTAGCTCTCTAGGAGGCCGAGGTGGGCGGATTGAGCTCAGGAGTTCGAAACCAGCCTGAGCAAGAGCGAGACCCCGTCTCTACTAAAATTAGAAAGAAATTAATTGGACAACTAAAATCATATAGAAAAAATTAGCCGGGCATGGTGGCGCATGCCTGTAGTCCCAGCTACTCGGGAGGCTGAGGCAGGAGGATCGGTTGAACCCAGGAGTTTGAGGTTGCTGTGAGCTAGGATGACGCCACCGCACTCTGGCCCGGGCAACACAGTGAGACTCTGTCTCAAAAAAAAAAAAGCATGGCATTAAAGTGTTTTGATATCATCAATCAAGACCCTGATACCATTTTATTAATTTGTAAATGACTCTAGGTAATAAAAGACACATATAAGATTCCTGAAAACTGACAAGCTAAATTTACACTGATGTCTTCTCATCTCCTTATTTTAATTTTTTCCTATTAGAAGCCCCAATACCAAAGTCAAGCAAGCAATGGCAGAAATTGGCACTTCTGTTCTTGTTGCCATATGCCAGATAAAATTTAATAATGGAAAAAAAGTGTTTGGGTAATAAAACAATGGATTGTACAACCTAGGCACTTACAATGATTTCTTTAAGGGGACCTAATTTCACACGACTAGTGTTGTAACCAACTGCAAAATAGCATGTATTTTTTTAAATTTTTTTTTATTTCAGAATATTACAGGGAAAATAGCATGTATTAATGGACCTTTTGGCCAAATTCTTAGATTATACTGAAATCTATTACCATAGGGCTAAAGTCACTGGGACAATTCTATAGCTGGAAGAGACTTTACACATTAATTTAAAAATTAGGAAAATGAGGCTCAGAAAAGTAAAACAACTTCCTTATTCAGTGAAGAAAAGGCAGGGCAGGAACTTGAACCACATTTCTGACTCCAGGACTTGCTCAAATTAAGGCTCAAACCTAGGTCCACTGTACCCCAACAATGTGCCACAATGCCTCCCCTTAAAGATGACAACCAGCAGCAGATGAAAGTTTCTTTGAAAAGTTGGCCATTAGTGGCTGACTTGGCACTCACTGGCCTCACTGGAGGTCTTACCAAGTGAAACTGGTTTAGTTTCCAGTCTAAGCAGGAACGATCCACCCCAATGTGTATATTTAACATACCATATTGTTGACACTAAATACCAGAACTTAGGTTCAAAGAGCTGGATCAAATTTAAGTCAAATTCTAATACTGCAGATTCCAGCAAATTTATAGTAGAAAGGTGAACTGGTTGATAAAATTGAATTTACCATGCTAATTTTAATTTCCTCCTAAGTGATGGCACCTCTGTGAAATGGGCAGATTTTAATTCTTCAGACTCTAAGAATGACCTGCCCAAGCACTTGCAGCTAATATGTGGTAGAACCTGAATTTGACTGACTTCTGTTGACTCCAAATCTTTCATGCCTCTTTTGCTTCCACTCTAAAATTGTTTTGCTTTCACTGGTATATAAGTGGGTGAAAGCAACATTTCACACAATACTGTGAAGTGGAACTGTGAAACAGAAGTTGCTACTGTATTTTCTAGCCTAGGACTTTTAAAACCTGTTCTTTTACATGTTTCAGAGCTGCTCGGCCATACAAAAAAGTTTGACCTTCAGCTAGGACAATGACTTTGCTTCCAGCTGAATCAAAAACATCTGACTATATGACAAAGAACCTGCTGTCTGGTCTTAGGAACAATGTTCAGAGAAGCAATTACTTCCTGCACCTGATTTTCTTCTCAAACAGTAAGCTGAGTGCTCTTAAATAGCAGTTTTCACCTTCACAACCTATCATTTTTCTTGTCTCAGTCCAAAGAAGTCCATTTTTACCTCTTAGTAAAAGTTCCAAAATAAAACAAAACAAAACAAAAAAATGTTAACATTCTGACTGCTGTCAAAGATAAACACAGCCAGACATTAGTTAAAGCGGTGAAAACAGATCTTTATTCAGCAAACCACTGACAGCAGGGGAAAAAGCGAGCTCAATTCTGATTTGTGTAGAGGTGACTGGGCGTTTGTAAGAGAATGAGGGAGGGAGGGGAACGGTAGGCCTCAAGAACTGTTAGAGAAGTGAAAAATGCAAAAGGTTGGTCAGTGTAAATGCCATGCTAGCTGGCAATTATGAAGTTAGGATTCTATCCGTCCAAAAAGTGGGAAGACAAAGGCCCTGTCCATGCTGATGATTACATTTCAAAGGAATGGCCATCAGGTCCTTGAGAGAGGCACTTTTGAGTTGGAAGAGATACATGTTCACAATTGTTAGCCTGTTGAGTAAATGCTCTAAAAAAGGACAGTCAGGCGTCTATTAATCATGTATTAGCTAGAACAAATACTAAATTCTCCTGGAAGCTTTGAGCTTTTTTAGGAAGACATTTTAATGAGGGACTGGGGTCATGCTAGGGACTAGACCTGATGCTGCTAGAAGCCATGATAGAGTCTGGATGTCTCTCAGTGCAGAGGTTTTGACTGAGTCATTATGGGCTGGGAATTCTGCAGTTCTCCCGACCCCCGAGTAGTCCTGACTCTTATTTATTTCACTGTACTACCTTTCTCCACAACTAGCTTGCTTCTTACTTAGTACAAACAGCTATTAGAAAGTTAGTAGGTGAAAGTAAAAAACAAATTTAAAAAACATTTCAGTAAGGACGGTAGTCACCTTGGCAGAGACAGAAATCTAGGTTTCAAGTGTGAATATAACTGTCTTATTTTAAACATCCTCAGACTCTGAGAAAAATGACAGGATGAGGAAAAAATAATAGAACACCCCCACAGAGAGAGGACCACAATGAAAATATCTAAACGTCAGGGTCAAAACTGATTTTCTGCTTCCTCATGGGGGAAAAAAGAAAAGGAGGAGAGCACAAATAAGAATCTTTACTCTCCACAAGTTGGTAGGCACATTTAGGAAAACTTCAAAATTTTCTTTACAAACTTGTCACTTACAGGCATATGCCATTTCTCCTGACAAAGAATTCAGGCCAAAAGAGAAAGGCAGGCCACAACTAAGCAGATTCCAAGGCATAAAATCATTCAAGAAACATTTTTTTTGTGGATGTCCTATGGATTAATAATCAAGACACTCTCTCTCATCCTGGAGAGAGCCTACAGTCCAGTGGGAGAGAAAGATATGTAAACAAATATCCACTTTACAATGTGATGAGTGATATTAACAGAAGTCTGAACAAGGTGCAGTGGTGAGAGAGCAAAAGGAGCGCCTCAGAAACACAGGAGTGTCTTCCCACAGCAAGTGTTATTTGGGGGAATCTTAGAAAATGAGTAAGGGGATACAAGATTAAATCCGACGTTCATGCTAGGGCGATTCGATTCAATCCCTACTTTGGTTTAGGGACCTCTTCTATATGTTTCGCATCACAATAAACTTCTCAGAGCATTTTAAATATCGTTGGCTTTTCTGTCTCCTCCACTTGTGAGCTCTGTGAGGGGCAGCGGTGACGACGGTTCCGTTATATAAATCCAGTGCCAGACTCAATAAGGGTATTGGAATAAATGACTCCATTAATGAATTTAGACAAGAGACCTCCACAAAAGCCAGCAGGCCGGGAGCCCTTTCCTATGGGCTGGGATCGCTCTGTCCAGCCTGATTCACTCAGGAGGAATGCGTGAGGGGGCCATCAGAAAACTTCGCCCCGGACTCACGAAAAGAGCCTGGGGAAAGCTCAAGATTGGCCCAGGAAACAAGGAACCTCGCTGGTGGCCCAGAGTATGGAGAGACCGCGCTCCAGGCAAGCATTCCTAAGCCTATGAGCGCCACTCATCCAGTCTTTTACTTACATTCGCGAGGGGAAGATTTCAATTCGGTCTTTGCCAGACATTCTGACGATCTAAGGTCCCCGTCTGGGCAATCGTGGCTGCCACAACTCCGGTACCAGCCGCCACAGTGACTTTCTCTACGGGAGTCAGCAGGTTGTGTCACCTGACCCCTTAGGTTGCTAAGAGGCACCAGGCATACTCATTTTTCACTTCCGCTTCCTGTTGTCACTGGCGTGGGGAGGCTGAACGGAGGCGATGCCCGGATGTGGAGAAGCGCGCCCCGCGGAACCGCCCCTCACTTCCGGTTCGCCTCCCAACCCCTCCCTCTCCAGCACCTCGGAGGCTGCTCAAGGCGCTGCACACGCCGGGCCAAAGAATAAGAGAGAAGAGTACACGCCTTCTCCTCCACTACTTTTCGTCTTTCGTCATAGCGCCATCGCATGGTTGACTAAAACTTTGGGAGAGGATTCACTCTTCAGGGATAAGGAATCAGAATCCTTTCTCCTCCTGGCGCCTTGAAAGTTACTTAGTGAAAACTAAAGATAGCGAGAAACAGTAGTTTTCGGGTCCTCCTATGATCTACGGTCTTCCTTGTTCTCGGAGGACCCAGACTCTATGATTAGTGATGAAGAGGGGCCTGTATTTTGTTGGCGCTTGCGCGATGTGAGGTGGTTCCGCATGCGCGGTGGGGTTGAGTGAAGCGCACGCTGAAGAGGACGGCGGCTGGTTCGGGTGTATCAAATCTGATCTCAGCGGTTGAAGAGCGCGACGCGGGACTTTAGCGCGTGTTTCGCACACAAACCTCAGGTGACTAATCCCATGGCTCTGTTTCTCCAAGAACTCACTTTGGTTTGTGTCCAGTGACATGGGTGTTCGAGAGAGGGTAGGCCCAGGGCTAACACCTCCTCCCTTTCCCGTTCCTGCGCGGGAAGTGGCTGGACACCACCGCCACCACCCGCTGGCTCTGTCGTGGGCCTCCTCGCCGGCTCGGTGTCGGTCATCCTGTGTTCCAGGGGCATCATTGTTCGAGCAGAGAAATCTTGTGAAGGAAAGTGGGTCAAGTGGATTGTACCAGCCTCTTCAATACGCTTAAAGTGAGGATGCCTTGACGGTGGGGCGGCCTCGAGAGAACGTTGTGACAACCTACCTCTACCTCACACCCCCGGCTCAGGACGCTGAGCACTTTGCTTTTTCCGGGCTTGAGGATTCCATCTTTTCTTTTTATTTCCGCCCCAACAGTACTACCAAAAATTTCCTCTGCCTCTCAGTGGAAACCAGACCGGCTTCTTCTCCAAGGGACCAATAGGATGAGCCACCGTGTTGAAAAGAGCTGGGTCAAAGAATAGTTTATTCATCTGATAATTGATTTTTTTTAAATTGAAGCTCAAGTTATCTTATCGTTTTAGTTGTGCATTTCTGTAGAATGAGTCACCCCTTGAATTGAAACTAAGTCATACTTTCGAAAAGTTTATTAACTGTTAGTGTTGGTTTGTCGTATTTTGGCATCAGTGAGAATAGAACTGTGTGATCTTACAGTTAAAGCATAAATAAAACTTAAGATAAGGGAGTACTTTAGGGTTAAATACATATTCATTCTGAGGTCCCTTTAATTATCCCTAAAACTTAGGCTGTTGGCCGGGCGCGGTGGCTCACGCCTGTAATCCTAGCACTCTGGGAGGCCGAGGCGGACGGATTGTTTGAGCTCAGGAGTTCGAAACCAGCCTGAGCAAGAGCGAGACCCCGTCTCTACTAAAAATAGAAAGAAATTAATCGGACAACTAAATATACATTGAAAAAATTAGCCGGGCATGGTGGTGCATACCTGTAGTCCCAGCTACTCGGGAGACTGAGGCAGAAGGATTGCTCGAGCCCAGGAGTTTGAGGTTGCTGTGAGCTAGGATGACGCCATGGCACTCTAGCCCGGGCAACACAGTGAGACTTTGTCTCAAAAAAAAAAAAAAACTTCGGCTGTTTTAATTTGCGTTGAACAGGAAGCACTTTCTTGGAGAAAAGGTGTAGCAGAGAAGTCTTGATTTTTCTCTCAAATGAATAGTTACTCAAGGAAAAATCTTATAACTCTGTCTTTCAACAGTTTGAAGATTACTTAAGTAGTATTTTACTGCCTATTCTCAGTTCATCTGATGCCAAATGAAAGTTACTGATTCTCAGAAGATGTAGTTGTCTGATGCACAGTATAGTAAGTGTTAGAGCAAAATTAGAATTATTACAAGAGTTGTTCCCATCACATAATACACTTTGGAATGTGAACTTCCTGTATCCGTTATGGTAACTTGACCGACCATGCACTGGTTTAAGATAGAAGTCATTCTTACCATTTGTCCAGGCCAAATTACTGACTATGCAAGGTATTTGAAATTAGCTTGGAGTTTGGTTTATATATTTGGAAACATGGTTATTTTTTTTACATCAGAACGCGTAAGAGTATTGTAGTGCTCTTGACATATTGAGACTCTGTGGGTTAAAGACACTCTGGATTTAATGTCAGAAGACTTGGGTTTAACTCCCGCTCTAGTATTAGACTTAACAAATGAGGGGGTCATTTAATATTTTTTTTCCTTGGTTCCCTGTTAATTGATTGCTTCACTGTAGTCCTTTCATACCACCTTATATTGCAGTTGTTTGCTTACTAGTTTCCCAGTCTACTTAATTCCTTAGGTAAGATTCTTGTTATATTAGTGGTACTCAGCACATAGTAGGTACTGCTAAAAAAATTATTTAACAAATTAAATTACAAAATGAAAATAATACTTACTTTCCCTGTCAATATTTTATGTATGTATAGCACATTATGCTCTTCAAAATGTTTTTATATATATTTTATTTCATTTGATACCCTCAACAAACCTGTGAGGTACATGGCAGGGATGAGAAACTGGAGTTCAAAGGGGATACCTTTCCCAAGCAACCACAGCTAGCAAGTAGGAGAGCAAGGACTAACTACCTAATTCTAGGACTTTTCCCAAAGTTCACTGTGCTACTTGCCTGACTTGACACTTGTTAAGAGCCAAATAAAATAAATCAGAATGCTTTGAAAATGATAGAAAGGGCTGAATAGTGTGGTTTCTGTGTTCCTCAATGATTAAAGAAAAGGTAAAACAAAAAAAGCTTATTTTTAAAACATTATTAGCATTTCATAAGACAAGATATTCAAAATCTACCGACCAATATACGTGTTTTTTTGGTATGGATTCTTTTTGTACTTACTGCTTGCTGTCTTTCCTGTTAATAACATACCATCAACAGCATTCTTTTACTCACCCTTTATGTTGCAAAAAGACTTGTGCCTCCTAAAAGTAGTAGTATTCATTATCTCCCTTCAGTATTCTTTTACACTATTGTGTGTGTGCTTTAACCATCAAATTAAGCCTCGTTTCCCCAAAAGCATCATCTTTGCTGTTTGGAGAAACTTGGCAAGTAAATGTGGCTTGCACCTGTTAAATCTCTTAAAACTTCCACACATTTCCATGGCATTTATTTTGATACCCAGTTTGAAACTTTTTTTAGCACTCAAATTTGAAAACTTTACATGCAGAGAATCAACAGCAGTTCCCTCACCACTCCCTTCAAAGTCCTGTTTAAAAACGAAACAGCCAACTCAGCTGTATCTTGGTGATTCTAGCCATTGAATGTCTACTTCTCTTTATTTGCTAAATCCCTTTTTTGCCAAGCAACTAGGAAATTACACTGTCATTAACATGCTGCTTTTTGTTTTTAAACAGGATGTATTAGTACTAATAGTTTGCACCAATTTGTAGCATATGCTCCAGCACCAAATATGTATATTAATGTTGCTTTTTATTTAAAATATTTCTAATTGTAATATATTAATATTTATCAGTAATATTGGGAGAAAATATACTCTGATCCATAAGAGCACAAACTCTGAATCCAAACTTCATGGTTCAAATCCTGACTCTTATCGTTTGTTAGCATACGAGAGAGAACAAGTAGCTTAACCTGTGCCTCACTTTCTTTATAAAATGGGGAGAACTAGGGAGAAAGTGGTACTGCAGGGAGTTAGGCAGCGTGGCCAGATCATAAAGAATCTTGTAGGTAATGGAAAGATATGTAAGTCAATAGGAAGCCACTGGGAAGATATTTGTGGGTGCCAGTTAGCAGTTCTCAAACTTTATACTACAGCAGAGCTCTGGTGTTCCATGAGCTGGATGGATATAGAGAGTCTACCTCTAATGTCAAGTAATGGGAGCCTTATTTCCAAGTTAATAAGAAAAAAATAAATTATTAAATAAATTTTCACAAATTTTTGTTAGGCCTTTAGGTCCTGTTACTGCCTATCTTTTGAGCTCTGACAATAGTAAATAGGTTAATGTTAAAAACATGAAAATCATAAGCCATAATTAGTTTGAGAGCTTCCTTTTTAAAATGTGCTTCTACCCATAGTATGATTTCAAGGTGTGGGTCATAGAAGGGCTGGTACTGCAAGTAGTTTGGGTGGATCAAAGGGAATAATTTTAAATATCTTTAATGCTTGGAGGTTAAGAGAAACTTGAACTTTACAGTAATGGAGGAGGATATATTAAGCTTTTGTCTCCTTGACATGTGATACTGTAATTTTGGCTATAATAAATGATAGGACATATCATTTGGTATATTGGTTAGGGTGTAGGTAGTTAGAAAATTCTCCTCTTTATATAGTGGATGGGTAGCACAGATAGTCTTAACTGGCTTGGAGAAAGATTAGCTTTAGTTTTGCTGATAGGTTATAATAGCAGTGATGCGTCCCATCATTTCATATTCCTTAAAGTGGTGGTATTAAAATAGTATTTTACTCTTGAGGTATTCCTTTAATCCTTAGGTCTCAGAGTACTTTATAGTCAGTCATTATTTTTTATGATTCTTCTGAAACTGATGGCAGAGAATCACCCAAGCCTTACAAAAATGTGGAGCAAAATAAAAATTCAAGCTTGGTTCCTAAACATCTCTCTGTTTTCTGATATCATTTAAGAAATTTAAAGAGACGAGAAGACTAATGACTATGTTTTTTATCTTTTATTGATGTAGGAGATTAATGTTTCTTTATTTTGACCTTACTGAACACTTATTTCTTTTTTTTTTTTTAATTGCAGAATGCCGGGTTTAAGTTGTAGATTTTATCAACACAGATTTCCTGAGGTGGAAGATGTAGTGATGGTAAATGTAAGATCCATTGCTGAAATGGGGGCTTATGTCAGCTTGTTGGAGTACAATAACATCGAAGGCATGATTCTTCTTAGCGAATTGTCCAGAAGGCGTATCCGTTCTATAAACAAACTCATCCGAATTGGCAGGAATGAATGCGTGGTTGTCATTAGGGTGGACAAAGAAAAAGGTAAGTGAGAAGAATATCTAAAATACAAATTTCAGGTTTAAAATTGTTTATTTAAAAATATGTTTTTTATAAATTGCTGCAGTTTAGAAAAATACCTTTTATACTTAAACACTTTTACATACAAAATTGTTAGAGAAGGATGCCAATTAGCCATCTAAGCAAGGCCTCTTAAGTTAGTAGTATATCCCAAGGTTTTTTTGGTCAAATAACTCAAATTTTATTTCTAGCGTGTATCAGGATCTTCATAATTGACTCACGGTTACCAAACTCAGATGATAAGTAGGCCAGAGTACTAGTTCATTCATCTACATTGGTGGGCCTGAATGTGTTGAATCCCTTTTTCTTGATTTAAAGCTAAATTAGTAATCAAATTGTTGGGTGAGCATGGAAAAACGAAAAGGTAAATGGGTTCCAGAAATATTTAACATAAGCTTTGAAAAAGCAGCATACTGTTACACTGTGTGTGTGTGTGTGTGTGTGTGTGTGTGTGTGTGTGTGTGTGTGTGCGCGCGCGCACATATACCTACATCCAGTACTGTATGTCTCTCTGGTAATTTTTTTTTTTTTTTTTTTGAGACAGAGTCTCGCTTTCTTGCTCAGGCTAGAGTGCCATGGTGTCAGCCTAGCTCACAGCAGCCTCAAACTCCTGGGTTGAAGTGATCCTCATGCCTCAGCCTCCCAAATAGCTGGGACTACAGGCATACACCACCATGCCTGGCTAATTTTTTCCATTTTTTATTTTAGTTGCCTCACTAATTTTTTTCCTATTTTTAGTAGAGACGGTGTCTCACTTGCTCAGGCTGGTCTCAAACTCCTGAGCTCAAGCAATCCTCCTGCCTCGGCCTCCCAGAGTGCTAGTATTACAGGCGTGAGCCGTGGCACCCAGCCTCTCTCTGGTAATTAGAATTTTTGTGTCTCCCAGATCCTGTGTGATCTTGCAGTGCTGGATGAGTAATCATTTTTTACTTACTGGGTACCTTTTTCTGGACCCCATGTAAATCATCTCCTTCGTGAACATTTTGTTTTTTTTAAACACTGTGTATAATACCATTAAGTAGGTTTTGGTTTCAGCTATCTTACTATAATTTATTAGGTAGTTTGAGGTCAGTAGTTTTACCGTCATACTTGAAAGACTGCATCTAAGTCACCTTGATTGCACTTGTCCTTCTGAGTCTTCTCAGCCATCTACTTTTATACTTTGTCACTTCTGCAAGTGATTAACTTTATACATGCTGACATTTTAATTTTTTTCTGAGTATAATCTTAGATGATACACTTCGATGATGTCTTATGTTATCCGTTAGGTAGCAGCTGTTTGATTGTTCTAAATGTTTTTATATAGCTTATTTGTAGCCCCCCTAAAATTATTAAACTACTTTGTGACTGAGACTATTCCTTAAACTTGTGGAAGTCTTTACATTACTGCCCTAGTAATACCTAGAATAGTGACTTGTCTTGTACTTCTTTTTCTGTTATATAAAATATATGCAAAAGGAATCAAGTTTTTAGTTGCATTAAAAAAATGGAAAAGTATACTTACATAAGTATAATAGATACATGTAAAAATATTCCCATAGCAGCATTTGTGCAGTATTAATTAAAACCAGAAAATGATCAAAGCGGGGACTGGTTAAATAGATCATAACAAATCCATGCAGTGCAATTTTATGCAGAATGAGATCTGAATATTCTGATATGGAAAGATGTCCAGATGTCCAGGGTAGGATAAGAAAAAAAGTAAAGTGCAAAAGTGTCTATTAAGGGGATCTTCCCCCACCTCCCCGCCACCCCCCCGAGATTGGCTCTCCCTCTATTGCCTGGGGTAGAGTGCAGTGGTGTCATCCTAGCCTCGTAGCTCACTGCAACCTTGAACTCCTGGGCTTAAATGATCCTTCTGCATCAGCCTCCTCGGTAGCTAGGATTACAGGTACACAGCAACACACCCAGCTAATTTTTGAAATTTTGTAGAAATGGGGTCTTGCTGTTCCCCAGGCTGGGCTTGAACTCTGGGCTCAAGTGATCCTCCCAAAGTGCTAGGATTACAGACATGAGCCACCAACACCTGGCCAGAGGGGATCCATTTTGATACTACAGGATTAGGTCCTATTGGACAAACCTTGGACAAATAGGAAAAATAACTACCTAAAAACAATGAGGATCGATCAAAAGCAGGCCAAAACTGAAGGTGAGTTGACACTTACAAGAAAGGAACTGCACTGGATATGTTTTCTGTTTTAGGGTTTTTTTTGCCTGAGTGCATGCTAAAGACAGCTTCAACAGGGCAGGTGTGGTTCTAGTGGAAAACCTGCAGTCTTGCTGGCTTGAGAACTGGAGACAGGAGTTCTAGACAATCACAGTAGATGGAAAATGATGATAGTTATAGGGATTAGAGAAAGGAGAGAGCCACCAAGGGAGAAGCCCCTGTGTCTGTTTATAAAGTCTGTCTAAATCTCTGGCTGAGCCCTGAACTACTAATACACAGGGTGGACTCCAGGCAGCTCAGACACGGTAAAAATCTGAACAGATACCAGTTGCTTTCCACCTGGGGAGGCAGAGCTCATAGTTTGGAGTTCAAACAATTTAACTGCTTAAAAAAAAAAAAAAAATCCATGTTCTTAAGAGAAACATATAGTAATTCAGAGTCTCTGCTACATATCATTCACCATGTCCAGGTATAATGCAAAATTGCTAAATATACAAAGAAACAGGGAAATATGACCAATACAAAAGAGAAAAGGCAACTAGTGGTGACTGACCCAGAGATGATCCAGATGTTGGAGTTAACAGGCAAGAATTTTAAAGCACATATTTTAACTGCCCAAGCACATTAGGAAAATATGTTTGTAAGGAATAAATGAAATGAAATCTCAGTAGAGAAATTAGCAGCTCTTACAAAGAACTATAGTCAAGTGTCACTTAATGATGGGGATACATTCTGAGACATGCATCATTAGACAATTTTGTCATTGTGCAAACATAGAGTGTACTTACATAGACCTAGAAGGTATATCCTACTACACATCTAGGTATATGGCATATCCTGTTACGCCTAGGCTACAAACTTGCATGGCATGTTACTGTACTGAATTCTGTAGGCAGTTATAACAAAATGGTGTTTGTGTATCTAAACATGGAAAAGGTACAGTAAAAATACACCATAAAAGATAAGAAATGGTACATTTATATAGCATGCTTACCTGAATGGAGCTTGCAGGACTGGAAGTTGCTCTGGATGAGTCAGTGAGTGAATGTGAAGGCCTAGGACATTACTAGACACTCCTGTAGACTTTATAAACACTGTATGCTTAGTCTACACTAAATTTATTTTTTAAAAAAACAAACTAACTGAATTATGATGGCAGTAGGTGATAGGAGTTTTTCAGCTCCATTAAAATCTCAGTGAGAGCATGGTTATATTTGCAATTCATTGTTGACCAGAACATCATGTGGCACATGACTAAATATGAATTCTAGAAATGTAATAACTGAAAAATTCACAGATGGGCTGACAACAAATGGGAGATGACAGAAAAGTCAGTGAAACTTGAAGATAGTTCATTGAAAATTAACCAATCTGAAGAACAGGAAAGAATTTTTTTTTAAATATGAACACAGTCTCAGTAACCTATCCAGTATCAAAAGCTGTATTCAAAAAGAAGAGCTGAGAAAGGGCAGAAAATATACTTGAAGAAATAATGGCTAAAAGTTTCCCATATTTGTTGGAAAAAACCGTAAATTTACAAATTTGAGAAGTTCCACAACCTTAAGCAGGATGTGTACTAATATAATAAGATTGCATCTAGGCACGTCAAACCACTGAAGAAGAAAGATTAAAACATCTTGAAAACATAACATGCTACATACAGGGGAACAGTGGTACAGATTACCATGATGTTCTCATTGGAAGTAATGAAGGCCAAAGCATTGAATGACATCTTTAATGCACTGAAAGAAAAAAACTGTCAAACCAGAATTGTATATCTTAAGGTAAAATTCAATAATGAAGATCAAAATGAAGACATTTTCAGGTAAATAGAAACTAAGAGAATTTATTGCCAAATAGACCTGCATTATAGGAAATGGTAAAGGAAGTTCTTCGGGCTAAAGAAATGTGATACCTGAAGTGGAAAATATGTAGGTAAATGGAAAAGATTATTTTTCCCCTCTTAATTTCTTTGAAATATGTTTTATCTCATTTGTACCCGTGGAATTGTAATCTATGGAGATTGACTGAGTGATGGGACATGGAGAGGCCAATGCCATTGAAAGAAAATTTTTACGACTTAAGATTTCCTGAGAGGAGGAGGCATGACATGCAATACAGGGCCACAAGGGAAAGCACCAGTTTTAGTCAGGAGGCACAGGAACTAGGTGAAAAACTAGGCAAGAACTTTTATTGGGGTTTCTGCAGAAAAGCAAGGCAGAACAGAGCAAACTACTTGGGACTGACTAGTCAGAATGATTTAGTTGGGCCTTGGAGCATAAGAGCTGTCCCTAGTTGTCGGTACCTGGCCCTCGGTTGATTTGTGGCTGGGGGAATATGGGCTCATTGTGTGAGAGTTTGTTGGCTCCAGATTGGCTAGTTTGCATATGAAAGGCATGCTCCTAAGCAGGCCCTTTGCTAACTCCTCCCCTGGGAGAGACAGTCTCTCCCCAGTCAACATAGCCACAAATGTCAGAGCCTCAAGAATACAGAAAATAAAAAAATATAGTTATTATAATACAATTGACTTTGATGAATGAGAAAACACAGAACACAGCTTAAAGGAGATGTAATACATTTGACAACTAAAGCACAAAAGACAAGAGATAAGGGGTAAATATCTATATGACATTATATTTCACATGCAGTAGAAAAATACTGCCTCTAACTAAAAAGTTAAGGTCATATATTGTAGGTGCAGTGCACACTGTCTGGGGGATGGACACGCTTGAAGCTCTGACTCGGGTGGGGCAAAAGCAATATGTGTAACCTAAATATTTGTACCCCCGTAATATGCTGAAATAAAAAAGATATATATTGTAATTGCTAGAACAACCATTAAATATAAAGTATTAATAAAAAACCAAAGATAAATTAGAGTTCTAGAAAATACTAAGTTAACCTAGAAGAAGACAAGAAAGGAGAAACAAAAACAGGAATGAACAAATAGAAAACATACCTAAAGTGCAGACCTGAATTTACTTATATCAATAATTACGTTAAATGTAAATCAAGCAAGTATTCCAGTTCAAAGTCAGGGATTGTTAGAATGGATAAGAGAGCAAGACCCAATGATAATGCTGTCTACAAGAGACAATACTGGGGGCCAGGTGCAGTGGCTCACACCTGTAATCCTAGCACTTTGGGAGGCCAAAAGGAGGATTGCTTGAGGCAGGAGGATTGCTTGAGGCCAGGAATTCGAGACCAGCCTGAGCAAGAGTGAGACCCTGTCTCTACAAAAAAATAGAAAAATTAGCTGGACATGGTGGTGTGTGCCTATAGTCCCAGCTACTCAGGAGGCTGAGTCAGGAGGATCACTTGATCCCAGGAGTTATAGGTTGCAGTGAACTAAGATGACACCACTGCTCCCTGGCCTGGGCAACAGAGAAAGATCCTGTCTCAAAAAAAAGAAAAAGAAAAACATACTGGTTGAAAATAAATGCATGGAAAAAGATATGCAAACAATACCATAAGGAGACAAGTGTGTTAATATCAGATAAAGTAGATTTAAAGACAGCATATTACCACAGTTAAACAGGGACATTTTGTAATGATAAAGGATAAATTTGTTAGAAGGAAAACGATTATCAATGTGTATATGCCTGATAATAGAGTTTCAAAATATATGCAGAAATTGAAAACTCAAAAGTAGACAAATCTGGCTGGGCACGGTGGCTCACACCTGTAATCCTAGCACTCTGAGAGGCCAAGGCGGGTGGACCGCTCGAGGTCAGGAGTTCGAGACCAGCCTGAGCAAGAGTGAGACCCTGTCTCTACTAAAAATAGAAAGAAATTAGCTGGACAATTAAAAATATATAGAAAAAAATTAACCAGGCATGGTGGCACATGCCTGTAGTCCCAGCTACTCAGGAGGCTGAGGCAGAAGGATCGCTTGAGCCCAGGAGCTTGAGGTTGCTGTGAGCTATGATGATGCCATGGCACTCTAGCCCGGGCAACAGAGCAAGAGACTGTCTCAAAAAAAAAAAAAAAGTAGACAAATCTGTAATTATAGTTGGAGGTTTGAACAAGGTCTGAACAATTTATGGAACAACCAGACAAATCAATAAAGACCTTGACCTGATTGATACTTAGAACAATTTAAAAGGATTGGGATACAGAATGAATGCGTTCTCTGATCATATGGAACTAAGTTTGAAATTGGTATCATTATATTTTGGGAGGAAAAACCCCAAATATTTGTCTAGGCTTTCATTTTAAGAAGATTAAAGAAGAAGAGGAAGGTGAACCACAAGTAAACAGAAAAAAAGAAAGAATAAAGAGAATAAATCAGTGAAATAAGTTAGAAAAATAGTAGAGAATGTTAACAGAGTTAAAAGTTGGTTTTCTTGAAAAGAACAAAATTGGTAAGACACTAACTAGCCTGATGAAGAAAAGGAAAAAGGACACAAATTATACAATCTCAGGACTGAGAAAGGGGCTATCACTACAGATGCTGCAAGACATTAAAAAGCTAGTGAGGGAATATTATTACCAACTTTAGGTCAATCATTCCTACAAATTAGGTGAAATGAGCAAAATGTTTGACACTTTCAACTTGCCAAAACTAATACAAGATATAATAGAAAATTTGAATAGTTCCTTATCTGTTAGAGAAATAGAATTTATTCAAATTCAAAAGCCTTTCCATCAAGAAAACTCTAGGCCCAGATGTTTTCATTGATGAATTATGTCAGACATTTAAGGCAGAAATAATTCGGGTCATAAAAAATTTCAAAACATTGAGGAGGAGGGAACACTTACACTAACATGATGCTTAATGACAGGGATATGGTCTGAGAAATGTGTCATGGTGCAACATCACAGAGTGTACTTACATAAATCAAGATGGTATAGCCTGTTGTTCCTAGGCTACAAACCTATACAGCATGTTACTACACTGAATAGGCAGTTGTAACACAACCGTAAATATTTGTATATCTAAACATAGAAAAGGTACAGTAAAAATAGGCTATTGTAATCTTTTTTTTTAGTAATTTTTCTTGAAAATATGGGACAGTTAACAAATTTGCATGTCATCCTTGCACAGGGGCCACACTAATCTTCTCTGTACCATTCCAATTTTAATATATATGCTGCTAAAGCAAGTGCCTGCATTAGGATCTCATGGGACCACCATAGTATGTGCTGTCTGTCGTTGGCGAACATTGTTATGCAGTGCA
>NW_012150840.1:8013687-8022965 GCF_000956105.1 Propithecus coquereli
AAAAAAAAAAAAAAACTATTTAACAACCTTAAAAACTGATAATCTAAACCACCCATTTAAAAAGGAGGAAAAGGATAGGCCCGGAGGCTCATGCCTGTAATCCTACCACTTTGGAAGCCGAGGCAGGAGGATCACTTGAGGCCAGGAATTTGAGACCATTCTGAGCAAGAGCGAGAACCCCTCTCCACAGAAAATAGAAAAATTAGACCAGCATGGTGGCACTCGCCTGTAGTCCTAGATACTTGGGATGCTGAGTCAGGAGGATCACTTGAGCCCAGGAGTTTGAGGCTACAGTCAACTATGATGACGCCACTGCACTCTAACCTGGGCAACAGAGGGAGACTGTCTCGAGGAAAAAAAAAAAACAAAAGATTTGAATAGATACTTCACTGAAGAAGATAAATGAATGTCAGATATGCACATAAAAAGGTGTTGAACATTAGTCATTAGGAAAATGCAACTTAAAACCATAATTAGATGCTACTGCACACTTAGTAGATTGGCTTTTTTTAAAAAAATCAACTGAGCAGCTGGAACTGGTCCACATTGCTCATGGGAGCAACTATTTCTACTTTGGGAAACAGTTTAGCAGTTAAATAAAGTTAAACATATACTTAGTATACAATCCAGCAATCCCATTTCTGGGTATTTACCCAAGTGAAATGAAAATATTGTTCATAAAGAAACTTGTACCCATTTGTTTATAATGACTTGAGGGGAGGAGGGTGGTGATGGATCTTGATTGTGGTGGTGGTTACATGACTGTTCTTTCGTTAAAACTCACAGAACTAGGCCGGGTGCAGTGGCTCACACCTATAATTCTAACACTCTGGAGGCCGAGGTGGGCAGATCGTTTGAGCTCAGGAGTTCAAGACCAGCTTGAGCAAGAACGACACCCCATCTCTACTAAAAATAGAAAGAAATTGGCTGGACAACTAAAAATATATAGAAAAAATTAGCCGGGCATGGTAGTGCATGCCTGTAGTCCCAGCTACTTGGGAGGCTGAGGCAGGAGGATCGCTTGAACCCAGGAGTTTAAGGTTGCTGTGAGCTAGGCTGGCACCATGGCACTCTAGCCTGGGGCAACAGAGTGAGACTCTGTCTCCAAAAAAAAAAAAAAACTCACAGAACTATACGTTAAAAGTGGTGATTTTACTATAGGTAAGTCATACCTTTCTTTATGAAAAGGAATACTCAATCTGAAATCAAATCAACGTATCTAACAATATAGGAGGAAAATCATAATCATTTTAATATATGCAAAAAAAAATTTGACAAAATTCAACACCCATTCATAGTAAAAAGTTAGCAAACTAGAACTAGAAGGAAATTTCCTTAATCTGATAAAGGGTGTGTAGGAAAAAGCTGCGAACATACTTTCCTTCAATATTAGGAACAAGGCAAGGATACTCTTCACCACTGTTAATTCATCATGGTACTGGAAGTCCTAACCGGGCACACAGATTTGTGGGTTTCAGCCATTTTCTAGCTGTTTGACTTTGGCAAGTTACTTAACCTTTCCTGGGATTAAAAAATGGTGGAGGGCTATAGGAAAGAGGATGATGATGTGCCATGCAAGATTTTTTTGTGGGTTCAATGAGATGCTTAACTAAAGCACCTAGCATAGTGACTTGGATATGGTAGTCATTCAGTAGATGGTAGGTAGTTTTGATTTCTGTTCTTTTTTTGTGACTTCTGATGAGGATAGCCTTGTTCCTTAAACTAAATCAAGATTAGAGTAAATTCCTATCCTGTAGTAGCACAGGAAGAAGAAGAAGTAAGGGAAAGAGAGGCATTTGACTACCTTTCACTTGGATAATTGAAAATTATTAGTTCCCTCCACTAAGGTAATAGAGAATATACAATTACCTGATGATAAAAATTTATTTCTGAAAATAAATCAAAATCTCTCTTGACTGGGCGTGGTGGCTCACGCCTGTAATCCTAGCACTCTGGGAGGCCGAGACAGGAGAATCATTTGAGGTCAGGAGTTCGAGCCCAGCCTGAGCAAGAGCAAGACCCCATCTCTACTAAAAATAGAAAGAAAGTAGCCAGACATGGTGGCACACATCTGTAGTCCCAGCTACTCGGGAGGCTGGGGCAGGAGAATCATTTGAGCCCAGGAGTTTGAGGTTGCTGTGAGCTAAGCTGACACCATGGCACTCTAGCCTGGGCAACAGAACAAGACTCTGTCCGGAAAAAAAAAAGAAAAATCTCTCATCTTGCACAGGTTGAGTCTCCCTTATCTAAAAATCCAAAATCTGAAATGCTCCAAAATGCAAAACTTTTTGAGCGCCAACATCATTTTCAAAAGAAATGCTCATTGGAACATTTTAGATTTCAAAAGTTTCAGATTAAGGATACTCAACTGGTAAGTATAATATAAGGTAGTCATATTCCAAAATCTGAAACACTTCTGGTCCCAGACATTTCAGATAAGGCATTCTCAGCCAGTACTACTTATGCAGTATTTTGTTGATATGATTTTATTAGGGAATAATTATAAGTATGTCAAACAATTTGGTTATGAGATTGTTTATAGTTGTATACTGTCACCTGGATAGAGATAATTTTTTTCAAAATTTTCTCATACAGGATATATTGATTTGTCAAAAAGAAGAGTTTCTCCAGAGGAAGCAATCAAATGTGAAGACAAATTCACAAAATCCAAAACTGTAAGTTGATTTTTGAATCAGATTAGTCCGCTATCTGTGTCTTTAATAAAGACTTAGCTTGTGTTCTTGACAGAAGAATGAAAACCAAAACCTGCATTTTTTATAACTCAGTATTTCTATTTCCAATTAACATGTTACATGGAAAAAATGATTTGAAGTCTTAATTTCAGAAGAGTATGAGTACCTTGTTTTTTTATCTCATGGTGCTACTACCTTGAAGCATTGCTGATGATCTAATATTTTCACATCAGTACTGGAATTTAGTATTTTGAAGCCATTTTAGGTTAAATTAACTATGGGTGACTTCAGCTGGTTTAGCTTATTTCTAATTGAGATGTTTCATAACACATAATTCTTGACTTTCAGCCTTATTCTGGGGAAAGAGTAACAGACAAGCACCTGTTGTATGTTAAGAATGAGCAAGGGTTTATAAAATTTCTTTGAATCTAGGAAAGCAAGGCAGGGGCCGGTTACTTTTCATACTGCTTTGCTGTAATTTCCTTCCTACTTACCCACAATAAGCACTGGCAAAGAACAACCATTTCATTTCTTCTATCTGTATTTCTCTATTTTGGAGTCCTCTTTAGATTATCCCTCACTCTACATCCTCAGAGCCTCAGTTTTAATTTTTGAGGCAGGGTCTTGCTCTGTTGCCCAGGCTAGAGTACAGTGGCATCATCATAGCTCACTGCAACCTCAAACTCCTGGGCTCAAGCGATCCTCCTGCCTCAGCGTCCCGAGTAGCTGGGACTACAGGCATACCACTAAGCCCAGTGAATTTTTCTACTTTTTGTAGAGATAGAGTCTCACCATGTTGCTCAGGCAGGTCTTGAACTCCTGGCCTCAAATGATCCTCCTGCCTTGGCCTCCCAAAGTGCTAAGATTACAAGCGTGAGCCACTGCTCCCAGCCCACCGTCAGTTCTTAATGGCACTATTTCCTTTGTTTCTGCTTTTTTTGCCCTTCCCTGGTGTCTGTTCTCTTCTGCCATGTTTCTGTCCTCAAGAGAAAATGCCCAAAAAAATAATGTTTGAATGAAGAGAAGATTTTAAACATCTTGCTTAATCCCAGTAGAAGAGAGAATAAAGTTTTAAAAGCCCTCAGACCATTACCCAAATGTTTTCCTTTATTTTACTGATTTGTTTACTATCATGCAATGTGGTTTGCACTTTTCGAAACACTATCAGTAAAGTCTCTTTTTGGGGTAGGAGGAGGGGAGTGGGTGATGGGAGGTTATTTGGAGAGTACAATGATTGTATGCAGTGAAGGCCCTGACTTAACCACAATGTAGTGTATCAGTATAGCAAACTTGCACTTGTACCTCATAAATATATACAAATAAAAAATAAATGGGAAAAAAATAAAAGGACACTTTCATGAAAAAAATCACAAAAAAAAGAATGAAATCTCAAAGCCTACAGTACATTTTGTAAAATGTAAGGCCGTTGCCAACAGAGGGCAACCTTGAAAGTTGATGGCATTAGCCATCCCGTATGCTATGGTTTGTGTTTCGTCTGGAATTGTTTTTAAAAAGAAAGAATTGATTTCCTAATAGCTTTCTTTTGCTTTTTATAAAAGGTGAATGAAAATCCGTATTATGCTTCATCACCCAAAAACTCTTTAATAAACTGTAGGAGCTTCCCACTCAGAATGTAATCTCTGGAGCAACAGCATTGGCATCAGCTGACTGGTTATTAGAAATGCCAAGTCTTGGGGCCCACCAAGTTTGAGAAGCATTGCTTTAGAAAACTTACATATTTTTTGTCTCCCCAGGATATTGTTAAAATGAATATGTTAATAGATCTTACGGGGATGATTAAGATGGAAGTTATTCATTGTTAGTACCTTTCCTCACTCAATTTTCATGTGTAACTAATATGAAAACCTCCCATCTCTAAACCCTGTTATTTTTAGGTTAGAAAAAGTTTGGCTCATGAGTAAGATTGAAGGATAATTATGAAAAGATAACAGCAAAAGAAATACTAAAATCTCAATCCTTTTTCTATATTTTTGAATGGAGTAGTAACAGCTTATATTTGTATGATAGTTTTCTGGTTATAGCGTGTGTTTGTATATATTTAATCTATGCAAGAGCTCTATGCAGTAAGAAGGGGAGATACTAGTATCTCCTTTTTCTACATGAGAAAACAAATTCAGAAATGTTAATTGTCCTATTGAGCCAGGACTTAGAACCCTAAATTGTGGACTATTTCTACTTGTTGTACCCACTTGAGTTAATTACTACAGGATGATGAATATTTCTCTATGGAGAAAGAACTTGTATGGAGATTTTTTTCTTTTCTTTTTTTTTTTTTTTTTTTTTTAAGCTGGATACCATTAATTAAATGGAGATTTTTTGTTGTTAAGGAATTATTGTCAAATTATGCTGTCTACTACAATGTAAAAATATCTTTTTTTTTTTTTATAGATCTCTTATCTTTGAATTGTTGAGCTCTTCATTTTCTTTCTAGGTTTATAGCATTCTTCGTCATGTTGCTGAGGTGTTAGAATACACCAAAGATGAGCAATTGGAAAGCCTATTCCAGAGGACTGCCTGGGTCTTTGACGACAAGTACAGGAGACCTGGATATGGTGCCTATGATGCATTTAAGCATGCAGTCTCGTAAGAATACCTTCTTGACTCTGCTTCTACCTTGATATCACAACTCTGAGTCTAGCACACAGGTTGATAGCCTGACACCTAATGGCACAACATCCATGTATTAAAGTCTTACCAACTTTAGATTAAAATATTGCAGTATAAAAGGCCATGATGTAGGCCAGTCCTACATGGTCAAGTCCATGTAGTTTCATATACCATAATTACATAGATTCATAAGCCATATGATTTCATCTCACACTGCTTCCTCTCACGTGTTCCTTTCTGAGTTTTATTACTAACCTAGGTGACTTTAGGATCAATGTGGGTGTCTCATCCAAAACTGTAACCTCTTGTTTTCTTTACTTCAGTTCCTTTGATCTTCAGCCCATACCACTTTAGCCAGTGTTCCATGTGACTTCAACTTGGGCCTTATTATCACTAAGATTTGCTCTGCCACTAAAACCTTCACACATTCTATTCTTTTGCTTAAGCCTCCTATCCTTCCAGTTCCCTCATAGTCCTACTCTGTTTCTTTTTGATTATGTATTAGCCTCTGATTCCAACCTTTTTCCTCCCTCTTTTTACCCTTTCCTGCCTTCTCTTTCTTATTCTTATCCAGCATAGACATGCCATGATTCATCATTTCAACTTCCTTGCCAATATCATGAGCTTTTGTCCTGTTTTTCCTTCTATTGCATTCAGCCTTGTATCAGTGTTCCCGCCTTCTCTGCACTTGTAGACTGCTGGATAGTGCTAGGAAAAATCATGGTCTTGCAGGTTCGTGCCACTGCATATTCATGGTCTCCAAACTTAGCTGAGCCTTCATTACTGCCCTACCCTCTCTCCTCCTGGTCAATTCTTCCATGTTGTAGTGGGTATTCTAGAGCTTCTGCATGCTCTTCCTCAGAAAACCTCTCTACCCCTCTTACCTCCCTCTCAGCTGGTGTGCTCACTACCCATAGAAGCCATTGCACAAGAACTACTCTTGTACCATCTCAACAAACGTATCTCTTCCCTCCTGTCATTTCCTCCTGTGCTGCTGTCACACTGGAATTTGTGTCCTTCCTGCTGTCACACTAATCTTAGCATATGTGCCAAGCTACTGCTCAGGGATCTCTTTCCATCAGTTACTCCCTCTCTTGGGTCTTCGCCTTTCTCTTTATTGCTTTTGCTCCATCAGCATAAAAATATTCTCTAGTTTCTTCCATTTCTACTAAAAATGAACTTCTCTACTTTCCCTCTTCTTTTTCTCATAAGCAAGCACTATGTCCTTCTAACAGTCACGCTCCCTCAGTTCTCTGCACTTGGTGTCTCTTCTTCACCTCCCACTCCTTCCTAAATTTCAGTGCTCCACAAGCAGCGTACCACCACACGGGGGTTACTTTCCCAACCTTTGTGCTGCCAAGAAATATTGGTCCCCTCAGCCCTTAGAATGGCTGAATGACACCTGGGACTTTTAGGGCCCCCAGCAAGCCAACTATTCCCAGTTTACCCTCATGTGGCTTTGTTTTTTTGTTTTTGTTTTGGTATTGTGTGGAAAGATGGGAATAATAATAATAGCTAACATTTATATAATTCTAACTGAACCTATGGTATAAGTGCTATTATTATTGCTATTTTATAGTTGAGGAAATTGCTTTGTTCAAAGTCACAGAGCTAACAAATCATAAAGCCAGTATTCAAACCCAGGCATTCTGGCTGCATTCAGAGTTTGTGCTGTTAACCATTAAGCACTGCTTTGTATTTCTGTCCTGAACACCTCAGTGAGTACATTTCTTACCTCACTGTCATCATCTGGCCCCAACTTACCTCTTTAGCTTCTAGCTCCAGTACCCGCTCTGTTACCAACATCCCTTTCCCTCTGCACTCCTCTTGCTTTATCACTCATGTAGCTATTGTCCACATGTAGCTAATGCTAATTCTTTGCCATATGTGCTTTATTTTTTTTTTCTTTTAATTAAGAAATAAAAGTTCTGAGATAGTTGGAAATAATGTCTTACCTCTCTAGACCCATTCCCCTCACTCATCAGTGGTAACCACTATTCTGAAATTATTAGTATGTATCATTTATGTTTTTATGGTTTTATTGCATATATATATCCATAAAGAATATATCAAATCATTTTTTTCTTTCACTTAAAATGTAATCTGTTACATCTTTCTGTAGCTTGCATTTTTATGTATAAGCTGTCAACTGAGCAGAATTTCTCCAAATTGATAGATGTATACTTCATTCGTATAGATTTCTTTATAGTATTTCATTGTGAGAATATGCTTTGTATGTTCCTCGTTCAAGAGGTATTCAGGTAAATTTTCCCTTTTGCCCCATTTTTTTAAACAGTGCTGTGATGAATATCTTATGTACATGTCTCCATGTATACATGTTTGAGTTTCTAAGGCATATACTTAGGAATGGAATTGTTGAGTCATAGAATTGAGATAGATCGATCAAGCAATCGATCTTTAAAATAACTTGGTTTTGCCAATATTACTCTCCAAATTGATTCTACAGCTTATATTCCCTCTAGTAATTGTGTAAGTATTTCTGTTTCCCCTCATCCATACCAACATTTGGTATATATTTCAGATTTTTTTTCCTTTTGCCAGTCTGGTGGATGTACATAGTATCTTTTGATTTGCATTCTCCTGACCATTTGTATTTCTTCTGTAAAACATCTGTTCGTCTCATTTGCCCATTTTCTGTTCATTTGTCTTGTTGGTTTGTCTTCTTGTTACTTTGTATTAGCTGAATGAAAGTTCCCTCCACCCGAATTCTTTCCCCTTTCATTCTTTAACCAGATCCCTTGCTTTTTAAGCCTGATGCTTGCTCATGCCATTCCTTTTTTATATATCATAACTTTTTAAAAATAATTCTACCTTCATTTGTTAAAGTACTACCATTCTTTTGGTCATTATTTCATTTGTTCATTAGTTCAACAAACATGCTAGTTACTGCAACCCTGGTCCCTGTTTTATGGCACTTAGGAGGGCTACATGAAATGCCCCTTTGTGCATGATGAAGCCCTTCCTGACCCCATCAATTGGGAGGAATACCTTCCTCTCCTGATGCCAGTGGCTGTACTTTTACATTTACAAACTTTTCCATGTCTTTTCTCTTTTCAAGATAGATTATAAATTCCTTGAAACAGGGACTGCTAATTACATGGAAGTACCTAATTGTAGTGGAATGTCAGGTGTATTAGAAGGTATTGAATTACTTCTTTTAGCCAGATCTCTAAAATTTTTCTCTTAATAATAATCAGTTGGGTGTTTTCTGTTTGTCATACACTGCTAAGTAATTTACTTGCATTATCTCATTTAATACTCAACACATTCCTGTGAGATAGACTCTTTTCATCCTCATTTTACACATCTGTAAACTGAGGTTTAGAAAGGCCCAAAGACACATAGTTATTTTATTAAAGTGCAAAGCTAAGATTTGAACTCTAATTCTGACGTTAAAGCCTGTGCTTTATTGTTATGTACATTATTCCATGGTGTTTGATTTTATAATTACCAGTAATGTAACCTTGACCTTTTGTGTTTTGTTTTTGTTTTTTAATCAGAGACCCATCTATTTTGGATAGTTTAGATTTGAATGAAGATGAACGAGAAGTACTCATTAACAATATTAATAGGCGTTTGACCCCACAGGCTGTCAAAATTCGAGCAGGTAAATGATTTTTACAGTATTTTACATGCTTCAAAAAATCTGTTAAACCGAGCATGGTGGCACGTGCCTCTAGTCCCAGCTATTCAGGAGGCAGGTGTAGGATTGCTTGAGCCCAGGAATTCAAGACCAGCCTTGGCAATACAGTAAGATCCCCCATCTCCGGAAAAAAAAGCAGGGAGGGACTGTCAAATAATAAGACTTAGCAAAGAATATGTTGCTGCATCAACATTTGTAAATTGTTCTAAATGTTTATTTTTTTCATAATAAAAGCTTAAGAGGCCGGGCGCGGTGGCTCACGCCTGTAATCCTAGCACTCTGGGAGGCCGAGG
>NW_012150840.1:8026588-8029863 GCF_000956105.1 Propithecus coquereli
AGCCCAAAGTGGTCACAGATACAGATGAGACTGAACTTGCAAGGCAGCTGGAGAGGCTTGAAAGAGAAAATGCAGAAGTGGATGGAGATGATGATGCAGAAGAAATGGAAGCCAAAGCTGAAGATTAACCTTGTTGGAAACAGAGTCCAATTTAAGGAACACAGAGCAGCCCTGCCTCCTGGCTGTAAACCCTAGACTCGAAAGTTTTCCAGTATTGAAAACTTCAAAGCTAAATATTTTTTATTTCCAAGTATTTAAATGTTCTAACAGACCAGAACATGAAATGCCCTCTTAAATTTCAGCTGTTTTCACACAGTAGCTCCAACACATTGAGCAATTTTTAAGAGAGTGGCCTAATTTCACTAGAGACAAATCTTTAGGAACAGTCCTAGAATTGGGCTTGTGATTTCCATTTCCGATGTCTCCAGATTAACACCCCTTTGTAGTTTAGTGCCTCCATGAGATTTACCAGGGGCACCCAAAGCAAACAATTCTAGTCTTTCTATATAAACTGTATTCAAGCAAATATCAAATAAATTTCTGGGATATTTAACTATAGGCTTCTTCCTTCTCGTCACCAGTTAAAAGCATTCTGAATACTAAGACCCTAACTCTATTATCTTCATTTTAGTCTTTATGTAAATAAGGGCAGGTGAATAAAGGATCTCTACAATAGATCCTTTCAAAAGGATAGTTTAGAAAGAAAAACAAAAGAGTTTAGAGAAAGTAATTTTAACTTTAACCACAGTGAAAGTTGAGCCTTAGGGAGGGCGAAGCCTTAAAATGCAATTGAAGAATTAGATTGTGTGCCTTTTACCTATTTGAGACTGAAAGATGCCACTTCTTTGATTTAGATATTTTGAGTATCATCACCCAACTTCTGATTGTTTCTTTTTTTAGAACAGGGATCTGTTTAGATACAGCTACAGCAGTTTTTTTTTTTTTTTACATGTTTCCATAATTTTTATCTTCAAGAACTAGTTACTTTGTACATAATAAGTTTCATAGGTAACACATTTGAAGTTACAGATACAGTAGTCAGGTGTAGAAAATCTTTTTTGTTACTTTGCTTTTCTTCCTATTCTCTTATGATACTTGAGGTACCAGTTATATTTAGTTTTATTCGTTATCCCTAGGATAGCTATTAAAATACTTAACGATTAAACCTAACCCACCTTAGTCATCCAGGACTAGACTTAATATTAAAGGGACTAGCAAAGAGTATTGGGGAGATAGTCTGTGCCATTTATGAAAATTTTTCCCTTTAATTTAGTAGCCTGTATTAGCTTTTAAATCCAAAAGTCTAACTTCAGATGGCGAAGTTTCCTAGAGGGAGCCGTGATTATTAGCCAACAAGGGAATATTTAGAGAATCTGGATGTACTCAAGATTGGCACATAGTTTTCACCTGTCTTTTTAGGCATCAAAATGGTTTATAAAGCTCATAACAACATCAAGAATGTCACCAAAATGTAACAGGTGCTCCTTTGCTGTAGGCAGAGGAATTGAATTTTTTTTCTTTTTTGTTTACTGAAATTTTATACTTTCAGAAGCCATAACTTGAGAAATCCTGGTGGCTTCCATGGTGAGTTTTACCCCATGTAGGCCTTTTGCTCAGTTTCATGACAATTTTGTAAATTGATAACCCTGGCCAGAGTAAGGATCAATACTTCACTGATATCCTGAGGAAACTTAAAGCACACATACACCTGCTGACCTAAAATCAGCTGGGATAATTTACATACCAGGACAAGATGCACATACAGCTCTGAATAACTTGAGAAATAGGATTGACAAAGAATTGAACAGCTTATCCATTGTATCTCCCACCAAAGCGTTTTCATTAAAAATGTTGGCAATTTCATCTACTCCTACTCCGCACTCTGCCTGTGGTTGAGGTCAAATGGTTAATAACTCATATAACTGAAAACTACCAATAGTTTGGGTCTCATTTTTGCATAAATTGAAAGTCAGTAATGGCTGGGAGAAAATAGGAACATTCAAACCATTTTGCAGATCGGTTTTATAGCAAAACAAGAAACCAATTATGTGGCTAATGTTTGAAAACTTAAAAGGAGCTACAGAGACATGCTAAGGATCTGCATCACACTAAGCAGAAGAGATTATTAGCTGCTGTACTACAACCATTCATGACCTAGCTACTTTACACCAAGAACAAAATAAACTGGGGTTTTTTTGTTGTTTTTTAATAGAGACAGAATCTTGCTCTGTTACCCAGACTGGAACTCCTGGGCTCAAGCAATCCTCCTGCCTCAGCCTCCCAAGTAGCTGAGACTATACTACACCTGGCTAATTTTTTTATTTTTTTGTAGTAATGGGGGTCTTGAGACATTGCCCAGGCTGATGTCAAACTCCTGGCCTCAAGCAGTCCTCCTGCCTTGGCTTCCCAAAGTGCATGAGCCACCACACCTGGCCAGTTTTTAAGAATTCAAATGCCAGTACCTTGCCAAGACTTGTTCACTGATTTACCTCAAGGTTATGGTCACTTGGAGATCCTGATATCTCACAAAGTGAGGCACATTTGTGACAATTTGGAGTTGGGAAGCCATCAAACCAAATGCAGTTCAATTCCTATAACACCTGTTGATATTCAAAGAGCAAAAAAACTATTTCCAGGGACAATAGACCCTGGTGAAATGCCAAATGGAAAATGGTGCTTTAAAAGGTGGTCTCTTCGAATATAAGGAATAAGTAAAACATTAGCTTGGAATTCCTGATCATTCAGGTTAGGTACGATAGACAAGATTGACAGGAGACAGTTTATTTAAGAGGACACATTTTTACTTAAGCACTTTGGAAATATCCATTTCCCTTAAATGTAAGTTATGTATTTTATCTATTCATTAAAAGAAGTCCAGGTATTTATACTTGGCAAGAATGCTGGCAATAGCTTGTGCCAGATCACTGTATAAACTTGAAAAGTAATAAAAATGTTCTTTAAAAATATTGTATGATATAGATTTTTCACTACTTAAGATTAACCTCCTAACTGGTGGTGTTTCTTGGTATCTATTTGTCTCAGTTAATGTTCATTTTAAAACCAAAATTTCATGCCTTAATTCATTCTCATTTACATCTTTCTGTCCTTACGTCTTTTTCTAAAAGCCCATTTTTCATAGAAAAGCTATATTTTTACTTTTTTTTTCATGTGTGTGACTAATTTCTCCAGCTGAATCCATGACTTCTTTTCTGCAATGTATAATACTTATGCAGGCGTACTCTCCGAAGCAAAACAGTATTCTCTGCGTGTTAAAC
>NW_012150840.1:8029913-8030824 GCF_000956105.1 Propithecus coquereli
CTCCCACCTTTGCCTCCCAGAGTGCTAGGATTACAGGCGTGAGCCACCGTGCCTGGCCTTATATACAGTATTGCAGTGGGATATTTGTACTACTGGATTAGATAACTATCAATTAGCTTTTGCTGCATTATCAAACAGCCCCAAATTGCTGACCTACAGAATTAGGGGTTAAGTTTTGGGATCGTTGTTAATGTAGCAGATTAGAAAAGTAGTTCTCACACATCATAATAGTTGTATATTCTGTAGGTACATTCATATTGAATTTTTGTCTTTCTCTTTTAGATTAATCTAATAGCTCCTCCTCGGTATGTGATGACTACAACAACCCTGGAGAGAACAGAGGGCCTTTCTGTCCTCAATCAAGCTATGGCTGTTATCAAAGAAAAGATTGAGGAAAAGAGGGGTGTATTCAATGTTCAAATGGAGGTAAGATCAATAGCTTCATTTTTAATTGTTCTTAAAGTTTTTTAAGAAACTTGAGTCATCTAGATGATTTGTATTCTAAAGTACTGATCACTGCCTTTTAAAACATCAGATACATTTAAGATTACAATTCTGCTAAGCCTAAAATAATCATTGACTCAAAGGGTCCTAAAAGGGGTTTTATATAGGTAAATAAGAACTATGGCACTGGAATGTCATATTGTGGCATGGTTATTCAGGTGCGTGGTCACTTCGTGGTTTTAGGGGGTTTTTTGTTGTTTGTTTTGTTTGTTTTTTGTTTGTTTGTTTGGGTTTTTGTGTTTTGTTTTTTTGCTCCAGGGGAAAAATAGACAATAAAAAGGAGAAATTTATTATTGTCAGAATTTGAATGTGGAATGCCTAAAATTTGATCTCAGGATTAGAAAGGAGTAGTTGTCTGTCTTTTCATCTTAACAAGAACGAAATCTAATTTCCATGTATATTTTATA
>NW_012150840.1:8035179-8037594 GCF_000956105.1 Propithecus coquereli
TCAATATGCTGACGCTTAATGGCTGTTCTTGGCCTTTATCCAGTTAGTTGGTAACATGAAGATGGGGAAGAAGTAGCACCACAGCCATTTGTAATCGGAGGAACTCTTCAGCTGTCTCACTCCAAAGCAGTACAACACGTACAAAGAAGTTAAAAGTCTTAACACACTTCCATGCTCCAGGAAATTTTGTCTATATTATCTTGTAGGAGAAGGGAATCCTGGTCCGCTTCCCTTGGGTCCTTGTCATGTTAGCTTTTTGATAGCTTCAATCCACTCTGCTCGCTCCGCCTTGCTGCTGGCCTGGATGTAATAGTGTGTGTCATCCTTAGTAATCACTTTGAAGAGATTTCCCTGGACATTCCCTTTAACCCCTAAGCAGAAAAAAAAAAACCAAAAACGAGTGATTGAATATCCGTGTCTGCCTTCAGCTTGAGTCAGCTGAAAGTCAACTGAGACATGGATAAAAACAATAAAAGGAAGTATTTCCTAAACACAAAGGTATATGGAAAGTGTGCTGTTAACCCTAGAGCACTGTGGAGGCCTTAACTATTCTCAGGTGGAAATTTATGGGCTAACAGCACAGAAACTGAATGGAAAGAATATTAAAGACAAGGATTATTTAGTTGTATTCTTAAAACACTAAGAACACCCCACAGGCCCTTTCTGTAATTCAGAAATTCGCTTCAAAACTCATGCCATTCATTCTCGCTGAGAAAGCCCTGTTGAGCTTCCAAAGCTCAGTCTTTCATCACTGCGGCATTATTGAGGTACAGGCGGGAGGCCCCTGAGATCTTCAGACCAGGGCTGAAGTTGCACCTTACCATTGGGAACACCATTATCCTCCAGAGCAGACACGAGTGAACCACGGAGAGAAAACCCACCCACTGGCCTGTTCTCTTCCTGCAGAGGAAAGGAGACCTAATTAGGAATTTTGCAAATGCACAAAAGAGAAGATTCACACCCTCCCCTATAACCACCCTCAGTCGGGACAGCTAAAGAAATCAATGCAAGTCATTTGTAATAGAAGACGAAGCTGAACTTGGATATCATGTAGCCAAGTTGCATGCACCAGTAAGGAAGTTGGGGCTTCATTTCATGGCCAGCAGCAATAGTGCCCACCAATGTTGCCATTACCGAGTCTGGAGGACTTAAAAAATCAATCTGCTTTTCACTCCTGGAGACTCAAACAGAGCCTCTGATCCAACACTCTGCTAGAAGCATGCGCTGGCTTCCCTAAGCCTTGTGTGCATCTTACCAACTAATCAGAGAAAATATGTATTTATAGTTATCGCTCCTGCAAAACTGATAGATTCCTGTACATTGGACACCACTATACAAATCTCTAGGATGTGCCTAGCACGTAACCTTGTATGAAACAAAACTGTGGTCTGTGGTATCTCTGGATGACTCAGCAGTTTTACACTCCAGATGCCTCAGGCCCCAGGATCCTCTCACTTAATCAATAATCAACTTCATACTGCACGGTGGCCCAGCAAGAAGCAGAGCAAAAAACAAAGCAGCTAAATAACAATCCTGGGAATGACGATACTGTTAAATGCCAAAGGAGGGACAGTACCGAGGAGGAAGGGAGCCACCCCAGCCTGGAGGGTTCAAGGGCAGCCTCAGGAGGGACTGGAGACTTAAGGGGGCCTTATGAGGTAAGTCCTGAGGGCAGGAGGGGCACTCAGCCAAAAAGGAGGAAGAGCCAGAGCAAAGCCAGGGAGCAAATGAAAGGCAGAATGTGTGCACGGTGCTGGGCTGAGGCAGGGGACTCCTCCAGGGTTCAAAGTAGGTTGGGCTGGACTTTGGTGAGACATAAATGCAAAACTATTTATTTCATTCATTTATTTTTTTTCCTTGCTTCCAAAAGGATTTGAAGTAGCCAGGAGAGAGCTTGACCTCTATCCTGTGGCCCGGTAACCATGACCCTGAAGAGGTCAACCAGTTCCTTCTGGAGGCCCAGGTGGTTGACCCTCAGGTGGCCCTCTGCAGCTTGGTAGGGTCCCAGGGGCCTCCATCACCTGATCTCAGCTTAGGGTAGGGGTTCCTGACTGAAACTAGGTGAGGGAGGCACTGCCTACTCGTCACTGTTTCAAAAAACTAATGAAAATCATGTCTACCAAGACAAGACTGAACAGCTCAACTGAAAGACCATTTTTCTTTCTTTTGACTGGAATTAGATTAACTTAGTATATGGTATTATCAGAAATTCAGAATAGCAATTTTTTGATCAATTAAACAAAACAAGAAAATTAGTTATAGCTTAAATATTATATGGTAAAAGAAACTGCAAAACATAGGTGAGGGCAGGGTGTGGTGGCTCATGTCTGTAGTAATCCCAGCACTTTGGGAGACCAAAGCAGGAGGATCCCTTGAGGCCAGGAGTTCAAGACCAGCCTGGGCAACATAGTGAGA
>NW_012150840.1:8038179-8048318 GCF_000956105.1 Propithecus coquereli
ACTCACTTTGGAAGGGTCGTAGTAATGCAGGAAAGCTGGGTCCTTCCTCAGAACAAAGCGACGGACCTTCCAGTTTTTCCTCTTGTGCCCCTGAGGCGAAGAAAGGGTTCAAGGCTCATTGGTGACAGCTATATGTCCTTCCTTCCCACTTCCATGCATCTAAGGCCAAACCCCAACAAGCCAGCCTGCTCCAATGGGACTACATTCTCACACCAGTCTGCAGGAAACCCCGGATTGCAATGACGTGTCACAGACTCCCTTGACATCATCCCCTGCTCAGTGACACTTCAGCAAAAACACCACGATGTTCGGTCGAGTCGACAGAGCCAAGGACAGTCGGTGCCAAAGGAAAGGGGCACGTCACCCGGACACCACTCAGGGCACACAGGAGAAGGACAAGGAGGAAGTAGGTGTCCACTGGACTGGGAGCTCACAGGCAAACTCGAACCCAAGGGCACCAGCTTTTGAAGGGTCAACTTTAGTCCAAAACCAAACCTACAGCTGCATGTATATTTGTGCACTTTATGTATGTGCCCATACATACGGTGAAGCCACTTTAATGTTGTGCATTTGAAAAAAGTGATATATGATCAATTATATGATAAAATCTACATGTGCAAGATACTGACATGTGTGAGAGACAGAGAGAGACACTTTCTTTGGCCTCACGCCCTAGATCACAAACCTCTTAGTCTGGAACACTCTGAATTCCCCCCGTGCCCTCCTCAGGCTCTCCCAGGGGCCTCTCTACCTCCTGCAGTAGGGACCCCTGTCAGGCCCAGCAGAAGCAGGGCGCTGGGGGCAGACAGGCAGCTGTGCAGATGGTAAATGATCTGAGAGCAGGTGGGGATCCTGATACCCCAGCAGCAGTGACGACAACAGACACACACATTCACGTGGTACATAATACATGCGCAGACTTCCTGTGCCAGGGCCACGGCGATTTGTTCACAGAATACCCTTTTCTGGAGGCACAAGCAGAAAAGCCGCAGCAGTGACTGGGACATGGTTTGCCTCCAGGGTAGAAATAGTAGCCACGATCAGTGTTCTAACACTGAATTTCCACTGCAGAATCTGATCTTCAACCTACCCATGTGGGTGTGGAAAATAACTATTTTTAGTTCAGGAAGTGCACTGGGGGGTGTGCAGAGTCTCACAAAGGACGGCAGAGACCCCAGGAAGCAGAGGGGCAGCAAATGCAAAACATTGTACCAAGGCCAGGCGTGGTGGCTTACGCCTATAATAGGATTCTGGGAGGCCGAGGTGGGAGGATCACTTGAGGTCAGGAGTTCGAGACCAGCCTGAGCAAGAGCAAGACCCTGTTTCTACTAAAAATAGAAAAAATTACCCAGGTGTTGTGGTGCATGCCTGTAGTCCTAGTAGCTACTGGGAGGCTGAGGTAGGAGGATCGCTTGAACCCAGGAATTTGAGGTTGCTGTGAGCCACAGCACTCTAGCCTGGGCAACAGGGCGAGACTCTGTCTCAAAAAAAAAAAAAAAAAAAAACATCAAGCCCATCAGCAACATCCTCTAAGACAAATACACGAAACTGTGCGATTCTGCAGAAGTTGTGTTTTGATGTTGTGATAATTACATGCATGTACATTTTCCCTAAACGACCCATGTGCCTGGTACACATTCGTGTGTGAGTGGGCACGTGCTCATTCTGTGATTTGCTTCAGGTGGCTGGCGCTGGGCTCCTGCTTTCCCAGATGCTGTTGGTAACTGGTGCCCTCTAGCAGTCTCAGCCCTTCCCTCCCTCTGGGCTCATTCCTCCCTCCCCAGGGTTTGAGAACCATCCATCTCTCCTCCGGCTCCAAGGCAGCCATACCTGCTTGGCCAGATAGCCTTGTTTCACCACCACGCCACTTAGCTCCACAGTGCTGAGACTCACTTCTTCCTTGGGGCTCATTTTCTTCTTGTAGCTCTCAGCCTAGTGGGAAGGAGACAGGAAGACTCTGTTCCAGAAAAGATCCAGGCTCAGGCTATGGGGGCTTCCAGAGGGGAAAGGAAATTCCTTACAACAGACACCCCACTGCACTTCAGGATGAAGCTGGCCCCCAAACCCTAGGCCTCTCCCCACAACTGTGGACCCCTACCCTGCTCTGTTGCCTCTTCCTTACTGCTGCCCTGGTGGCAAGAGGAACCCACTCCCTAACTTACAAAAGTGTACAGGGCGGTGGAGTCATCCAGGAACTGCTCAGCCAGATCCCCGGAGCGAACAGCTCCCAGGCTTCGGACACCCACCGGCCTGAGGAAATTCTCCTCCATCAGCATGGAGGCCAGAGTCACCGCCTCCAGACGGCTGGCTGCGAAGCTGTTGGAGATGAGCCAGTCCACCAAGGAGGAGCCTGGCCCAGGGCAGCACCAGTCAGACCACAGGCTATAGACCAGGGTGCTTGGTCAATGACCTCATTGACCTTGACCTCCTGGGCAGCCTCTGGGCTCTACCCAAGAGCCGACTGAAGGCCACACTGCTCAGAGCTGTGGCTGCACCCACGTGTGGCCATCTCAGGCCAGCCTGTTGCCCAGAAGGTGGCTCTGGCCTCAACACAGCCTGGTCGAGCACACGCTGAGCCCTGGATACACCATGGCCCAGTTCTCTACTGCCCAGCCCAGCCCCTGATGGGGCAGGCTCACCTAGAAAGGTCTTTTTATAGGTGCTTCCCTGCTCCATGTTGGGGCTTGAACGGATTCCGCTGCTGCTGTCGCGCATCTTGTCCACGATGCGTCTACACAGGAGGAAAGGCAAAGGAGAGGGGACCCTCATCACATTGACAGGTGCAAAGGAGGGTCCAAGAGTCACTGCTAAGGGTATAAAGCAAGTGGCAAATAGGGGCTATTGTGTGGCAACAAAGAAACAAAGAAAGGGGGCTGTTGTGTGGCAAGAGTGACGCCATCTTGAAGCGAAACCATCTTGATGACCAATGTTTGACTCCCGCATACCAAGGTGCTCCCACAGCACAGACAACCCTTCATAAAGAAACAGTGCCCGTAGCACAGATACCCCCATAAAGATGTTTATCTAACCTTCCCAGTAGTCACGAGTTTCACAAGAAAATCTGAGACGTGACCAACTGCGTATGTTTTACCAAAAAAGCTGACTATATAAAGGATATTTTCTGGAGGATGGCTGCAGGGATGTACCGTCTCTTGGCTGCCAGAAACATTGCTTCTGTTTGTAAATCCCTGTTAAATGTTTCTTTGTGAGAAACTGGATTTTTCAGCCTCTTTCTTCAGCCTCTCAGCTCCCTCAGCCTTTGGGGGTAGTTTGCATACACCAGCTCGCCGCAGAGCAGGAGATATTCGGTTATGCATCGGGATGTGGGAGGCAGGATTTTTCAGGCATTTCTTATTCTCGGTCATCTAAATGTTCTAATATCTCTATACTAGACATGCACTATTTTTATAGTAAGACTAAAGAGCTGGGAGTTTTAACTTAAAAACAAGAGTGTATAGTAGCCCACAGGATTCTCTAAGATCTACTGCATTAAGTCCAAACCCCTCCAGCTACTTCTCAAACCCTTTCTGAATCCACCTGCCTACTCACCCTTAGCAGTAGCTGTTCTTCCCCGCACCCCCCAGGGTTCAGCAGCTCCCTAGACCCACAGAAGGTGTACAGTCAAGGTTTCCATGCCTGGTATGGAGTTTTTATGAGCCCAGGAATGGACTCAAGCCACGTCTTTGATGAGTATCACAGTTCTGCTGCCTGGGAGTTCAGGGGGTGTTTCCTGCAGATGGAACAGTTTCTGTGATGGGAACTCCTTTCACACATTCCCACTTTGCAGTGCCAGCTCCACCGCTGACATGCTTTCCTTCTACTCTGTGGGACAATGATGGCCACCAATGGAAGATCTTTTCTCATTTCCTATTTAGGTACTTGGGCTGGAAAGCCCCTGAGATGAGACCTTGTTTATTCCTGTCACATCTGCTGAGACCTAGCACAGTGCAGGGCTTGCAGTAGGCACTGAATAACGGCGCCTTGAATGCGTGAATGAGGAGCCACCAAGCAAGAAGGCAACTGCTACCAGAACACATCATTCCTGCCACCAGGCAGCAAGCAAGGCCAATGGGTTGGTTGGTGGAGATTTGCTACAGTCTGAATATTTGTCTCCTCCAAAATTCATGTTGAAACTTAGTCCCCAGTGTGGCAGTATTGAGAAGTGGGGCCTTTAAGAGGTGACTGGGTCATGAGGGCTCTGCCCTCATAATGGATTAATGGAGTAAATGGGTTAATGGATTAATGGACTGTCATGGGAATGGGACTGGTGGCTTTATAAGAAGAGGAGAGATCTAAGCTAGCACACTCAGCCTCCTTGCCATGTGACGCCCTGTGCCATATCAAGCAAGAAGGTCCTCACCAGATGCAACCCCTAGATCTTGGACCTCTCAGTCTCAATAACCATAAGAAACAAATTCCTTTTCTTTGTAAATTACTCAGTTTTAGGTATTCTGTTATGAGAAACAGAAAGCAGACTAAGACAAGACAGCATCCGGGCTGAAACAGAAGGGAGGTCTCTTGTCACGGAGGCCAACAGAAGCAGCAAGGGCCTCAAGAGGTCACAGAGGAACAGAGCAGTTAGATAGAGCCCTTCCCAGGCTGAAGTCCCTGAAGCACAGCGATGGTACCAGCCAGGCTGTGCAGCTGGCACAGAGTCCCCCAGAAGGGCCCGGTCCCCCTCCCCACTGCACACAGGCGGGAGAGGCTGCAGCAAAGCCAGGCAAGGGCAGGGGCCAGGGCACTCACTGTAGGCTGATGTGAGGGGGCAGCTTGAAGGAGTTTTTCAATATGTGGAGTTGCTGGACCTTCCCCGGCTGCCCTGCGTGAATAGCCCCTGTTATCTCAAAGGCCCAGGCGTCCCTGTCCTCTCGGGAGCAGGCCTCCAGGAAGTACTCTGTGGATGTTCGCGTCTTCAGCTTAATGAGCAGCTGTGGGATGAGACAGCCAATCAGAGCAGAGCGGGCAAGAGAGTTGGGCAGCGAAACAACAGGGCCTCGGCGAGTCTAGGAGACTGTGTAGTCCGGGGACTGCCTAATGCCCTGACCGCTCAACCACACCCCAGCAGGTGGCCTTTAAAGATTCGCTTGGGCACCCACAATGACAGGGAGCTCACGGCCTCACAAGGCAGCCTTTCTCTTTTGGACATAGTAGGTAGCAGAGGAACTGCTTCCTGGACACTCTGGTTCTGATTCTGTCTCCTAGGACCACATAGATGAAGTCTCACCTGCTACGACTTAGGACCACATAGATGAAGTCTCACCTCCTGTGATGGCCCCTGTGCTGAAGTGGGAAATGCCCAGGCTTTAAAGTCAGACTGCTCTGAACCCCAGCTCTGCCGCTTAGCTATGGATGCCTGGGCACACTGGTGACCTACCGAGCCTCAGTTTTCCCATCTGTAATAACAGGATATGAATGTCTACTGTGAAGAAACTATCAGCTATTCTCCCTTTGATCTTCTTTTCTTGCATCTAAGCATCTGCAAGTTTTTCCCGTACTCCTCGTATGATACAGTTTAAGCGTCTTCTCAACCAGTTCACTCTCTGCTAAATGTTCTGCACTTGGGCAACATTCTCATAAAATACAACCTATGAAGGTGGCTCACGCCTGTGATCCAAGCATTTTGGGAGGCCAAGGTGGGAGGATAGTTTGAGGCCAGGAGTTTGAGACCAGCCTGGGGAACATAGTGAGACCCTGACTCTACAAAAAATAAAAGAGTTAGCCAGGCACAGTGGCACATGCTTGTAGTCCCTGCTACTCAGGAGGCTGAGGTGGGAGGATTGCTTGAGCCCAGGACTTCAAGGCTGTGGTGGGCTATGATCTCATCACTACACTCCAGCCTGTGTGACAGAGTGAGGCCCCGTCCCTCAAAAAACAAAACAAAATACAACCCATGGAATGGAACACGCGACTCCAGGAAAAGTCTGAGGGGCACAGTGTAGAACGGGCTGGCACAGCCAGTGGTCGCATTAGCAGTGGGCAGCTATAGGCTCTGTAGACTCACACTCCATCCATCAGCAGAGGGTCTTTTTCATGTAGACTGTGTCTCTATTTTTTAAATGTACATTTATGGGTTTTTTGGGGACCAGTTGTGGTATTTTGCACCCTGATTCTATTAAATGTCATCTGGGTAGACTGGGTCTAGCACTTCTGTTGGAAAACAAGAAACATTCTACTTTGTTCTGATTGTGTTTTTCAAAGTATTAGCTCCCAACTTGTTTTGCTTGCAAACTTAATCTACATTTCTCATCTAAACTAATAACAAAAACGGCAAATAAGACATGGCTGGCTCGTGGTCCCACAGAACACCACGAAGCTATTCCTCCAAGTTAACACTGTTCACTCACTGCCGTCACAGAATAACAAAGAACTCAACCAGCTTCCTGAACCTGTACTGTCAGTCTGCAGTTCACCATTTCAATGAAAAGAATTTCAGGTCAGATTATAAAATTCTGACTAAAATTCAGACTTTTTATAACTTCCATAATTAAAAAAAATACACACACACATATATATATATATATATACACTTCATGATTTGTTCTTAGTGAACCTGTTAGTTCCTCTTGATTTCATCTAGCCCAAGTACTCATGAGCTAGGCAAATGACAATTTGTTTGAGAATTTTATGTAGCATTAACATGAAGCTCACACTTCCAGTTAGCAAGTCTAAACTGTTTCCCTTGTCTGAAACTTAGAACAAAGTTTTCCTATCTCCAGCCCCTTCCACCAGCATGTCTGTTCACCACTGTTCCATAAAGATTATTAAGGGCAGTACGTCAACCTACAAGATCAGGGTTTAATTTACTAAGACCTAGAGTCTTAAACTCACTTAGAAAAGTAGGCTTGAAGGCCGGGCGCGGTGGCTCACGCCTGTAATCCTAGCACTCTGGGAGGCCGAGGCAGGCGGATTGTTTGAGCTCAGGAATTCGAAACCAGCCTGAGCAAGAGCGAGACCCCGTCTCTACTAAAAATAGAAAGCAATTAGCTGGACAACTAAAAATATATAGAAAAAATTAGCCGGGCATGGTGGCGCATGCCTGTAGTCCCAGCTACTCAGGAGGCTGAGGCAGATGGATCCCTTGAGCCCAGGAGTTTGAGGTTGCTGTGAGCTGGGCTGATGCCACGGTACTCTAGCCTTGGAAACAGAGTGAGACTCTGTCTCAAAAAAAAAAAAAAAAAGAAGCAATCTTACCATTTTCTTCCCTGACTCCTCCACGCCTAGCAAATTTTTTGGCACGTAATGGGCCCTCAGTAAAGGATTGATTGATAGACTTTTCTGGTGGTGGGGTTGAAGCCACCCTTGGTTTCTAGAACATGCACCCCCCAGGGAACGAAAGTCCTCATACTGAACCCCAAGATAGCAGCAATTACACACATCTGTGTAGCACTTGCCTCGTAGCCTACAAAGCGTTTTAACAGACGATGACCTTCATGATCCTCATCACAACTATGGGAGATGCTCAGCTGTAATTATTTCAGCCCATTTTATAGATGAGGAACAGAGGCTCAGAGATTTGTAACTACTTGCCCAAGATCGCACGCCTGGTACGTGGTGGAGCTGGAATTTGAATCCAAGTTTTTCAGTGATAACTCTGAGCTCTTCCCATTACCCAACGCCACCTTCCGCACAGAGGCCAGAGGTGGGAAAGGTCTGGGGCAGGGAGGAGCCCAGCGACAGGGACCTCCACTTACCGGTCTGTTTTCATACTCCAGGCAGGGGCAGGTGATGGTGCAGCCATCCAGGAGGATGCGGCCCTTGGGAGGGGTCACTCTCCGACCCCCCTCAAGCTTGTAGTACACCAGAGTGTTCTGCCGAAGGATGAACCATCGCGCCTTCCAGTTGTGGACAATGTGGCCCTACAAGCAGACGGGAAAGCTGTGAGGTGAGGCGGTGGCGGGCAGAAGTGTCCAGTGGCTCAGGTAACCAGACTGTGCCAGGAGACAACTCTCCAAGGAAAAAAGCAGTACTTTTGTCTGGATCTCTCTGTCATCTCTTTTGAATGTGTAGCAAAGACCTTTGGTATTGACCTTCTAGTACCATTTGGCCTTTTTTTCTGGTTATAAACCTTGAAAGAAACTGCAAAGTAAAAAGAACAGAAAAATCACCCACCTGTAATCCTACTACGGGGAGACAGCCATTGTTAACATTTTGTATTTCCTTTAAGTTTTCTTTCCTTTTACTTTTTACATTCTGTTTTTCTTTAACTTAAGATCATTTTACTTTATTTTCTAGCTTTTGTTTTATTTAGCCTTGCTGAGCATCTTCTCCCACCATTAAATTTCCTTAAAATATTTCTTTTTTAGAGATGGGGTCTCGCTGTGTTGCCCAGGCTGGTCTCAAACTTCTGGCCTCAAGGGATCCTCCTGCCTCAGCCTCTCGAGTAGATGGGACTGAGCTGCGAGTCACCATGCCTGGCTAAAACATACTTTTTAATAACCACTATATGGATGAATAAGTTACTTGCCAATCACCTATTGTTTGTAACTAAGATTGTTTCATTTTTTCATTATCATAAACAATTCTGCATTGAATATCCTTGCATGTAAATTTTTACCTGCATCTCTGATTTTTTCCCTTAGGTTATATTACTAGAAAGACTATTACTAGTCAAAGGACTTGAGCAACTGGTAAAGATGAAGCCACAGATAGTCTACCAAGGCTAAGGACTCCAACAGTCTTACCTAGCCAGGTGTGGCAGGCTTAAAAGGAAGGGGTAGTTTTGGGGATTTTCAGGTGAGTCATAGAGCCAATGGACAGAACAGTCAGTGAAGGCAGGGAGCCTGTTTCTAGAACAGACATGGATGGAGGAATGTCTGCTGAAGGACCAGAAAGGAATGAGTTTGGTACATACTCATGAAAGTACCTTCTTGGCATATTTCTGAGCAAAGCCCAATCTGGGGCTAGGTTCTAACCAACACAGATGTGCTTTATATCCGAATCAAAGTCTATTTCCCTAATTCACTCATTTCCTTACCTAGCATTTATTAATATCAAAGACCCTTTCAGTTCTCATATCTATGGTGCAATGATCCCTATTTCATGCTCAGCATGTACTGAGAGCTGTTAGGGATGCAAAAGTTAGAAGGAATAGTCTGCACCAAAGTTATGTGTGCATAGAACTAGAATAACCAACAAAACTGGCAAGAAAGCACCACTGTCTCTGCTCTACAGATAAATCACACCATGCACAGAGGGCACAGTGACTGATCCAAAGTCACCAGGCAAAGTGAGGTGGAGAACAAAAAGACAGTCATAGAAGCTAAAAAAGAACCCCCCGGCCTCCATCCACCTGGGCACTTGTCCCAGGCATAGAGACGCCTCTCTCTTCAGGTGTCTTGTCTGTAAGCAGCTGGCTGGGCCATAGGCCAGCTGAAGCAGTGGGTGGCTTGGAGTTTCTAGAGCCTCTTTAGGAGAAAGGAGGAGGGCCCATAAGCTGGGATAGCACTTCCTGGCTGGGCTTAAGAGACACAGAATGTCACAGTTGGAAAGACCCTTAGAAAAAGCCTACCCTACTCCCTAACTTTAAAGATGAGGAAACAGCCAGGTGAGGTAGCACATACCTGTAATCCCAGCTACTTGGGAGGCTAAGGCAAGAGGATCATTTGAGGCCAGGAGTTCTAGACCAGCCTGGGCAACATAAGGGGAGCCTGTCTTTAAAATAATTAATAAAAAACTTAAAAATGTTCTAAATTACAAAAAGATAAGGAAACAGAGGCCCAGAAAAGTTTTGCCTAAGGCCATACAACCCCCCAAAAGCAGTGATGGTACCTATTATAGACTGAATTGTGTCCCCGAAAAAGATAAGTTAAAGTCTTAATCTCTGATACCTATGAATGTGATCTTATTTGGAAACAAGGTCTGTCAGATGTAATTGAGTTTAGATGAGGTCACATTGGACCAGGGTGGCCACTAACCCATTATGACCAGTGTCCTTACAGGAAAAGGAAAATTTGGACACTGAGAAACATACAGGGAGAGGATGGTCACGTGACAATGGAGACAGAGGTTGGAATGATGCATCCACAGGCCAGGAACTGCCAGTTGCCAGCAAACACCAGAAGCTACAAGAGGCAAAGCAGCCTCCTCCCCAGCAGGTTTCAGAGGCAGCATGGCCCTGCCAACACCTCCATTTTGGATTT
>NW_012150840.1:8050495-8051134 GCF_000956105.1 Propithecus coquereli
AATTGACTTCATTGTCTCCAGTCTCTTTCTCCTGCACATTGCAGGCATGGAAGAGTCAGAGAAGAAAAACATGATAAGAAAGAAGAAAATAGTAAGATCCCTTTTTTATGGACCTAGAAAACTCATTAGTAACTGAGATTGGTTCCTCATTTTAGTCTTTCTAAGAGAGTTTTCATCAGTCCATTCCCTCACTTGAAACTGTCAATGGTTCATTATTATCTCCACCTGGCCCAAACCCATCTCCTCTCACTCCTTCCGTGAACTTTCCCCTTCGGTCACATTGGCTGCCCTTTTCCCCAAAGACATCCCTCTCTCCGGGCACACTCTTCTCCTTGCTTTTGCTCAAGACACTGCACCTGTCCAGATATCTGCCTCTCTCCTCGTTCCTCCTTTGCCCACATCTCTATTTCTGAAGCCATCCCTGACCCAGACAGCCTAAAACAACGTCTTCCTGCTCTTCAGGGACACAGCGTTCTCTGCAGCTCATGGTGTTTGTACCATCATTTGGAATGCTAAATGTTTTTCAGTTAACCACTTGCTTTCCCACTAAGATGATTAACTCCATGAAGAAGCAATTGGCCGGGCGCAGTGGCTCACGCCTGTGATCCTAGCATTCTAGGAGGCCGATGCGAGTGGATC
>NW_012150840.1:8054389-8087499 GCF_000956105.1 Propithecus coquereli
TTTTGCCATCCTCTGTAGGCCAGGAGGTATTTTTTCTTTACTCATATCTTTTCACTGTTTGGATTTTAATACCATAAACATTTTTAACATCTGCATAACCATAATTTAATTAATCATTTGTTTACATGAGGGGACATATAGGTAGTTTTTTCACTGCATAAATGACTTTTTGTTCATAAAGCTTTTACAGTATTTCCCTGGGATAGAGTCCTACGCGTGAAATTCCTAGGCCAAAGCCCGTTCCCATTGCAATGTTGTTTAAGACATGAGCCCGGCAGCAATGCCTAAAAGTGCTTCTGCCTCTTCTCTCCGGAAAAGCATCCCCTGCTTCCTTCCCCTCGCTTTCCCGGGGGCCCCGCCCAGCGAGCGCCTTGCACTTTGCCTGGAGCTTTGCTTCTTTCTTGTCTGGGCGGGATTCGGCGCCAAATCCATCGTGCCCCTGCCTGTCCGTCTCCAGCCTTGCCCTGACTGGGGATGACTGTTCTGCACTCTGGCTTCCAGCTCGGGCCTTGCCCCACCTGAGCTGTAAACCCTCCCAAATCTACGGTATCCCACCGCCGCCGCAGCCCTGCAACTTCTCCAGTGGACACAGTGACTGCTGTTGCCACCTGGGAGGAAAGGGGATATGGGGTGGTGGGGGAGAGTGGGGGAATTGATTTAACCAGCAGGTGGGACTACAGCAGGGGCCCTCACTGGGGCCACATCACTCACCCTGCAGGAAGGGGTGAGGCTTCCGCTGGCCTCAGACTCAGGCTGGGAATCCTGGCCTTTGGGTTTGGCTGGAATGAGCTCTAGGCATTTCAGACAAGCCCTCTCCTTTCCGTGGGCTTTTGGGACCATACTGGTTGACTCTCCTCATTTTTCTGCACCCTGGCTTCCCTACCAGGCCATCCAGAAGAGAACTCGCACCCTTCTCCCGGCAATATCCCGCGAGCTCTGTGGCTCTCCCTTTGGCGCTCCTTTGACTCTGTGCATGGCCGCAGGGGTGGGGAACCGTGCGAGGTAATCCCCAAAGGAGCAGGGTAACAAAGGCCCCTCTGCAGGGTGTGCCCAGTGTTAACTCCACCCCCCTGCAGTGCCCACCAACCTCCCCCCAATTCACACTCTCCCTCACCTCACAGTAAAGTGTGAGACACAGCCTGTCTCTCTGAGGTGCAGCCACCTCCACATACCCTGAGGGACCAGCCTATCACTTCAGTCACAGTGGCGTGAAGTGGGTGTGGCATTTTGTACTGCTTGTACCCAGTCTGACCCTTGATCCGGCATCAGCCTTCTACCTTCCTTGTTCACAGTTTTGAGCAAACAACACACCTGCTCTCCTGTATCAAATAATGGGCAACATAATGGGGACACATTATGTGGGGACATGAAAGTGATTTGAGACTTCAGGGCAGATAGTGCTCATCTGGCCACCAGGGAAGGCCACCAGGGCAGGCAATGCGTGGGACAGCCTCTTCCTCCCTCACCATCCCCCTCCCAAAGCTGTAAACTCAGCAGAAGAGCCAAAAGTCTCAGCCCCAGAGGCATATATCTGCATGCTATGCTATTATGTTAGCATAAATGTTTAGTGTTCACATCAGTGCTAAAATTAAAAATAATTTTTAAATATCAAACTTCCTCTTGCAGCTGCTCTCTCGTTCACTTTCTACCTAGACCCCAGGCATCCTATTTTTGTTTGGAATCTTGCTTACTGTGGGGCCCTTGGCCGAATGGCTGCACGGCTGAGGATGGGGGTCAGAACATGGGGTTCTAGTTCCAGCTATGACTAGCTCTGGAGCTCTGAGCAAGCTACTTCATCTGATCCTGTTTTCTCCATCTGTAGCAGAGTGATAACTACCCGCCCTGCATGGCACTGGGTAGACAGGAAAAGGTTTGGGTCAACCTAAGTGGGTTTGATCCTGGCTCCACCACCCTCGGTGACCCTGAGCAGGTTACTTAACCTCTCTGAGCTGTGTTTTCCCTCTTGGCGAAAGGAGGGTAATGTGGTACTGCTGACCCCAGGACTGCAGGGAGGATTAAACGAGACCATGTCCAGGACTGGAAAACAGTAAGTGCTTAAAGAGCACAGCATTCCACCTTCCTCGCATACCTATGTTATTTAAAAAAAATTATATGTGAACATTATGCTAGTCATAATATTTTAATAAGTTGTTTTAATTGAGACATCCACTTCGGCACCTGCCCGGGTCCCAAACCGCGCTAAACGAGCGGGATTCTCATCCTCGCCTGTGCCGCGGCCCCTCTCTTCTGTCTAAAGCTTGGCTCCCGCTCCGTTCCAGTGTCCAACCACTGTCCACCCCGCTGTCCCCACGGACACGCAGCTCCGCCCGGCGGGGGCCCAGGCAGCCGGATCCCGCCCTCGGGGCCGGGGCTGCAGGGCGCGTGTCCAGCCAGGCTCCGGCGAGACGCGGCGGCGCGTCCCCACCCGGGGCAATGTCCCGCGGCTCGGGCGCACTCACCCTCTTGACCAGGAAGCCCTCCTTGAGCACGCCGTCCTCCATGTCGCCCGCGCCCGGCCTCCCCAGGTGCGCCGTCCCCGCTCGCCCGGCTTCTCCGCGCCCGCGCAGCCCGCGCCCACGGCGCCCAGGAAGCGGCTCCGACGCCTCCCTGGCGCGTGTCCAGAGCCGGAGGCCTCGGGGCCTCCCGGGCAGGAAGTCAGAGCAGGTCTGGATTTCTGAAGTGACGTTTCCACCTGAAGGTGCTCCAGGGCCCGGGTAGTCCTCAGAGTACAGAGTCTGCCGACCCCGCCCCGCTCTCTCCGACTGGGCAGCGAGCTCCGTCCAGGTGCGCCCTGCCCCTTACTGTTCCAGTCTCTGCCCAGCTTCCTCCGCCCCCAGCCTGAGCCAAGTGCTTGCCTGGCACTTTGCCTATTCCCTTGATTAATGCTTATCGAATTAAACGCAAATGAAAGCATTTCGAGGATTTGGAGCTGTCCCTGAGCTCCATGGAAGTGGGGACGGGAGAGTCGATGGGGGTGTAGCTGGACTGGGAACTGTATCCTGGCCTCTGGTGGGGGCAAAGAAAAGTTCCCGTTAAGGGGAATGTCACAGGTTTAAGGAGACAGACACAGTCTGCAGGGGCCTCTCTCCCAGTAGTACACCCCCTCCAAAAATAAAGATAGAGCCCAAAATTCCATCATTAGGCACAAAATTTAAGGAGGTGGCAGGAAACTCAGTAACCTAGATAAACAATATTTTAATGCAATATTTTTTAAAAATCAAAATTAATGCCAAAAAATGTATGATGAACAAAATATCAACATTTTAAATAAAGACAGGATCAACAACCGCACCTAACCAGGCCACATTGGAGCCCGAAACAAAAGGAAACATCACTACAGTAATCCTGATTCTGTCTAGGAATCCTTAGGACACAGTCACACACGTTCTTTATTTGCACTCCAGTGCGAACAGTCCGCTCAGGACTCCTTACCAGGCAGGGGATTGGCCTTCAGAGGCCTTGAAGGGAAGAGAAGGCTCTAGAAACGGAAGAAGGTGCCCCCAGCTATGCAAGTCCAGGAGTGCCTTTCAGAACCAGCCTGAATGAAGCCCACTCCCAAACCACCCCGGGTACCCCCCGCACTGGGGCTCAGGCCACACTGCTGCCGCTGCAGTAATGGACATACATTCCCCTACCCCCACCTCTCACCCCAAGGAAACCTGACAGGGGTTTGCCAGGTAATGACCCACTCTAGCCTTCTGCACCAGCTGGCATTCAGACCTCCCAGCAAGTCCAAAAACAATGGGGCTTCCATTCGCTTTCAGAATGAACACTGACTCCGCACCTTCTGATGCCAAGCCTATGTAGGTGCCAGGTTTTATTTAATGCACAGCAACCCCATGAGGTGAGTTTACTGTCTCATTTTTCCAGCCAAGGAAACTGAAACTCCAAGCAGTTAAATAACTTGCCCACGATCACACAGCTCCACGGCATTGCAAATGTACTGCTTCTCAAAGGAGTTGTCCCAGCTCTGAAACGTGGCTGGCCTCAAACCCAGGACCCGGGAGGCTGGGCTGGAAAGTTCTAATCCTCTTTGGTTCCAACTATGGTCTGTTCATTTCCTTCCTCACAGAGGCTATCTTGGCTCTACCCAGCCACAACTCTCTGGGGCTTAGAAGAGGTGACATTGCTTTGGCAAGAGGGGTTCCTGAATGAGTTCATAGAAATGGGAAAGGGAGAAAAGGTTGGTCCTCTCTCCTGGTGGTACCCCTACTAGGAGAGAGCTAAGGCACACCTAGAACCTGCTTCCTGTCCTGGGGAAGCCCCTGGTCCAACCCACCCTAGCTGACTCACTGGACTTGGGACATGAGTCACACCACCTCCTTCCCCAGGCTGTGGTGACTGAGCCACCAGCCCACCAGGGAACCACAATGACATAAGCCCAACTCAACCACAGAGAAGAAGATGGAGACACAAGGAAGCAGACAGCAATGAACAGCTGAGATTGGGGAAAGGAGGCAGGAAAGGGAAGGAAGCTCCAGATCCAGGAACTTGTCTTGCTCTTGCAGACAGACACCTCTCCTCCCTCTCAGGGCTGGAGGCTGACCCTCTCAGCCCTACCCTCTTTTTGTCATGAAGGGCCAGATAATGCCTAAGGTATGTGAACTATAGAAAGCTATTAGGTCAGTGTTTGGGTGTAAGTTATTCAGAGCCCTATGTGAAATTCCACTGTTAGAGAGTCACTCCTTTAGCTTTAGATAAGAATCCCTTGTTTAAGATACAAACAGTAGAGAAGGGTAAATCATGGAGCCTTATTCACAGTGAAAACCTAATTCAATGAGTTTATCAGAATCACAGAATCAGAATCTAACCCCTAAAGATTATCCAATCCAGGCACTTCATTTTATAAATGAGGACTCCCAAGGCCCAGAGAAATAAAATGACTTGTCCAAGGTCCTGCAGCCAGTTGGTGGCAAAGCCAGGACCAGAATACAGGTTAACAGAACTACATACTTCAAGGCTGGCTCCTGGCAAACACAGGGGAACTGCTCCCAGCAGGGACCTGCATTGGAGCATCCTGCAGTGAGAAGATAGCTGTGCAGGCCTAGAGACTTCACAAAATGTTTGTTTTTTCTGAACATAAGAATAAATTTGTGCTTATTATAGAAAATTTATAAAATACCAAAAAGGATAAAACCACCCAAATCCTACCATTCAGACAATAATCAGTATTTTTATATGTACATAATTTTTATTAAATTTTATTTAAAAATTGTGAACTCTGCCTTTTTCCATTTATGGCTAATAAGCATCTTATCAGATTATTAAAAATAATTCAAAAACACAGTTTTAATGACTGCATAAGATCTCATCATGACTGTGTCATAATGTATTTAAATCATTGCTATTTAGGTTGCATTTCCTTTTTCACTGTGTAAATAATGCTATGATAAATATCTCTTCACATAAACATTTCTCCACATCTCTGATTATTTCAATTACATGTCTAAAGTATAATTTTAGGTTAAAGGGCATAAATTTTTTAAATTCTTGATACATATCACAAAACCAATTTCTAGAAATGTACCACATGATGTCCCCACCAGCTGTGTATGACAATGTTGGTCTCACAGCCTTCACACCAGCATTAAGTACAGCATTTTTAGAAACCTTTGCTGATTTTATCAGAACCAGCAGAGACCATCCCCACTTGCGTAAGCTCTGTTATCTCAGTCAGGGTTGAGCCCTGCTCTCTGGGGACAGCCAGATGCTTCCCCTGGAAGAGACTGAGAACTGGGAAGCTGCTGGGGAAGGCGGCAGTGGAAGTCCCAGAGGAGGGCATCACTCTCAGGGAAAGGAGGGTGTGTGGGGTTTGGGGCAGCCAGGAGAGCACCCTGGAGGCGCTTTAAAGCTTGGGGAGAGGCAAAAAAAAAAGGGGGAGAGGAGAGAGGAGCTAGAAGTGCAGGCAGGAAAAGACTAAAGAGAAATTTTACCTAATTCATGGCTTTGCCCAAGACCATCCAGCAAGTTGCCCTGTTAAAGCAGAAATATAAATTCATTCATCCATCCATCCATTCATGCATTCAGAGCATACTTGTACCTAGTATGTCCTGTGTACAAACAAGGCTGTGGGGCAATACACAGACCCTGCCCCCAGGCCTCACACGGCAGTGTAAACAAGGCATCGTTTTCGTTGACAGCAGCATCTCCTGGGACACTGTGGTTCACAGGGCAGGTGCACCACTGCGCAAAGCAGTGTTCGAAAGCAGTGCTTCTCAAACTACCTGTGGTGAAGTCCGGGTTTGTCTCTTCCCTGAGACCTGGACAATTCGGTGGTCCTACTGTGCATGACTATAAAACAGCCTCTGCCACAAGCAACTAACCGAGACCTGTACATCACTGAAACTGGTCTATACTCTGTTCAGTGAAACAAGGCCATGGACCGTGAGCTTGAACATTGTGGCAATGTACAGCTGCTATAAAGCTTCCAAGCGCTTACTCTCAATTTCTGTTCCTCTCGCATCATAGAGCAGTACCAGACCACTCTTGAACAGCATTGTTCTAGAGCGTAGTTCTAGAATCTAGAGCATGGGTTCAAATCCCACCTCTGCCACCCTATATTACAGATGGCAAGTTACTTATCCTCTATGATCCTTAATGTCCTCATGTGTAATATGGGGTAATAACAGTACCTACCTCAAACAGTTGTTTGGGCAAAATAAATGAGATTATGAAAGTAAATTGTATAATGCAGAGCCTAGCACACAGTAAGCCACGATAGATTCTCTCAATTCCATTTGAGCCCAACCTTGTGAGGTTAGTAGGAGGAGTATGGGTAACAAGTACCTCCAGAGTTACGGATAAAATGCTAAAGCTGGGTAGGGAGTGGAGAAAGGTGTTCATATTACTGTGTTCCTACTATGTGCCAAAGACATAAGATATACTATCTCACTGATCCTCAAAATTGCCCTGTGAATTAGGTATTATGCCCATTCTGTAGATGGAAATGAAGATTCAGAGAAGTGAAACAACAGCCAATATCCCAGTGCTAGTATATGGCTAAGTCCAAGTTGAAATTTGTAGGGGCTGGGCCTGGAAAGAAAGGATGGATGGATGGATGGAAAGAACTTGAGCAAGGTGAAAGAAGGGTCAGGCGAAAACACCAGCCCAAAGTCGTTTGTTTGCTGTATGCAAAGGTCAGCTGAAAACAGCTGACCTGTATGGAAGTTGTTAAAGAAATTAGCAAACGGCCCTGACCCTTTGCACATGTCCTTGGAAATAAACACGGGGAGGAACTTAGCTGAGGAGGCCATTTTCTCCTTCAGATTTTGGTCTCTCCCCTTCTCTCTAAACACTATGTGTTTCGAGTGATTATTCGTTTCCTTCACTACCGAGCTCAGGAGTGGAAAAAGCAGCTACAACAGAAATCCAGGCCTGCCTGGTTCCAAGCGTTGTTCTTTCCACTACTCCACACTGTCTCCCATGGCTAAACCATGTTCTCTCTTCCTGTGAAGGAATCCTTTCAGCCTGATGCAGGGGCCCACTGCAGTAGATTGCATTGTTGTTCCCAATTATTCATTGCCTTATCACTGTGATAGAATTATTCTTCCCAGTCCCATCCACTCAGGTGCGATCCTGTGACTTGCTTTGAACGATGGAATGTCAGCTGCACATCCTGGCGGAAGCTGTAGGCACCATTGCCTGGTACCACCATGTTGTTTCCCCTGTGCCTCAAGCCCAGCGTGGCCCAGACGGTGGCTGCTGCTGACGTTGAGTCCAGGAATGAAGACAACTTGGGAAGAAGCTGCGGCCAGCGTGAGTGAGAAGTCAGCCTCTGTTGTTGGGAACACGGTGACTTGGTGGCGGTGGGTTGGGGTTCACATACTGTAACTTAGTGAAAGCTGACCGATACGCTCACTTCTCCATCCAGCTGCCTCCTCATGCCATGAGGCTACAGGGAAATGCCAGAAGGACTACATGGCTTGGAACATCTCGCTGACCTGGAGGGCTGGGTGCCCTCTCCCTCTCATTAACAGCCTGAAACCCACCTCCCCGTTCCACTGAAAAAGCTGGAACACCTTGAGAGGGTTGTCACCGTCCAGGGTGCTCAGCGAGCCTGTGCTGGGGATGAGAGCCCAGGCTCCCCGCTTCCCTACCTCCCCAGAACCCAGCCTGGAAGGGGAAATGCCCCTTGGCAGATGTCTGGGCCCCAGGGCTGGGGTGGAGCAGGACGCCCACATGACTCAGCTGTGCAGGCGGCAGGGCTGAACCTGGTGGATGTAGATAAGGGCCCCTCCCTGACTCCCATCCCCCGTCTCCTTCCCCTCCTTCGCTCCCTTCCCTAGATGTTGTTCTGGGAAGGCAGGCTTTCCTTTTGCTTATTTTGAATGGGTTAAAAAGAGAAAAGGCCAGAGCATTGGCCTGGGGATATCTGAGGAACCCTCACATAGGAAAGGGTGGCTGTGGTGTCACATACTGACCCCCGAGTATCCCTCTGGTCCCATGTGCTCTCCAGGCCTCAGAGGCTCCCACCTGATGGGTCATCAAAACCACCTGCAGAGCTTGTACCAGCCCCACCCGGGGCCACCACTCACAACAGTGCAGGTTGCTTACTGCACAGAAGGGACCCGCTAAGAAGGCAAACGGGGCGGGAAGTGCAGTCCATGTTCCACAATCCAAGGCAGTGCCGCCCCAGCACAGGGCTGCACTCCTCAAAAGAAAGGGGGATTTTTCTCCACTTAAACATCCTGTTTGCCAAACCACATCCCAGCAGGATTGCGTGTGCCCAGAGCAAGCGCTTTTTTCTATTTCGTGGAATGGTAGCAGGGACCATGTCCATTCCCAGGAGATTCTGATTCTTGGGTTGGGGCATCCTCATTTTAAGGTGGTTCTGAAGCTCAGTTGGCTCTGGGAACCTTGGATCTGGAAAATCCCTGAGCTGCTCAGCCCTCCTTAGGAAAGGGCCCTTTCAACTCCAACAACAGCTGTGTGCTAGCTGAAGATCCACCCCCTTGCTGAAGCAGATTCCCACACAGGGAGTCTCTGACACTCCCAGGTGATGTGACTGGCCAATCTCCAGCCTGGCCTCCCGCCTGCACTCCAAGGCTGGTATCAAAGCACCCTCAGTCCACACCCCAGCTCTGCCCCTGGGAGGCTCCACCTGTGTAGCCAGATGGAGCAGTTTGCTAGGGAGATTAAGAGGGCTGAAGCCAGCCCCAACAATCCCCAAGGTATAGTTCATCCCTTGGTGAACTAAGAGGCCCACCTGAGGGGTAGGAGGTGACTGTGGACTTCCTGGGAATAAAGATGGGAAGATCTGGTGGGAGGACTGAATTCTGATTCTGAGCAATGACGCCCCTTTTTGGAGTTCTCTATACAGAAGCTATTCTAACCAGGAATTCCAAAGGCCGGAACCATGAGGCTTCTAAGGGCCCCAAATAGCAGAACAGCATGCAACAGCCAGCTAATTGAGACATCCCACCCTCACCAGGGCTGTGACTCCAAGAGAGGAGCCTAGGGTGCAAAATTTAAGGAGGCACACACTCCCAGTCGTGCAGGTGCCCTGAGGGTGCACAGCACAGCCTCCTGAAATCTTGCACCCTAGTCAGGCCTAGAGTGGTGGATGTCTCAACTGCAGGCGCTTCTTACTGCCCAAGGGGCGCCCAACCACGCTGTTCTGAGATTTGGGGCCTTGCTCAGCTTCCACAGTAGGGTAAAGGTGAATCTCTCTCACTTGAAGATCTGAAATTGGGGTCTTTTCCTGTGCAATGAAGAATGTGTTTTCGGTAAATGCAGAAATAGAATAAAATAGCAAACAGTGATTGGGAGAACAGACTCTGGATCAGATCTTGATAAAGTGCAGATCTGACTCTGGAGGTCTGTGCCAGGCCTGGGACTCTGCATTTCTAACAGGGTCTGGGATGAGGCTGATGCTATTGGTCAGGGACCACACCTTGAGTGCTAAGGATTTAGATGAACTTGACGTTGGGCAAGTTACTCAGCTCCACCAACAGGGATACCTTGAACCCAGGACCAGTCACATACCTTGCAGGTCCTGGTGCAAAATGAAAGTGCAGGGGCCCTGGTTAAAAATTAGTGCAAATTTTGGCCGGGCGAGGTGGCTCACGCCTGTAATCCTAGCACTCTGGGAGGCCGAGGAGGGTGGATCACTCAAGGTCAGGAGTTTGAGACCAACCTGAGCAAGAGCATAGACCCCCGTCTCTACTAAAAAACAGAAAGAAATGATCTGGACAACTAAAAAAATACATATATTAAAAAAAAAATATATATATATATATATATATAAAAAAAATTAGCCGGGCATGGTGGTACATGCCTGTAGTCCCAGCTACTCGGGAGGCTGAGGCAGGAGGATGGCTTGAGCCCAGGAGTTTGAGGTAGCTGTGAGCTAGGCTGACGCTACGGCACTCTAGCCCAAGCAACAGAGCAAGACTTTGTCTAAAAAAAAAACAAGAATAAATGGCATCTGACTGGTATACAGTCAGTCATGAGCATTTTTTTTATTTTCTGTCTATTATAATATCTTGACATCTTAAAAAGCCTCTAGCTGTGGAGAGACTGCCTCTCCCAGGGGCTAGCCAATTCTTAGAAAAAGCAAGGGCTCAGCTGGGAACATGCTTTTGATATATAAACTAACCAATCCTGAGCCATCCCTTTTCTATCTGGCCCATACACCCCAGGAGACAATATTTCTCTGTCTTAATAATCCCAGGGCCAGGTGCCAGGCAACTAGGGACCACCCCTATAGCTTAGAGCCCCCTGAAATTATTCAAACTAGCCAATCCAGAACTGTTTACCCCGCCCCGCCTTTCCCCCAGAAGCCCCAGTGAAGCTCTGACCTAATGCTTTCCCCTGGCTCCTGCCTCCCGACCACCCTGGTGTCTTTCCCGTGTGGCCCTGCATGGTGGGCTGTGCCTCCTGTACCTAGGACTTGTGAGCGTAGCACACTTTGTTTTCTGGAGCCTCTCCCCTGTCGCCTCTGTGGCCGAACCAGGCTGACTAGCACATAAAAGAATGCAAAACTCAGCTTCTCCAGGCTTCTTCTTGTTCGCCTGATTTCTGATTCTGTGCTTTGTTTTGCACATGAGTGAGGTTGCCACATATTGAATTCTGAATGAGTAAGTTATTGCTGTAGCGGGAAGAAAATTGATAATAGAAAAATTATGGGTTTTAAAAATTATTGCCACTATTACTATTTTCGTTGTCATTATTAGGATAAGAAGGTTGGCAGTGGATTTCTGAGGTTATTCAGAGAACCAGATCAGCTCTTCCTATCCCACGTCAGGGTGTTCCATGCTACAGTAGTGACGTGACGTCTCCTTCCAGTGGCCTTGACCCCTAATTGCATTTTTCCAGGGGGAGGCGCTATGTCCAGAGGTTGTAATGAACTATCCAGCCCTCAGATTTGTGGCCACCCCAAACCAGAGGCCAGAGCATGGCCTCCCCTTCCCTCCCTCCCTCTTTCCCCTCAAGGTGACTTGTGGTTGGCATAGGAAGGGAGAAATGAACGGTCAGTCCAGATGTCCAACTGAGGCAGGCTGCCTCAAGGGCTGAGTGAGGCCTATACCCAGGATGGTCCTTCCCACTTCCCTCTCCAGCATCATCCTGCTTGTCCCTCAGACCACCTCAGACCCACATGGGAAAGCCACCTCCAGCACTCCTAGACAGAGTGAGGCTCAGCCCTCTGTGTCACCATAGCTTAACATCAATAATAGCAACAATAGCTGGCATACTTGGGGCACCGTGCTAAATTGTCCCTTAATCCCAACAGCTCTGTGAGGTAGGTGCTGTTATTCTTCACACCTGCAGGTGAAGAAACAGGTTAAGTAACTTGCCAAGGTTGTTTAGGTCTCATTCCAAACCCCAGGCTCTGAACCTGTGAGATGCACTGAAATAGTGTATTTCGTTCTATGGAGATGACCTCCCACGGAGCAGACCAGCACAGAGGCCCGGTGCCCCAAGGACTTCTGAGTGGAAGGCAGGACTGACTGGAAGAATGAATGCAGGAGACAGAGGCTTCCAGAGGGCAGCACAATTCCAGGGATCTGCCTGGCCCTGCAGAACTGAAAGGCTCTAGGGTGCCCTGGGGTGGCCTCCTCAGGACATTGCTGGCTCTTGGAAGTGGACGTGGAAGGAAGTCTATCATCTATGATGCCTAGATCTCTGGGAAGTAGGCCTGGTGGAGAACAGTTCGTATATCCCCCATGACCAGGAACAACTTGAGAGAATGAAATCCCTGAGAGTGAGAGATGCAGAGGTGCTCTGTGAGTGCAGACCTGGTATGGAACCGCCCAGGTCAGGCCTGGCACAAACTCCCTGGGAAGCCCATTTGTTTACCCCCCATCTTAGTCAGCTGGGGCTGCTGTAATAAAATACCATAGACTAGGTGGCTTAAACAACCACAGGTGTGGGAGGTCAGATAGGGCGGGTTCAGGACCTCTGAAACCTAGGGCTCATACCAGGTCCAGCTCTGCAAGTGGTGAATGTGGCCGATCTCATCTAGAAGGCTCGAAGGCTGGAGCCCTGGCCTGGCTGCCACCTGTACATATGTGCACAGGCACATGCTTACATGCGAGCACACTCACACGCACCTGTACTGTTGCACGTGCCGGCACACACATACACTTAGGCCAGCCTCCCAGGGCTTCTCTAACTGCCAGCTGGTCCGAGTCTGTGTCTTGGCCCAGGAGTGGGATAACAAGTAAAACAAATAGATCTCCTATTTACACCTGGCCCTTTGAGCCCTTTTCTGTAAGCCAGTGCTGTCCAATAAAACCTTCTCTGTTTATGGAAATGTTCTATATCTACTCTGTCTAATACCGCTAATGCTATTGTGCACTAAAATGTGGCTAGTGTGAGGAACTGAAGTTTAAATATTGTTTTAATTAAAATTCAGCTACATGTGGCCAGTGGCTAGCAAATTAGACAACATAGCTCTAGACCAATGGGGATCATCGAGCTTTCCAAATTGAAAACCAGGACTCGCGGCCAGATAGATGGGAATGGATGAATAGGTAAAATATTTGAAATTGAGATTGGATTGATAATTCCTGGACACTAGATATTGTGCTTGAGCCCTAGCTCAGGTTTAAAGACCTCATCTTTGTCCATCATTTATACATTTTTATTTATAATCGTCACAGCAACTCCGTAAAGAAAATAATCTTACTCCCATTTTGCAGATTGGGCAACTGGAGCTCGGAGAAGCTACGTGGTGGCCCCAGGTCAGGCTGCAGGCCATGGTTTGACCTCACCCCCAGAGCTGTCTGATTCCAAAGCTGGGCTCCCCCAGTGGGCCCCACAGCCTCTCCTTAGACTTTGTTTTTTGAGACAGAGTCTTGCTCTGTTGCCCTGGTAGAGTGCTGTGGCGTCAGCCTAGCTCACAGCAACCTCAAACTCCTGAGTTCAAATGATCCTCCCACCTCAGCCTCCCAAGTAGCTGGGACTACAGGCGTGTGCCACCATGCCCGGCTAATTTTTCTATTTTTTTTTTTTTTTTTGTAGAGATGGGGTCTCACTCTTGCTCAGGCTGGTCTCAAACTCCTGACCTCAAGCAATCCTCCTGCTTCTGCCTCCCAGGGTGCTAGGATTACAGGCGTGGGCCACTGTGCACCAGCCCTCTTTTTTTTTTTTTTTTTTAATAGCTGCTCTAACTCGAGGAATCCTTAGACTTTTTTAAGTCAGTTCACGGGAGGGTGGTCCAGCCCTGCCACACAGCCCAGGGCACTGCTGCTTAGAGAAACTGGGGTAAGGAGCCCTCTGAGTTCAGCAGGTGAAGAGAGTTAGTGGTGTATCTAGGAGAGAAAGAGAGTGACTGCCCCCCCACAGACACCTCCCAGCAGAGAAGAGGGGGGAGGCAAGGAGGCTGCTGTGTGGGAGGTATGATGCCCAGGGCCCTCCTCCTGCCTAAGATCCTTTGCTTGCTGTCTGAATGCTACCAACCATAGGCTGGTTTTTCTCTCTGTTTAAGATACTGTTCTCTAGTCCCTCTGAGGAAAAGGGGGAGGGTCGTTTGGAGGACGGGGAAGGCAAGTCTGGGTGGAACCCCGGAAGGGGAGAACTTCAGTCAAAGGGCCTTGAGGACACAGGGTTCCTGGGGGCAGTGTGGGATGAGCGAAGCAGGGAGGGGTGGGAACCGGGAAGAATAGATTTGGGGGAGGCACCGGAGACAACCTTTTCAACCAGTTTCAACTCCAGGCTGCTCCTCTCTGGGCTCTCCCGCTGCCTTGGTTCCCTCCTGTCCTAGGGTCTTTGCAGGCCTCTGCCCTCTACTCCCAGCCCTGGGGAGCGTCTGCCTACTTCACCCCTCTTCCTCCTCCCTCAGTGCCCAGGTTAAAGGGCCCTGTCTCATGGAGGCCTTTCTGGCTCCCAGGCGTTACATCACGTGCATTGTGTGTTCTCACAGCGTCTGCACCTGTCCTTCGTCTGCTCAGCCCAGTGTTTGACGTGCTCGCTAGGATTGCTGTTGGGGTAGCGTCCTGCTCCCTCACTGGACGCTGAGCTTCCTGAGACTGCGACCATGAGTGGGTTTGCTCTTAATTTTAGCCACACAACTCACTGCGATGCCTGGTGCCTGGGTGCCCCACCACAGACGTCAGCTGAATAAGTTACACGAATAAAGGTGAAGTGGGTCCATTTACCACAGGACTTTCTGTCCCCTTCCACAGAGAAGTTGGCCTTCCCAGACTAATCACCAGAACTGTGATTCGTCCATCCCCAAATCCTCCCTAACTTCTCTCATATATGGAAGCAAATGTGTATCAGTTTGAATGCTTTGGCTGCAAGGAGCCGACAGAGGCTTAACCCCAAGAGAGATATCGTTATTCACTTAAAGAGAAGTCTAGAGGTAAGCGATTCCAGGGTCAATTCAGTGGCACCGCGCTGCCATCAAAACCCAGGCTTTTTGCATTTTTCTGCTCCGTCATCATCAGTGTGTTTGTCACATTCTCTCAAAACAATGTCTCGGGCAGAAGGAAAGGGACAAGAAGGGGTTGGGAGAGGCCATTTGTCCTCAAGATTGAATTAAAAAAATTAAGTGGCCATCCGTAGAAGCCTATGGGAAGTACTTACAACATGATTTTATGATTACTTTTTTACCTGTGACCACCCCTGCCCTCTACGCCCCCAGGCCAGCCTGTCTGTAACAGACACTGTGTTTTAGGGCTCTGCTTCCCCGGCCCCAGCACAGTCTGGGCACCCGCGGTGCTGGCAGAAGAGTGAGCTCTGAAGGCCCCAGGAGTTAGAGGTGGGGAGGGGCCGTGTCCATGGCCAAACTGGGGAACGTGGAGGGAAAGTGGGCATCAGGGTGCCCAAAGCACAGGAAAGAGGAAGTGGTAAGTCAGAAAAGACAGGAGAGAGTTGTGGCAAATATCAGCACAGCTGGGAGGGAAGTGCAGAGAAGGGAAGGGTGTGGAGCCCGAGGTTTGTGCCAGTGCAGCTTCTTCCGTTAAGCCCCCCATGCTTCTTCCATCTCAGTGGACACTGTCTCCTTCCAGCTAGGGTGAGTGTGTGGCTGCCACCCTACCCAGAAGCGTCCAAGGACAAGTGAGCCCTGGGATGGGTGTTGCTGATGGCTCCTGCAATAGTTGGAGGAATTCAAAGATTTTAAATCCACCTTCTTCCCGCCCATATGGTCAAATGGAATTGAATGCTCAACACCAGGAACTTTTTTAAAAAAGGGGAAGGGAGGCTAAAATATTAGTGGTAAAGAAAGAAGGAAGTGGACCCAGTCCCCTGTCCCACCCCATTTTCCCTCCCGTTGTCCATGTCTCAGCATCTGGCATTCTCCCTCGCCTTGGGTCATGTCCTGTCTGAGCATGGTTCCTGCTGAGACTTCCATGGGTAGGGGAGGAAGCCCACAGGGTCAACAATGACATGCCCACCCTGTGCCTGGAAGTGGGTTCAGAGTTGTCTGGCCCCAGCTCTTGCCCATGAGGGCAGCCCAGTTCTCCCCACCCGCTTCCCTCCTCCCTGAGGTTGGTCCCTGGGAGGCAGGTCTCCCCTCTCTGTACCTTAAGGAAGGACATCATCCCAACTGGCTCAACTGCTTTGTCTTGTCTGGGTCGTTTCCAACAGTAACTAATAACTAGTAGCTAATACTAGGGATGAAAACATTTTCATAGCTGGTCTACACCACCTGAAACAAAACATCCCTAAGTGGTTTACTAAAGACATCAAAACCCAAAACAAACTCAATATCTAACATTTAAAATATTCAGTATGACTCTCAGATTACCTTTTCCTTTGGAGAGAGAATCAGAACAACAGTCCCTAAGACATTCTCCATACAAAGAAGAATATCGTTGGGTCTGACAGGATCTCTGGCCTGGTTGTTGAGAAAGGGAGAGGATTTGGGCTTCACCTTGGGGTTTTCCACGATGATCTCAGCAAAGGGAGCTAGCAATCAAAGACCAGGGACCGCGGCTGTGAGAACTTTGAAGGTACGGGACGCTCTGTAACTTGCCCTGTTGAGGTTTCACTGTCCCTGCCCCCTCACTATGGGGACAATCAGTATCCTCTTAAAACACAACGGCCAGTGTGATTGCCTTCAGCTGCAGCAGAGAGGGCAGACCGTGTGCCGGTTTTGCGGAGACAGTGAGGATGATGTCCGGTTTTAAGAGAAACTGAGCAAGGCCCCAGGCCCCGAGGAGCCAGACCTCACCCCGTCCTCTCAGCCTTCTCCAGACTTCTCCAGGCTTCTCCAGGCTTCTCCAGGCTCCAGGACCCTTTCCTTGGCCCATTGGGAAAAACTAGAGGGACCAAAGGAATCGGGAAGGCGGATGTGGGACGTGGCTGGGGTGCACTGTGCCGTGGTGGGGAGAGGGGATGCTCGAGGTGGCTGATGACTATGGGATGGCAGGTGGCATACTCAGGTAGAAAAGCTACACTATAATATCTGTGACAGTCCCTTATAACTGAAAGCATTATCCAAACACTATTATAAAATCATCGTGGTGTCACTTTAAGAGAACCTCTGCTCAGTGGCCACTAGGGGGCAGCCAAGTCCCACGAGGTTGAGACGGTCACGGGCAGTAAGGTGCCTTGGTCCACGAGGAAAGACGGCAGCCCTGTGGCCGTGAAAATGCTGCCAATGCCGGGCACAGGGGCTCTGAGGCGAAGTTGAAGCCCGCCACCTTTGCCGGGGGCTTTCCCCCTCGCTCTCTGGAATCCCCACACTACACCCCAAACACTGGGGCAGAAATTCCTGTCTGTCGCCCAGGGCCACCCCCAACTGCTGTCCCGCAGCAGCTCGTTCTAGGACTTAGGTCTCCTTCCCCTGGGCTCTGCCGAAAGATTGGCTAACCTGAGAAACTCCTAGGAGCCAACAGCAGATAACAATGTCCAGGGGTACTCGGACCTGAGAGGATTTGATCCCTCCTAAGGGTGTGTAAACTTACTCTCCTCCGGCCCCTGCGCTGGGGGCTTATAGTATCTGTAGGACACGGTATTTTTCTGGCCTACTCTGCACTATTCAGAGACCATCCCCAAAAGTCTCTTGAACACATTTCCGAGATACCCCAGGAAGTGTCTTACAGGAGCTCGGAAATGCCTTTTTAGCCTTCACATACGCCCCTTCACAGTCAGTGTGGGGACACCTCGACTGCTTCTAGCACGTCAGAGGAGCTGTCTCACTCACCAGGATGTCCTCCGTGTACCAAGCCCAAAGCTGTATCTTGCTCCCTAAGATCTTAGTAATATTCACAGTCAATACTTACAGCCACTTATCATATGCCTGACACTTTTCTGAGTACGTATATACATTTACTCTTCACAACAACCCAGTAGGGGACAACTATTATTATTATCACACCTGTTTCACAAATGAGGAATTTGAGGTCCAGAGAGGTTAAGTACTTTGACCAAGGTCACACAGCTGGTAAGTGGAAGCCAAGATTCAAACTCAGGCAGTGTGACCCTTCAGCTGGGCTTCTAACCAGTCCACACACTGTGTCTTCAGAGAACGAGCAAAACTGCATTTTGGATCTGTGCTCACAACCTCCTCCCTCACTAGGACTCAGTCAGGGACAGACCCTTGGCCTACTCAGCACTGCCCTTTCCTTTCAGCCTTAGGCTTGAGGGCCTGGCCCTCCTTCCTTTAGAAGTAGGTATCTGCCAGGCTGCTCCTACAGACTCTGAAGCTCCACCCCACCGCTCCTGGGCTGTAGAGAACCCGCTGGAGAGAGACAGGCTTTGGTTTGCAGAAGCCAGGTGGACTTTTGGCAACCTCTTTTATTACATCTACATAGAGTCAGGGCTGGGGAAGAGTAGGTTATAGGAATAACATCAGGACCCAGGGAGGGAAAAATACCTGGCTGTAACTGAGGAAGGATTCTGGCCTGGTGGCCAAAGTGGCTGTGATGCAAGCCTGTGCTGGATGCCTGCCTGGTCCCCTGGAATGTCCGAGTGCTCTCGACGAGGGGGCTTTCTGGTAAAGCGGAAGGAGCCTTCCCACTGGGGTTCATGTGACTTTGCTATAAACCCTTTACCCCAGGGAAGGAAGAAGAGGGAGGCCTTTCTCTGCTGGCAGAGAAGGACTGAGTGGAGTGTCACATGGATCTGAGCTGACGCTATCAGGGGATGGAGATCTGGAGGCGGCAGGTGGTGACAGCACCTGAGGAGTGGAGCCTTGGCAGTCAGCCGGCCAGTGCGTGGGCTGGCGCAAGTCTGAGACACTGCCCAGGACATTGACTCAGTGGAGGAGGCCCAGAGACCTCAGGACTTGGGCGGGCCTGCTCGTCACTGGGGGCAAAGAGAGCCACGTTATGTGGACCACAAAGCTCAGCTTCCCATTCTGAGCCCTTGGGGACTCTGCGGTCAAAGCAGTCCCTTCTTGCTATGCCTTTGGTATGAGTATAGGCCTCAAAGTGTGCAAGGGAAACCGGCTTCCCAAATACACCCTTGTCTCTGCAGGCAGTCTTACTGGTGCTCCAACCACCTGGCAAGAGGGCCCCTATTCTCTCTAGATTTGAGAAAGGTAAACCAAACAATGGAAAATCCAAGGCAGGGCTGAACAGCCAATTCTAGTTCCAAAATCTGGGCTAACTAGAGCAGGAAAAAAGCATTTGGGAGGTGTGAGCTGGATTGTGTCCCAGAAGCTCCCCCATAGGAAACTGGGGTGGGAGAAGGGGACAGAGGTTCATGTCGGGGGCAATCAGTGCCCACACTCTAGGTGTCTTCTTTGGGTGATGTTGGAACCAGGGCATATACTTTCATTTACTTTTTCCTCTTCATTGTGTGTTAAAATGTTTTTAATATATTATTTTCAATACATATGTAGAACTGTCACATGGAACAGAAACGGATACAGTGAAAAGTGTGTGCCCCTCCTGCCCCACCAGTAGCCACTATCTACTGGTAATAACCACCCAATACTTTATAGCTTAAACAATGTGTTCCTGTAAGTTATCTCATGGGACCCCAGCAAGAACTTTCTAAGATATGTTGGCCCTAAATTTTTATTGGCTCCATTTATAGACAGCAAATCCAGCTTCAAGAGGTTAAGTGACCTGCTTAGAGTCAAGCATCTAAAAATCGGCAGAGCCAAGATTTAGACGCTGGTGGTCAGAGCCCAACTTCTGAAGCCTTTGAATTATGCTGCATTGTCTCCCTTAGCCAAAGAGCTCCGGGTTCTCAGAACCTGGAATGTGCCATAAATAGTTCGCCTTCTACAAAGAGAAACTTGCGGTTGGTCAGGAAACAGGAAAAATTTCATCATTTCTTGAGTATTTACATTCCAGAGCGGACTGTTCATTCTCTGCTCTTGGGCAGGTTTACAAGGACACTTCTCTGTGTTTTAGATAATCTTACAATTAAAAGTCAGCAGCAGGGAAGCTTTCAGGCGAGACAGAAGATCCCATGTGGACTAGTGTCCTAGGGCTGCCATGACAAATTAACACAAGCTGGGTGGCTTGAATCAATAGAAATTTATTCTCTCACAGTTTAGGAGGACAGAAGTCTGAAATCAAGGTGTTGGCAGGGTTGGTTCCTTCTGGAAGCTGTAAGGGAGAACCTGTTCCTGGCCTCTGTGCTAGCTCCTGGTGGTTGCCGGCAACTCTCGGTGTTCCTGGATTTGTAGACATATCACTCCAATATCTGCCTCTGTTGTCAATGCTGTGCTCCCTCGGTGTGTGTGTCTTTGTTTTCTCCTTTATAAAGACACCAGTTATTGGATTTAGGGCCACCCTAATCTAGGTATGACCCCGTTTTACCTAATCATGTCTGCAAAGATCCTATTTCCAAATAAAGTCACGTTGTGAGATTCTCGGTGAACATGAATTTTGAGGGGACACCATTTAACCTAGTGCTGTTTTCCTGTTTTCTTCAGTAAATAAGGATGGCACTTCCAGAACAAGGAGTCTTCCTTAACCAGCAATGTCCCAACTCAGGAAAGTGTGCCCATCTTACAGGGAGGGGAAGGAAAAGGAAGTAAGGCAAAGCGAGGGACCCGCAGAGCAGCTGGCAGACCGCTGCTGGCTGACTTCAAGAAACAGCGCATGCTGGACCTGGAGGTGGCCAGGAGTGTATCATTTTAGCTGCATGATCTTTGGGTCAAAATACTTGTATTGCAGTGAGCATGAGGATAAGAACAGGACAGAGGGAAGAGAAAAGGGAGATAGAAGCCTGGCTATTTGTAGGGGCTGGGCCTAGAAGAAAGGATGGATGGATGGATGGAAAGAGCGTGAGCAAGGTGAATGAGGCGTCAGGTGAAAATGCCTGCATGAAGCCGCTTGTTTGTTGAGTGCAAAGGTCAGCTGAAAACAGCTGACCAATATGGAAAGAAAGGAGATGGATGGAAAGAACGTGAGCAAGGTGAATAAAAGGTCAGGTGAAAACGCCTGCCTGAAGTTGCTTGTCTGCTGTTTAAAGTCAGCTGAAAACAGCTGACCTGTATGGAAGTTGTTAAAGAAATTAACAAATGGCCCTGACCCTTTGCACGTGTCCTTGGAAATAAATATGGGAAGGAACTTAGCTAAGGATGCCATTTTCTCCTTCAGATTTTGGCCTCTCCTCTCCTGTCCTGTCCTGTCTAAACACTGTGTTTCGAGTAATTATTCATTCCTTCGCTACCAAGCTCAGGAGCAAAAAAGTAGCCGCAAAAGCTATTCACAAGAATGACCAAAAAAAAGGCGAGGGGGCCGTTGGGGGAAGGAAATAGTTGGGAATTAATTTGACTTGGAATAAATGATATTTTTTCAAAGAAAAGTTTAAAGTGGAAGGAATAAAGGAAAATAGGAAGGAATAAAGAGATCGTGATCCCAATTGTGAAGTCTAAATAGAGTCAAGACTAGAACGGTACATAAATTAAAGACAAAATGAGGCCTGGTACAGTGGCTCATGCCTGTAAACCTAGTACTCTGGGAGGCCCAGGTGGGAGAATTGCTTGAGCTCAGGAGTTCGAGACCAGCTGAGCAGGAGTGAGACCCTTGTCTCTACTAAAAATAGAAAAAAAAAATTAGCTGAGTTTGGTGGTGCATGCCTGTAGTCCCACATACTCGGGAGGCTGAGGCAGGAGGATCGTTTGAGCCCAGGAGTTTGAGGTTGCTGTGAGGTAGGCTGACACCACGGCACTCTAGTCTGGGCATCGGAGCAAGATTCTGTCTCAAAAAAAAAAGAGATAAATCATATAATTTAAAAAATAGTAAAAACTCATCTGGAGTGTAAATGGGCAAAATATAAAAATTTTCGGGGGGAAAAGAAACTTGATGGTGAATTTAACCAGTCATTGCTATATTTTATTGGGGTAAAGACAAGAAAATTTGGCCAGGGGAATAGAATAGACTCACTCTACAGAAACAGATTCCAGTTATTTAAGGAGTTGATAAAAGATGAATAAGCATCAACAGAATGTTACAAGAAAGAGCCACTATTTAACAACTACCATCCAAATGGGAGGACATCAGGATGGATCAGAATTAGCTTATATCCATATTTTTCACACCGTGTACTACAGTACATTTCAAATGGGTCATAAAAAGCCAGAGAAGGAAATGGAAAGGCAAATGTGTTTCTACTGTGATGAGGAAAAAACATTTTGACTATCAACCAAATAGAGATCAGAGACAGGATGGACAGATCCAAATGTGTTTTTAAAAGCCTTTTTGTGCCACAGAATGTAATAAAACAAACACAAAAATAAAAGCCACAGAAGAGGGAGAGATATATGTGGCAAATAAAGCTTTCTATCCAAAATAGCTAAAGAACTGATCCACCCTAGAAGGCCAGTATCCTGTTCCTTTTTGAGAAGTAGTCAAATAAAATGGAGAGTTTACACACAAAACTTTGCATAGAAAATGAGCAGCCCCACTATGAATCTTGAACTTGCAATGGGAACAACTTTTATATTGTTATAAAAAATCAATTTAAATGATAAAACTTAATGTTTAATTATTCAAATTCCCTGGATACTAATTTAAGCAAAACCTACAAAACAGTTCCTATCCTTTGATTCCATAATCATACTTCTAAGGAAGTAGCAAAAGAAAATAATGTAAAAAAAAGTCATTTCTATAAAGTATTCCTTGCAGTGTTAATAGAAAAAAATTATAAACTAACCACTTGCACAATGATTTCTAAGTCAGTGTTTCTCAAAGCGGGGTCTGAGGACATTAAAATCACCTGGAATGCTCGTAGACATGCAGATTTGGGGCCACATTTGGAACCTGGTAAAATAGAATCCCTGAAGGGAGCCTAGGAATAGTCATTTTATCAAGCAGCCAGATGACTCATTACTGCACTGAAGACTGAGAGCCACTAGACTAAGCAAACCACAGACCATGAGAACATGTGAGGTACTAACGAGAGTTTCAAGTAACAGACCTATCCATGTACAGAAGTGAGAAAAGGGAATAGTGATTATTACAGAGAGAACCAAACCCTACTGACAGTGTCTTAGTCCATTTTATGTTGCTTATAATAGAATATCTGAATGGGATAATTTATAGAGAAAAGGAATTTATTTCCCACAGTTATGGAGGCTGGGAGGTCCAAGGCCAAGGGGCTTCTTGCTGGTAGGGACTCTCTGTAGTGTCCTGAGATGGCACAGGGCATCTCGTGGCAAGGGTGCTGAGCCTCTTAACATGCTAGCTCATGTCTCTCTTCCTCTTCTTACAAAGCCACCAGTTCCACTCCCAAGATAATCCATTAATCCATTCACGAGGGCAGAGCCCTCAGGATCCAACCACCTCTTAAAGGCCCCACCTCTCAATACTGCCACATTGGGGATTAAGTTTCAACTTGAGTTTTGGAGGAAGCATTCAAACCATAACAGGCAGCAATGACACATGTGTGAGATGCCCACAGGGCAGTGGCCACAACAGGACGTAGTGACTAAAGTCATTGGATATTCATAATGTTGTTCTTTGTTCTATAAATTGTTTTTAAAATTTATCATGGTCATAGTTTCCATTTATTTATCAAACTCCTGGGAAGGTCACTGGAACAGTTAACAGAACACCTACAAAGAACCTCCAGGACTCTTGCCTCAAGCCAGCCCTGCCTGGATATTACCCCTTCCCTTTCTCTCCCTTGGCACCCCAGTCCTGGTGACTAACAGGCCCTGTCTGCCTTGGGTTCTGTCCAAGGCCTTGTATCCCATAAGCATCACCCCACTCTGTCCTTGGCCACCGTATGGGGGTGTAGTCCTCTCATCAGGACAGTTCATTGACCACATATTTTTGTACCAAATAAGGGGGGGGAAAGAGCTTAGCAGGCAGCTTCCTGGCGACTGGAGGCTGCTGAGTATTTCCTTTTCAGGATGGAGAGGGGAGACAGGTCTGATGGGATGTGCTGCTAATGCATTTTGGAGCTTCTCTGGCTGCCAGAGGGCTTACTTCCCTGAGGGCCGATCCTGGAGGCACAGAAATGCCACCATCGCTCTGCTTCCCACAGCAGCCTCTTTCCTGGAACCTGGAGATCCATTCTTGCCCGGAGCCTCGGGGCTTCTTGCCAGGACCTGTGGGTGTCACAAGATACTACTGTCCAGCCAACGTTGGCCAACCACCCCCAAGAAGGCTAAGCAAATACCCAGGACGCCAGGCCAGTAGGCGCCTGCGTGAGAGAGGAGCATCCTCTCTACGGTGGAGTAGCCGAGGGATACTGGGGTGGCCAGGCCAAGCCCAGCAACACACCCAAGATTTTATTCTTAGCGCTCTGGGTCCCTGAGGGAGAATACAAACTCCTTGCAAACCAGCTGGTCTCTTCCTGGCCCTGAAATCCCGGCTCTCACCCCTTCCTGGTTACCGCACAGTGGCCCCCTCTAGGTGGTACCCAGTCTCCAGCAGCCTTGCGTAGTCCAGCAGGGGGAGCCCCTTTCCCATGAGGGAGACCATACTCAGGAAAGAGTTCCTTCAGGTCACCAGAGTGGCACTTGGGAACTGTCACTCTGCTCCCAGCCTCCATCCAGCCCCCTATAATCTCACTGCCACCTTCAGCCCTTTCCCATGTCCTTCCCGAGGGATGAGATACATCCCAGAAAGCAGATTCAACACTTTCCCAGGCCTTTGCGCAGTGACCTGCCCTCTGGAGAGAGAGCAGAGGAGAGAAAGGGCAGAGAAGACACCTGGCAGAGGGCTGGGGTCCTGTTGTGAGTTGCGTGGTGGACCTTTCGTCTTTCATCCCAAAGTACTTCTGGAGTGTCTATTATGTGCCAAACGCCATGCTAGGAAGCTACTATAGGGGTGAGGGGAAAACTCCTTCATACTCAGAAGTTTCGCTGAAAAACCAACTCACAAAAGATTAAATGGAGAAAAGGCATAAAAATGCATTAATGTGCACACAGGGAGAATCGCAGAGTGATTACCCAATATCCCAACAGAGCGCAGATGCTCATTTACCCTCCTTCTTAGGGGAAGGGAGACGGGGATGTGTGGATGACTTCAGGGGGCTAATGAATGATTTTTAGGGGAATTCAGTGGGCTTGAAGGACATACAGTGGCCTGGGACAAAGTCTGTTGGGCCCACAGAGTAGACAATGGTTTGTGACAAAAGTCTGTCCAGGTTTGTTGACAGACGTCTATCTTTCTTCCTGTGGTATGAATTCGGTGAATGAACACTCAGGGAAGGAACCAGGGGTGATTATTTTCTTTTTTGGCAGGTTCAGACTTTAGGCAGATAAGGAACTTAAGAGAACAACATCCTGTGCTTTGGGAGACACAGAGGACTGAGACACAGGTATGGAGAGAAGGTCAGAGAGACCTTGTAGCTGCTGCTTTAGTTCAGCACGTCAAAGTGCCATATTTTGGGGTATTGGTTTCTGAGCCCCAGCACTGCAATCACAAATAGACGGACGTGACCCTGCCCTCATGGAAGTTACAATCCAGGGCAGGAGGCAAAAAATAAACAAGTAAGCCAAATGTCACAGTGACGTGATCAAATTGTAATGAGCGCTCAAAGGAAATAAACAGTGATAAAAATTTGGTGGGACTCTGCTTTGGATAGGATGGTCAGGGAAGGGCTCTCAGAGCTGAGCCTGGGTGGCAGGGAGCTGCTGGCAGGGAAGAGCATTAGGCTCAGGGAATGGCCTGCAGAGGAGAGAGCTTGGTGTGTTCAAGGAACCTCAGGTTCACTGGGGTTGGGGTTCAGTGAGTGAGAGGCAAGGCCTGTAGCATGAGATGGTCGGGGCTGGGGGCTGGGCAGGGGCCAGATCAGGCGACTAAGTTAAGGGATTTCAATTGTTGTCTGAGCCTAATGGGAAATCACTGGAGGATTTTAAGCAAGAGACACGATCTGATTTAAATGTTCAGAAATCACTTTGGCTGCGGGTCTGAGAATAGGCCGTCGGGGCCGACATGGGAGGAAGGGAATCACGTAGGAGCCCCTGCAGTGTCCATGTGAGAAAGGATGCTGGCTTGGACTTGCTGGTGGAGTGCGGGAGAGAGAAGTTGGAGGATTTGAGATGGATTTGGGCGGTAGTGTCTAGAGGACTTCCTGGTGGGCTGGAGTGAGGAAGAGGGAGGAGTCGAGGCTGAACCCCAGATTTCCCGTGTCAGCAATCCAAAGATGGGCGGTACCATTCACCACAGTGGAGAAGACCGGCGGGTGGGAGGGGTACAAAGAATGGGAAACGGGACAGGTTTGCTGGTCTTTAGGCTTGTGCTGATTCCAAAGTCAAGAAAGTCATTATCTTATGTTCCTTCTCTGTCCGCCTATAAAACCCCACTTTTATATGTGGTTACTCTGTGGTTGAGCCCAGTGAGTCAAGAGTCAGGGCTAAGAGATAATAAAAGGAGCCAGTTTGCCATTTGGGGCCTTGTACTCCCAGGGCCTAGGGCTCCCAGGCTAGGACCCTCGCTCCCAGCCCAGCTCCTCCAGAACAGCTCCCCAAGGCCTCTGCGAGCCACATTGGCAACAGCTCCCAGGACAGGATGCTCTGGCCCCAAGATGTTTTGTCTCATCCCTAATTTCCCTGAAGTCTCCCTCCTTTTCTCAAAATGCCTTGTTCAGGGGATAAAAATTGTGCCTAACTCATAGGGTTATTGTGACACTTAAATGAGTTAGCCTTTTTTTTTTTTTTTGAGATAGAGTCTCACTCTGTCGCCCAGGCTAGAGTGCAGTGACATCATCATAGCTCACTGCAACCTCAAACTGCTGGGCTCCAGCAATCCTCCTGCCTTAGCCTCTCCAGCGGCTGGAACTATAGGTACACACCACCATGCCTGGCTAATTTTTCTATTTTTTTGTAGAGACAGGGTCTCGCTTGTGCTCAGGCTGGTCTTGAACTCCTGGCCTCAGTGATCCTCCTATCTCGGCCTCCCAAAGGGTGAGGATTACAGGCATGAGCCACCACCCCTAGCCATGATTTAGCTTTTTAAACACTAAATGTGTAAGGTCTTTAGAATAGTATCAGGAATGGGCTCTTCTTTATATTGTAGTAGTTGTAGGTTTTCATCAGTATGTGTCCTCTGGGGGGAAATGTCTCTTTAGTGTAGTAGACATTTCTCTTCTCTCAGCTGCAGAAGAGGAAAGGATGGATAAGCACTGGGCTAATGACAATTCACAGACTGGCAATTTTGGGAAAAAGTGCAAGGCTGTAAGATTAATCCTACCATATTAGAGCTTGAAAATGGACCTAGGACTTCATGAAATTTGATAGTTTCTAAATTCCAGACATCAGAGCAGTACCAGTTTACAATGATGTTTTCTCCAGTCTAGGGCAATATAGAGAAACAATATGCACAATGTAGTGGATGTTTCTTTTATCTAAATTTATTTCATTTTTCAAATTTTTTATTTTTTCCTTTATACTTTTGGCATTAAAATATCCTTTCATTTATGAAATGTTGCTGATATTATAGTTTTTGGTAATGTGGTTATGATGACTAATGATGATTTAAACTGGTCCATGAAATTCAAAATCTTTTTACAAATGTGGAAACTGGGTACAGAGAGGAGATGTGACTCACTCAAGGTCACGAGTCTAGTTTGTGAGAGAGCCAGTGCCAAAACCTGCGTCTCCCGGCTTTCAGTCTAATGCTCTTTTCTTTTTTTCTGTAAGAATCTGAGGACGATCAATAATGCTCTTTTCACTGGACTCATCCATAGCTTGTTTATGTCTGCAAGTGGTTGAAACCCAACTCAAACGCGCTTAAGCAAAAGGGAAATCCAAGAAGAATTTCAACCAGAAGGAGAAATAGATTCTTGGCAGGAAAAAACACTGGATGCTCATTAAAGCCCTAGAAATAAACCCCATCAGAAACAAAGTCACCCCTCTCTAGGTCAAAACCCATAACTAGTCTTCCCTGGCCTCTTCCTTATTTCCCACCACTGCCACCACCTCCACCTCTTTCTCCCTCCCTCTCTCTCTCTCTCTCTCTCTCTCTCTCTCATACACACACACACACACACACACACACACACACACACACACACACACACACACACACAGAGTCCTCATTCTGAGCAGGTCCCTCAGGACCCAGTTTTTGGCTCATTCCGCACTGACTCAAGTCTTCTCTCAGGATGTACCAGCCTGGAGTGTCTAATCAACCCCCAATCCAACCAATCTCTCTTGTTCCTTGGGGACAGACCATCCTCCCCAGCAAAGGCTATCACAACACACTGTCCCTAGCAGACTTTCAGCCATTGTTTATTAGCTTGGTAATTATGGGAAGCATCTGCATTTTCTTTATTGTGTTGGTGATGATCTGCACATACCCAAAGAACTAAAAATAAATAGCAGGAGGTCTGACTTGTTTGAAGCTGGGTAAATGTTTATTTTCTTAGAGATCGAACCTCCTTGATACGGACATAAGGTTACACGGATGTGCCTTAGGTCTGTGGACTGTGGTCTGTGGTTTGAATACACAGGTGGGTAGGATTTACACTGAAATCCTTAGCTGTGAAATTTCTGTCCCACTCACCTTACCCCACTGCTGAATCACAGCCAAGGCATGGGAGACAACTCTCTGTTTGCCCTGGTTCTGCCCTGATTCAATTTTACCCCCAGCCTTGACACCCTGAGCAAACGGGCTCCCCTCCCTACACCCTACTTCCTCCATCTGGTGAATGGGCAGGAGGAAGAGAAGGCAAGGAAAGAAGGCAGAGTATCGATCCTAATTGTTGTAGTGTCATTAGTCCCTGACAAAGAGCCTCAGAGCTTGCCTTTTTTGTAATCCACTTTTCTCCAGAGGGCCAATATTCCAGGAATATTGAAGCCATGGGATAAAAATGAAGCATCAACTTTTACTTATATATTTTGGGGGAAAATAAATATGAATATAATATGCAGTAGAATGCAAGATTTAGATGAACTTTTTTAAATGAAAAATTCAACTGAAAAGAAATTTCCCAGTTGTGGCTGCTGCTATAGGTCAAGCTAATAGACTTGGGGTCTAATTTCATGCTCCTCTGGCTTAGAGGAAGCTCTGCTCCTCCAAGTCCTGAGAAGCAAACCATCTCCTGGGGGCTCAGCATAGGCCAGAGATATTTGGCAAGGTATGGAGATGGTTTGTGACAGAGGGCAGGGGAAAAGTCAGTCCTCCAAGGCCCTGGCCCTCTTTCTTTCCCATTTCTCCCCACTAGAGATTAAAATGCACTAGGTAGCAATCACCAAGCGCAAGACCCTCTGCAGTGAGCCCAGGTAAGCACTGTGTGTGTAGTCACGTACAAAGCGGTAACTCCAAGGGAGGGCCCTTGTGTAATCTATTCCCTAACACTCAAGGCTCGGTAGACACGGTGCCTAGGGCCCTGTGATAGTTCATTGTATGTGTCAAATTGACTGCCCACGTTATTCTGGGTATCTGTGCGGGTGTTTCTGGATGAGATTCATATTTGAATCAGTAGACTGAGTAAAGCAGATTGCCCTCCCCAGTGTGGGTGGGCCCCATCCAATCTGACGGAGGCATGAATAGAATAAAAGAAGTGGAGGAAGGGAGAATCAGGCTCTCTGCCTGACTGTCCTTGAGGGGAGATACTTTGGTCTTCTCTTGCCTTCAGACTTAGCCTGGAACTTACACCATTGGCTCTCCTGAGCCTCTAGCTTGCCAACTGAAGGTCTTGGGACTTCTCAGCCTTCAAATACATACAGCCTTCATACACAGCTTTCATATACATGAGAATCCAATATATTTATATATTGGATATAAATATATATCTCCATCTTATTGGTTCTGTGTCTTGGAGAACCCAGACTAATATAGGCCCTCTACTTTTAGGGGCCCATAAAAATGTTTTAATTTTCATTTCTTTTAACATTAGAAGGAGAAGATGACTGTAACAGTAATGCATGAATCAAAGTTGGATTATATTTGTCTTTATACCAATATAATCATAAAATCCAATCTTTAATAAATTTTTATGGAAGAATGAGCCCACAAAGGCATAAGTGCCTAAGACCCATGAAAGGCATGACGTGGCCCTGCTAACACTCTCACCCTTGGAGGGTTATGCATCCTTGTAACTGGGAGCCAGTGTCTACCCATTGGTTCAGCAGGTTGACCAGGATGGTGTTTCTATGGCCTTCCACTGACCTTGAAGAAGAGGTTATTTTTGGAGTGGTCGTCTTGAGTTTTACCTAATAATGGAAGAATTGTGTGTGTGTGCAGTGGGGGATGGGCCCAGCAGGGCAGAAGGCAGAGTAATCCAGAGCCAGGCACAGGATAGGTAGTAGCTTCTCCTTCAAAAGAGGGGACAAGCACCTGTCCCTGGCTCTACCGCCAGTTTTCCTCTGTGCCCTGTCCTGGTTCTTGTCTAATTAGGTTGACCTCTCTCTCTCTCACAAATGTTTAGTGAGCACACATGATGTGTCAGACACTGTTCAGGGCAGAGATAAACAACTGGTTGCCGGCAGCCTTTTGAGGCACACAGCCTCGTAAACAGACAGATAGAGCCAAGTACAAAGTTCAATAAGAAGACACATGTTAATTCTGCCTAGATGCACCGCGAAGGCTTCGCAGAGGAGGCAGCACTTGAGCAGGGATTGGAAGGACAAATATGATTTTGACCACAAACTCGGCCTCAGGGGAAAGGAGAGGGAGGGCATGTACCCTTCCAACCTCCCCTAGGGAGGAATTTGTTTGTAATGAGTGTCAGAAATGGGATAAAACCAATGAAAGTTACATTAAATGAGTTCTGTAAATTGTGAGCCAAAAATTACAAATCTATTTATTCTGTAATAGTGCAACACTGTTTCCTTCAGTTAAGAAGTAGAAGCAAACCTAAATTCAGAGTACCATGTCATAGAAGATCTACCACTACCACAAAGTATCCTGTGCCCCACAACCTTTTTTTTTTTTTTTTTTTTTTGAGACAAGGTCTCGCTGTGTTGCCTGGGCTGCAGTGCAGTGGCCTCATCATAGCTCACGGCCACTTCAAACTCCTGGGCTCAAGCAATCCTCCTGTCTCAGCCTCCTGAGTAGCTGGGACTACAGGTGTGCACCACCACACCAGGCTAATTCCCACAGCCTTTTAAATCATCTGCAATCTTGACAGGAAAAGAAAGGAAAGAAGGGCATTTCAAGCAGATGGCACAGCACAGGCAGAGGGGAGTAGGGCCAGTGTTCTGGGAATGGCAGGTAGTCCTGTATTGTCAGAAACAGGGGTGCAGGAGCCGGGTGCGGTGGGAAGTGCTGGTAGTCCCAGCTACTCAGAAGTCTGAGGCAGGAGGATCCCTGGAACCCAGGGGTTCGAATCCAGCCTGGGCAGCATAGTGAGATCCTATCCTTAAAAAGAAAAGAAAAAAGAAACAGGGTTGCAGGAATAGCATGGCCCCAGTTAAGTCCCCTGACCCAGATGAGGAAACAGGCACTAAGAAAGAAACATCCTTGCTCTCTGGGGGAGAAGAGTGGCCCGTTGATGGTAAGTGTGATAAAGTATGCATCCAGAGTCTATTTCTCAGCCTCTAAGCTGTAATCATCCTAGCTGATTTAGGAACTATATAGTTTAGAGTGATACAATATAAATATATGTTCAGTCTTTGTTCTTGGTTCCTATATGGAGCTCCTAAAACGCTTAGAATTTCCTAAGTGATAGGAGAATCTTTTCTTATTCATCACTTTCTAACACACCTGAGTTTATGCCAATGAGATGACTCAGGGTGAGACCCCTCGATAGCTTCAGGATGAGGTCTGGTTACCAGAAAGACCAAATGTGTGATTAGAGGATGGGAACTTTCAGTCCTACATCCCGACCTCGGTGGAGGGGAGAGGGGCTAGAGAGTGAGTTATGGAAACTCTTGAACAGTGAGATTCAGAGAGCTTCTGGTTGCTGAACACATTCCTCGCCCTACGCATCTCCTCCATTTGTCTGTTCCCGGCTTGTATCCTTTTTAATAATGTGGTGATCATAAGTAGAGCCCTTTCTGAGTACTGTTCTAGCAAATTATCAAACCCGGGGGGGTTGTGGAAACCCCCACATTTGTAGTCAGCCAGGCAGAAGTATGGGTCACTTGAAGACCCCACTTTTGGCTGCTGTCTGAAGTGGAGCAGTCTTGTGGGACTGAGCCCTTTACTTTGTGAGATCTGACGCTAACTCCAGGAAGATAGTGTCGGAATTGAAGTTTATTGTGGGACACCCAGCTCGTGTTGGAGAATTGGGGAGTTGGTGTGGAAAAACTGACACACATTTGGTGTCAGAAAAAAAAAACACTCACAAAGAAGTGCTAATTCACAAGGAAACATCATCAATTTGGCTTAAGGAAGGCAATTCACAAAGAAGCTCATGCACTTTACAGTTTGTTTATGGCTTATATAAAGTCTTTTAGGCTTTAGAGCCAAGCCTATAAAAAACGATCCAAAAAACAGCCTTCCCAGGAAAAACGAGATCTTTTATTCATTTTCATGGCAAGCTGGGAGGCCCAGATAAAGGCACTGGAACACACAAGTTCTCCCAGCTCCCCGTCCTCTCTGCAGCCAGGCTGGCATAAGGGCTTCTGGGCACAGCCTGACTCTTCCACTGATGCCCTCGGTGCCTTTGGGCAAGTTGCTCCCCTCTTGGACTTAAGTTTTCTCATCTTCAAAATGAGAGATACCAGACTTGACGATTGCTAAGGTCCACCAGCCCTTCAAGCAGAATTCCATGGCTCTAAACTCAGGGAGGGTGCTAGAGGACATAGTAAAATAGCTGTGTAAAGTTCATCACCATTGAATAACAGTGAGTGTTGAGTAAAGGAATTCTTCAGGGAAGCCAACGGCCTCCAAAGTTCTCCTGCCCTGTCCCCGAGCCAGATGCACTCCACGAAACCAACATCAGAGAAGCGCAGAGAGACGGGGCACTGGCCTCCAGGGCGGCAGAGGCTGTGCTCCGGGTGTCCTGCCAAGCACCCACTACAGTCCTGGCTTCTCTCCCGGGTGTCCTTTCCCAGGAGGTTTAGCGTGGTCACCACCTACCACACCTTCAGGGCCTGCTCATCTGATGAACCATGAAGACACTGAGGCTCATTCAACACGCACATGAAAAAAACTACACATGACACAGAGCAGGGAGGGAGAGCTGCTGTGCTGGGTCATAGGATCAGGGTTCCAAATGTGCCACTGACTTGACTAACAGGATTATGTTTAACTTGGAATAATGAGGAGGGAGGTCAGATGGGGAGGAAGGGGGATGGGTCCAAAAAGGTCAGCTAGACCAGGGGTTGGTAAACTACAGTCTGTGTGCTAGATTCAGAATGCCGCCTTTTTTTTTTTTTTGTGGAGACAAGAGTCTCACTTTGTCGACCC
>NW_012150840.1:8088070-8215898 GCF_000956105.1 Propithecus coquereli
GTAATAGTTAAATGCTTTGTGCAATTGTTATGAGTGGGGGAGAAGGTGCAGTTTCCAGCAGGAAGCCTGGAGAGTTGGAGGGAGGATGCTGGGGGAGGGGTGGCAAAGGGAGATAGTGGACAACAGCGCTGGCCTGTTGTGCTCTGAGCATAATGTTTTAAAAGAGAGCCTCAGTCTGGATTCCTTACAAATCCATTAGAACACAGTGGGAACCGTGGAGCGGTGAGGAAGGAGCCTTAAAGAACCTTGATCTAAGAGGTAGAATTGAAAGAAGTGGGGATATTTAATCTAGAAAATAGAAGATCTGGCAAGGACACAGTGATTCTCTTCAAGGCTGTGAAAGACTGTCCCATGAGAGGAACACTGTGACACTCCAAAGGGTCAAACTAGGCCCAGAAGGTGATCATGATTATAGTCCAGCTTCAGGAAGAACTTCTAACCATTTCACCAACCAGGAAGGGCTCAGACTCTCTTAGGAGGGGATGAGCTGGCATCCCGAGGGCAAACCCACCAACTCTGCTAGGACTGTGAGAGATGGGATTCCTGCCTTCCTGGACTGCCTGTTCTACCTGCACGTCCCCCTCCAATACTAAGAGTCTAAGCATCACCTTAAATTGGTCACCCAGTCTGGCCACGAGGATTCAGGAGGAGCCAACTGCAGCCCAAGTCTACAGTGAGGGAGGACAGGACCTGCACTGGGTGTGATCTGCATTGCTCAGAAGGCAGCCTCCACCCTCTTTATTTATTTATTTTTTTATTTTTATTTTTTGAGACAGAGTCTCACTCTGTCATCCGGGCTAGGCTGTGGTGTCAGCCTAGCTCATAGCAACCTCAAACCCCTGGACTCAAGCGATCCTCCTGCTTCAGCCTCCCCAGTAGCTGGGACTACAGGCATGTACCACCACACCTGGCTAATTTTTCTATTTTTGTAAGATGCGGTTCTTGCTCTTGCTCAGGCCAGTCTCGAACTTCTGGCCTCAAGCAATCCTCCCACCTCAGCCTCCCACAGTACTAGGATTACAGGCGTGAGCCACCTCGCCCAGCCAGCCTCTGCCCTCTTTAGAAAAGGGTCGTTGTGGGCACTCAGGAGACCTGGGAAAGATGCTCTTTCAGGGCTTTCCTCTTGCTGATTCTTGAACCCAAGGCCAGAATGTGGGGCATTGGGATGTGGGGGTGGGAGGGTGAGGAAGAGAGAGTCTCCCAACTGCTGTCCCCAGCACCCTGTGAGCTGATGGGCAGAGACAACACACTCTCAGAAACAACTTAGAGGCTAAGATAGTGCTACATGGTGTAGTATCAAGATCTTCTTCTCTCATTTTACAGTTGAGGCCCAAGCAACCATGTGCTTCAGTTACTGGCAGGGCCAGGATCAGAATTCTGCTTTCCAGGGCAGTGTGGGGGAGTGGTTAGGAGCACAGACCAGAAACAGACCACCTAGGTTTGAATCTTGACTCTGCTACTTATTAGCTGTGTGACCTCCAGCAAGTTACTTTACCTTTCTGTGCTACCGTTTCTTGATTATAAGACGTGACTAGAGGTAGCACCTACCTCAGAGGGCTGTGTTAAGGATTGGATTGGTTATTATTTCCAAGGTACAGAGATGGTGAGGAATTTGCCCAAGATCACATAGACAGGAAGAGGGAGATCCAGAATTTGAACCCAAATTTGCCTGATCCTGAAACCTGAGCTTCTCCCCTCCGTCCCCGCTCCTCCCAGCCGTGCTGGCTCCCTCAGCCCACAGATGGAAATCTCTTCTGTTGTCACCTCAGGGAGGGTTCCCTTGGTCAAGCCTGTGTGTGCTAGAAGCTTGAGAAGCTTCTGTTCTCACACATGGGGAAATTAAGGCACAGTACAGTCACAGTGATGGATCACCTCGTCCCACTCCCATCCCCCGGAAGTGGTACTGAGTGGCTGAATCCTGTGCCAGATGTCTTTTGAGTCAAGTTCTTGAAGTGAAAGTAACCAGTGTGCTCAAAGCTGTTCCAGTTACCCCTGGGGGACTAGCTTGGCCCCAAGGCTCTGTGTCAGGGAGGCTGGGTCAGCCGAACTGCCCCTTCCCCTGGTTTCAGGCATATCCTGAGCCTGTCAGCCATGTGCACAAGAAGTCCCTGAGGAGAGCAGGCATGGAGCAGATGCAGGAAAGGCATCCTGCGATCCGAGCTGGGCCGTGACACAGAGCATCTCTGTGGGGCTCCGTGTCCCACCTGCCCGCCCGGTATGCCTCACATCAGCCTGCTCAGGTACCTGGGATGCTGACTCGCTGAATCCTTGAACAACCTTCCCTTAGGTCAGCTGTCACCTTCCTGCCCATCGGGGACGTATAAATAGATTTTAGCTACACCTGTTTTTGCCCCCAAAAGTTGCTGATGGGCTGAGCTGTTCCTTATCCCGTGCCAGGTCAGGGTGGTGTCCCCGTCTCTGTCTCAGTGGGTTAGAGGTTCAGAGATGGGATGGGAAGCTGGGGGTGGGGGTAGACAGGGGGTGGCTGAGTCAGAAATGTGCATGGAGGGCAACCATCTGCTGGGCCTTGGCTGAGGTTCCTGAGCTGTGCAGGGAGTGGCAGAGGAGGCGATCTGGGCTTAGAGCTCGGCCATGAACATCGGGAAGACACAGGACACAGTGGGGGCGGCTGCAGTCGTAGATCCTGGCTCTGCCACTCATCAGCTGGCTGGGCTTTGGCCATCTCTTTGAGCCTCAGCTCTCTCATCTGCAAAATGGGGGAGAATCACACCTGCCTTTCAGGAAAGCCTTAAAAAAAGATATCAATCCCTTAGTTAACACCAGGAGGAGAGCAAGGGCTGGCTTGAGGGCAGCATGGGGTGAGGTAAGAGGCTGGCTTCCAGAGCCAAGCTGCTTGGGTTCAAAGCCTGGCTCCGTTGCTTACTGGCTACGCACCTTGGGGGCAGGGGAGGGGGTGTACTTAACCTCTCTGCTCCTCAGTTTCCTCACCTGTATAATAGACATAGTAATAGTTAAATGCTTTGTGCAATTGTTATGAGCATTTCAATGGCTTAATGCTTGCAAAGCAGTTACAACAATGCTTGGCACATAATTCACAAGCGTGTGCTACATACACGGCTGACATTCTTCTTCCTTACAAGCCCATGCAGATTTACCTGCTGAAATTCCATTCTAGCATCTGGGAAACAAATTCTCCTCAAAACTGTCATCCCCTCTTCCTTCTAAGGATGGCACCTTAAATCCATTTCTCCTTTGTTTGGCACTAATGGTGTGGCATCCCCTGACCTTTTCCCCAGCTTTCTGGACCCTTCTGCAAATGTCAGCTGGGGCTTCCTGAGTATGTGGAACTCAAACCTCTGTCCAATGTACTCTATGATCTGTGGGCACTCATTCATTCATTCATCAAACATTAATGGGCACCTATCATGTCCCTCCATCGGACACTGGCAGCATAGGATGAAAAGCCAAGGTCTCTGCCTTCAAGGAGCTCACAAATTGAGAGATGAAAACCAAAAAGAAAACATGCCATTAAAGTGGACCTTTTCTTTTTTTGAGACAGGGTCTCACTGTTGCCTGGGCTAGAGTGCAGTGATGTCATCACAGCTCACTGCAGCCTCAAACTCCAAGACTCAAGCCATCCTCCTGCCTCAGCGTCCTCAGTAGCTGATTTTTTGTAGAGATGGGGTCTCACTGTATTGCTCAGGCTGGTCTTGATCTCCTGGGCTCAAGTGATCTCCCACCTTGGCCTCCCAAAGTTTAGACCAGCCACCACTCCTGGTCTAAAGTGGACTTCAATAAACTTGTATGATAAGGGGAAATCCTGGGCCCTAACCCAGGCTGGGGGTTGGGAACAGTCTTCTGGAGGAGGTGACATCTCCTGAGAGACACCCTGCCCTTGTCCCAGTGAGCACGTTGGGACGTTCCTGTCTCAGGCTGCTCTTGCCTCTCGAAGGGGGCTGACCAGCTCTGGCTGTGGCTACCCTGCCCAGTCTCATCCTGCACACCCTCACGCTCCACTGCCCCTCCCAAGACCAGGCCTTTCCTGGGCCGTCTCCTCTGTCTGCAGGGTTCTTCCTTCCCCACTTTGGCTTTCAGTTAACAATTCTTTTCTTTTAGATCTCAGTGCAATTGTGACTTCCTCCAGGCAGTCTTCCCTGACCTCCCTGATGAAGTGGAATCCCCCATTACAGAGGCTCCTACAACTACGTACCCCTATTTTGTAGTTCTGACATACTCATCATGCCATTATCTAATTCTCATCTCTCCTACAGAACAAAAACGGGGCTGAAGGAATAATTAATTAATTAATAATAAATGGGTAAGTAGGATCATGTGTATGTTAATCCTGAGAAACTATGGAAATTTCTGCTTCATTTATAATGATCACTTATTTATAATAATTATTGATGATAACTATCATTTATCATAATAATGGCATTGCAAAAGGGTTCATTTGTTTGTTCATTCATACAACAAATGTTAATTAAGCTCCTGCTTTGGGTCAGGTGCAGTTTCCAGTGCTGAGACGAAAAAAAAAACAGTGAAAATTAGACGTGCTCCCTGACCTCTGGCGCTTATATTCAGATGCAGAAGAGAGAAAATAAAGAGATAAACAAATGCATAAGGAAAGAAATCACAGACTTTGGAAAGCAACTGGTTATCACAGCCCCCCAGCTGCAGGAGGGACCTTCAGAGCTTGTCCTGCTCTCTGGGAGCTCACAATGAGAAAGACGACATTGGCCCAAGAAAAACAGGAAATCTCTTTGGAAAAGTCCAGCCAGTGAGCCAGGCTCTAGCCACTGTGAAGGGACTCCCTAGGGTAGGCTGAGTCTCTTGTTGGCACCAAATGCCCAGGAGCAGCAGGCTGGCTGGGCCGAGAGATGACAGAACACCTGAGGCCTGGCTGGCGGTGGATGAGGGCATGGCTGCTCTCTGGTGCCAGGTGTCCTTCTCGGCTGGTCAGAGTGCTGCTGTCGGCTGCTGATCCCTGTGGCCTGACGTTCCCCTGCCTCAGCAGCCAGGAGCGGGAAATGGAGGAGGAGCTGGCCAACTGTTGTGGCAGCAAGTCCTGCAGCCCTTGAAACCTGAGGAGATGGCTGAGGACAGCCCTTGCCTCTGTTCCTCTGTCCCAGGGTGAACTTCAGGCTTCAGATCTTTGCTGCACTAAATGAGGGACCCATTATAGTGGATCTAAGGTGGAAGGATGGATTTCTGAGATAAGACCAGAGTGAGGGGTGAGCTCCCCGCTTCCCCTACCCCATGTGGTGCACTGTCCCTCATAATAACACCTGCCAACTCCCTGGTTCTATCACCTAATGTTTATTGAGCTCCTACTACGTGCCAGACACACAGCAGGCTGGGTGCAGGATATGGCAGTGAAGGAGACACAGTTCCCAGCATCCACCAGATCATTTGGGCAACATTTTTTTTCTAAAGCACTTGTCGAGATATCAGTTGATACTAGTCACAATCCTGCGAATCCCAGGAGAGCATTCCCGTTGTTCCTATTTGACGGATGGGCACGTGGAAACAGAACGGTTAAATAATTTACTTAAGGGGAAGCGAGATAGAACCAGCTGCCCAGGTTTCTTGTAGTGCTTTCATTGACCCCCCGCCCCCACCATGAGGAATCAGGAAACTGGTATTTTATACAGTATTGGTTTTTAATGGTTCACCGTAACCATTAGAGTCCGATAGAAACTTGATGAATTAGGGAAGGCTTCATGGAACCCCTTAGCTTGCTTTCCCCCGTCATTATTTCATTTTTTAGAACCTTCTTGCTGAACAGAACCGATGCCCTTCACAGGCAAGGGGATAGATTAGAGACCTATTTAAAGTTCTCGCTTTCACCAGGCACGTCACGCCCTGATGCCCATCTTGAAAAGCCCTGCTTAGAAGCCCTTGTTGGCTGCACACAGACACAGCTTGATTTAAGGTTCAAAGGCCTCCCTGGTTACACATAAGCTCCCTGAGGGTCAGAGGCACAGCTTATGCTTCTGTGTCTCCAAGTACCAAAGAGCATGCTGTTCCCCACGTAGTCGCTCAATAAACCCTAATTGATTAGCTGATTGGGAACAACAATTATATAGTTGAAGTGCCTGGAAAGACAATTTCCCAAAGGCTGCCAGCCAGCTGGGGGCTCAAGGGACAGGTGATTTCAAGTCAATGTGCTTGTTCATCCCCAGGCAAGTTTAAAGTGAATGACTGAAGCGTTATGTTAGAACAGTGCACAATTGCAAACATGCAAATACCCAGCAAAAGGGGGAGAGCTAAGCTAACTGGGTTATATCAAGATTCTGGAAGACTCCACAGTTATTTTAAAAAGCAAGTATGTTGTCTATTTTAATACAGAGAAATGTGTATCAGGTACATATTTCTTGGAAAAGTAGAATCTGAAAAGAATGTAGAAATATACATACATACACTTAGAAAGACGAGAAGAAAAGTTGTGTGGTAACTCTTTTTGTGTGTGTGTGAAGTTCATTCAGCAAAGGAAATTGCAACAGGGTCATGACTGTCACGCTCTGTGGTATCCTGGGAGGAGTCCCTGGGCCAGATCCTTGTGCTGCAAATTATGGACCATGTGACCTTGAACAACCCACTCTTCTGATCCTCAGTTTGTTATCTCTGAAGTGGGAATTGTAACACCTGTCCTGCCTTTCTTGCCAGGTAAGAATGTAAGGCAATTAAGTATTTACCCCACGGAATATAATATTCATAGGTTCTGGTGTAGAAATAATGTGCTTGATTATGGGGCACTGACACCTGGCTCAGGAAGTACACACACCTGGCTCAGGAATTACAAAATATACAACACATAAATGTTATTCTTTCTGGAATCCAAATCTTACAAAATCCCATGGGTTGTGGGTAAAAGAGCAAGATCCTGTACAAAGCATATTAGACATACTATTTTATTTATTGAACTTAACCTTCACAATAATCCTATAGAGTAGGTTTTATCATCCCCATTTCATAGATGAGAAAAAGTGTGTATATAGAGGTTAAGTAATTGGCTTTCCTATTAATAATAAATGGTTCGGGCCAGATTAGGACCATTCCAAATCCCATGATTTTGGCCATTATGACCACACAAGCAAAAATCCAGAAATGCTTGCTGGAGTGGCATGTGCTTGCATTTTACTATGAGACTAATGAAGGAGAATGTTTCTCCTAATATCTTACATCGATTGATGGCATGCTAAGCACTCGACAATCATTGTCTCATTTAATCTCCAGCTCCATTTTCAGATGAGGAAACTGAGGCTTAGATAGGTTATATAAGATCAAGTGAGTCAAGGACCTGGTATTGCAACTTCAAAGCCCAAGATGTTGACTCTTTTGTTGGGCAATCAGGAAGCGCCCAGGAGTATGTAGAGTGTAATAGGCCACATTCCAGAAAGACTGAGAAAGGAGCTAGTTGCAAACAGAGTTATGAACATGGAACCATCTGGCTTCTTCCATTTTCTGATCCTTCCTCCTCCCTTCCCTTTCGTTTACCCTCATCCTCCCTCCTTCTGGACAAGTCATCTGTCATCTCACAGAGATGAAATGTAAGCCAGGATTGAGTGTCCTGCTTTCAGCAGAGTCATAGGAAGGGAAAAAACAAGGGATACACAATGTCAATCGTTATTTCTTAGGATGCTCTGAGCACATGCAAAGGCAGAAACAATGAGATATTCCTGCAAAAGATGCCATCTGGTCCTGCTGGTCAGCAGGTCTGAGACCCTGGGGGAACATAAGGGGTGAAAGTCAGCAAAAGAACAGCTAATGTCATTTTGTTTTCATTTCTAAAGGGATCCAAGGAAGAGGCTTGTTCTTTGGTGTTAAAGAGATCCAGGCAAGGTTCTGCCTCCTGCCTTGACCCTTGGTTTTGTTTGGCAGGTCAGATTGTCCCAGTGGGCAAGCCAGGCAGGTGCTGGGCACTAACTGTCCTTGACTGCCTATCTCTAACGAACTCCCGGGGACCCTATGGCAGAAAAGGACAGTGGCTAAATCTGATTAATCCCAAGTGGATCTGGTCAGCATTCTGGAGTATATATAAAATTAGAAAAGTCATGATATGCACTTCTGGGTGCTTTATAGTTTATAAAAACAAGGGCTTAGTTTGGGGCACCCTCGCATTGGTGCTTCCTCCAGCTATCAACAGAGCCAAGCTAAGACTCAGGAATAGGTGAAGGAGGGGCTGAGCATAGACTGTAACAGGTGAGGTCTCTGGAGGTGGGGTGGAGATTAGATGGGAGATATTAGCCCAAAGCATGAGCAGCTGCTCATGAAGATTAGGCAGGGGGAGCATGAGGGCTAAAGATATGATCACAGGTGATGGTCAGATGTTTAAAAAGAAGTCAGGTGGGGTGGCACGCGCCTGTAGTCCCAGCTACTCGGGAGGCTAAGGCAGGAGAATTGCCTGAGCCCAGTAGTTGGGGGCCACAGTGAGCTATGATGACACCACTGTGTTCCAGCCTGAGCGACAGAGAAAAAGAATTTTTTTAAGTCAGGTGTATAGCAGGAATCCAGATTGCCACATAGTGAAGATTGTCCCTGCTGTATAGAGAGTGGGAGAGGTGTTGGTTACTAACAACAAAACCAACTAACATAAACAAAAATGATGGCCAGGCAAGGTGGCTCACGCCTGTAGTTCAAGCTACTCAGGAGGCTGAGGCGGGAAGACTGCTTGAGCCCAAGAGTCGGAGGCTGTAATGAGCTATGATCTCACCACTGCATTCTAGCCTGGGCGACAGAGCAAAATCCTGTTAAAAAAAAAAAAAAAGAATTGGAAAGCTGGGGGGGCACCTCATGGAGTCAAAGGAAAGGCTGAAGAACAAGCCGAGAAAACAACAGAAACCAAAACACTTCCAAGTGTCTAGGTAGCAAGAATTATCGGACAGTCTGTTTAGATTTTGTGTTGAGATTCCAATTAAAGAGAAAGAGGCTGATTGTACTGGTTTGGGTCAGGAATCTATCGTTGGCCTGGGGAAAGGAGGACCAATACCATGTCTAATGGGAGAGGGGTCATTCTGCAAAGCAAGAACTAAATTGTATTGCAATTAGTAAGAATGCTTTAAGCTTCCACTAGCTAGGGTGCTCATTTGTCCTGGTTTGCCTGGTTTGGACACTGAAAGTTCCATGTCCTGGGAAATCCCATACTCTAAGAAGCTTCAACCTCAGGACCCTTCACCATTTGGTGGAGCTTTATAAGTCAGAAAACTTCCTTAAGAATTTCTTAAAGCACCCACTGCGTGCTGACATTGTTCCGCACTGTACTCAACTAGACACCTCATAGGGTACAGTAACATCTGCATTTCTGGTCAGTGAAAATTCAGCCCACCTCTGGAAGCACAGTAATCAACCTTCAGGTCGACGCTATCTCTTCCCTGTGGGTGAGTCAGGGTCCTCTGTCAGAGCTGCTCCTTGGGAGACTGGTTGGCATGGTAACGTTGTGGGCTTCCCTCAACGTCTTTGTCCCTAGTTGGCCGTCAGCCTCACAAGGACCTAGCCTGGTCCCTGACTCGCTGCAGGAGCAGGTCAGTTCTCAGACTCATCTGAGTTTTCAGAAGGCACCCGGCAGAAGGTTCTTACCTTGCTATGAGGGGAAAGGTTTCATCTGGCAAAAGGTTTCAAACCTCTGAGACCTATAGCCAGGGGCCCAGGCTTCAATCCAAGAGAAGGAAATAGGATCAAAGAGAAAATCCCCCGCCTCCGACCCTCCCACTCCCAAACATTTTAATTTAACTTTGCAAATAGCACTCACATGGGCTGGACTCTTAAAGGTATCCTGGATCTCATGAAGTGCAAAGGGCACTGGACACATCAAGAATCCTGCCCCCCTGACGGTCTCTGCTTATAATGAAACAAAAGAGTGATTTGCAGAGAATGTAAATCCAGGGCTGCAGACTGTTTGCCAACAGTCCTTCTCTGTAAAATAGGGAAATAATGGTGGCCACCTGAAATGGGGGAAGATGACAGAATGCAGGGAGAGGGCTCCGCCCAGTGCCTGGCTGAAGCTGCAGCACCAGTGGTCATGTGCTAGCCACAGGAGGAACCCCAGCTGCTGTTTCAATTTTTAAGACCTGGCTCTTCTAACCTGCCATACAATGAATCAGCCGCTCTGTTTTCCTGTACCTGTTTCCCTCCTTAGTTGCATCAGGGGGCAGTGTGGACAGTGTGCCCTCCTGAGATAGGTACCCCGGGAAAACAAGGCAAGGCTATGGCCATATGTCGCCGTATTTAAGCATTAGACTACTACGAAGGCTGGGCAGATTTCAGAAGATCTGGTCAGTCCTTGGCGTTAGCTCTCCTGACTCATTTCTGTCAATGCAGAGTCGCTAGAGGGTCCCTTTGAATTGGGTGAGGAAGAGGCAGAGGAAGTGAGGAAGGAAAGCATCCGGAAAGCAGGGCACCCATTGACTAGGGCGCAGTGGGACCCGCTGGTTAAGAAGGGTCTTGGGTCCCCTCAGTCTTCCTGCTCAGGGCCCCCTGCCTCTTGCCTCCTCTCTGAAGCTCCAGAAAGTGACCCTGTTTCTTTCTGCTTGCCTCTTTCTTTCTATAACATCCTGCTCTAAGGGAACCACTTTGTAAATTTGTTTATATTAACATGTAAATGACTGTTGGGGCTTTATGCTAGCTCATTTTCATAAAGGGAGAAGCTTTCAGTCAAAGGAACAAATACCTGTAAGTGAGGGAGGCAGAAGGCCCTCCCAGTGATTAAGAAACCACACGGCCCACTCCATCCAGAAAACCAGCGGGTGTTCTGTAGACTGGCCGTGGCAGGAGGCCCTGGCCACTTGAGTTTAGCTGAACTGAGCAACGTTTGAACCCTCCATCCTCCGCCTGGAAGTAGGAAAGCGGACAGGGACGTGGTGCGGGAAGGGAGGCCAGGGAAGCTACATGGAGCAGAGGTACACAAAGTAGGGATTACTCCCCCCAAGTGCACTCCTCAGGGAAAGCGGGGCTGCGGAGAGCAGGCCAGAGCTCTGTGTCTTCAAAGCATGACTTTCGACGTAATGCAAAGCAAGGGGCTCTGGCCTTCTAGCTCTTTAGGGTACCCTCAGCCCCACCTCTGCCAGGCTCTCCTGCCCCGTGAGACATCCCAGGTCATGGCTGGTATGTTTGAGAGGAGCTCATCTCATGGACAGATGCAGCCAATTTCGATACTGTCTGGGACTCCCCCTCTGCCTCGAGGCTAGGACCAAACTAGGCCTGGATCACATTATGCTACCCGAGTGTTGGGGGTTAGAGGGTGGATTCAGGTTACCAGAGCAGGTCGGAAAAAAGGACTGGCAGGAAGTGCCACCTGCCCTCCCCCCAGGGCAGCCCCACCCAGCAGCCCTCTTGGTTCAGGAAGGTCCTGGCCCAGCAGCCCCTGGAAAAGGGGCTACAAAACAGAAGAAACAGGCCGGGCATGGTAGCTCACACCTGTAATCCCAGTGCTCTGGAAGGCCAAGGCAGGAGGATTTGCTTGAGGCCAAGAGTTCAAGACCAGCCTGGGCAATAGTGAGACCCCATCTCTACAAAAAATAGAAAAATTAGCCAGGTGTGGTGACGTGTGCCTATAGTCCCAGCTACTCGGGAGGCTGAGGCAGGAGGATCGCTTGAGCCCAGGAGGCTGAGGTTGCTGTGAGCTAGGCCGACGCCATGGCACTCGCCTGCACAACAGAGACCTGTCTCAAAGAAAGAAGGCACACAAAATAGAAGAAACAGAGCCAGTCCTGGGACACAAACACCAGTATATTTTTATGTGCACGAATGTGAGAAGGAAGAGACAGAGACCAACGAAGACACAGAGCAGGCAATGGGCGCACAAACTGATCATGTGTCCTTCTCAGGAGCTGCCCAGTTGGGAGACAGTCCCACCTCTACTTCAAAGGCCCTTTTGCAGAGCCAGGGCCTGCAGCTCCTCCAGATCTGGGGTGGCCTCAGGGTAGAAGGCACTCTCGCTGCCATAGCTTGTCTAGGGCTGGGCCTCTCACCTGTCTTCATCGCCCAGTGATGATGTCTGCACAGCCCAGAGCTTCATAAATGTAGGTTCTCATGAACTGACCCACTCAGCAGCTGCCCCCCTCCCCAGGAGACCCATTCAGAGTGAGGGACCAGGACTAAAGGGCTTCATGGGCACACCCTAGGTATTATTGCTGTGAATAAGCATAGGCCATTGTGACTCACTGGCATCAAAAAGGGGACAGGGTACAGGGGACAGATGCCTAGCAGACATTGGAAGCGGTTCAACCATGCAGGGCAGCACTTTGCAACCTGTAACTCGAAGATGCTGCCACGTCCAGCAGAGAGAGGCCCAGGACACCAGGTTCATGGACAGACAGCAGACCCTCCCCACCAGCACCCCTATTGCTTAGAAGGGCTGGGATTACTCCAAACTTTGAGTCGCTGGGCACTAAGGGATTGGGCCCCTGAAGATACCCAAAAAAGCGAAAGCTGAAGTCTGAGATACCCCTGATGAGATCTGAACCTGCAGATCCTGTGGTCAGGCCACAGGTTGTTGCCACCTGTTGTTGGGGGCTCAGTGCCCTGTGAGGGGCAATAGGAGCAATGGGGCACTAGATGTAGCAGAAACGATGCTGCATGTTGCCAGGCACACAGGCTCACCCCAGGACCTACTGCACTTGGGAGCTTACAGGGCCCAGAGAGAAAATGATACCAGGGAATGCCCACAAGGCAACGTCTGGAGCGGCAAAATCCGGTGGGCCACCCAAAGGGGGCTTGCTGTGGCTGAGAATTATGGAGACCTTATGCTGGGAGACATCAACAAGCTGGCCACTGGATTCAGTCGTGGAAGGGGATTGTGAAGGTGGACAATGTGGCCTTGGGGTCCAGAACGCCTAGACAATATGAAATTGGGGGAGGGGACCAAGGAAACGATGGCCCAGAGGGAACAGGGAAGCCAGACAATATTCCCCCTCTGGAATCCTCTCCATCCATAGATGGGGAGCAAACCACCCCCACCGGAAGCCTGATTCCCTGTAGCCCCCAATGCCCAGAAACTGGGGCCATAACGAGACCAAAGGCAGGGCTGGTCCCTGCAGAATGCAGGTCACTCCTGGATTTAAGGGACCTGCCTCGGGGAAAAGGGGGGAAATGCCCTCCATTCTGCCCTGGACAGGGCCAACTGCAGAAAAATCCTGCCAAAGGCAGAGTCTCCAAGCCTTTCTCGTCAGCTAGGACACCACTGCCACCCACCCCACCCCAGCCTGTGCCCTGGGTGGTGGTGTTTGCACAGCCTTGGTGGAATTGCCAGCAAGGACAAGATTCTCTCACAGGTGGTATTGTCACTTTTTAATGACCTATAAAAAGGGAAAAGCTAATTTCTATCTAAGAATCCCAGTGTGGTCAAGAGATCATGTACCATGGGATGGGCCACTTTCCAATGGATGCCTCCCCTCACAGAGTTGGGAGCAGAGCCAGAAGTGGGCTGGAGTGAGGAGTCACCTGTCCACTGCCAGCAATGGACCTGTCATGGGGGCAACAGGGGCAACCAAGATGACAAGGCCCAGGAGTGTGGCAGGGTTAATACTGCTTACGGAGCAAGCTCAAAGGGCCACCCTTGCTGGGAGGAGTTGGGGAGAGGGCAGCCCTGAGAAGGTTCTGCTACAGGGCTGGGGCTACGGCAGAACCAGAACTGACCTGTTCCCACAAAGGATCCTCCAAGAGCCTTCCAAGGCTGAAGGGGTCCTCTTTCTTCCTCACTTGCTCTCCATGGGTCTCAACACCATGTACTGGCTCCTCCATCCCCTAGAAACTAGACTGCTCAATTGGCTTGAAAATAAACCAGTCAGGGTGTAGAACTCTGCCCTTCTCCACTTAGCTGACTTGCCTCTAGGCCCCCACTGTGGATCCACAGGACCCCTCTCAGCATGACCGGAGGGTGTCATACGTTTTCAGCAGGGCCACTGTGGGGAAGGGGCACTGCCACAGCCCACCAGACCGGAGTGGGTGGGGAGGCATACCGCAGGAAATCCCCTGGCATCAGGCCAGCAGGAGCGGTGGAGGAAAGGCTGCGGGACAGGTGGGGCCTGCCTGGCAGCTGTGGTGTCAGCCAGGGACTCAGGGATGGGGTGGGTGTGGTGGCCACCATGGACAAAGGGCCGCTAGTGGTAAAGGCCTTAAAAACAAGAGAAAAGGGGAAACGCCACCGAACGCACGGGGATTGAAACCTCCAAAAGCCCAAGGTTGGTGGGAATCCAGCACCACGGGGGCCCCCAGAAGGCCAAGGGAGCAGCGTGGGGAGGAGCCACGGGAAGGTCTCCCAGCCCTTTCAGACCAGCCCTGCTGCCAAGCAGCCTCCCTGCTGCCCAGTCTCGCTCAGGCTGCAGCTCAGCAGGCCCCGGGGAGGTATTGGTTGCAAGCAAGCACCTGAATATTGCCTAATGGAACCAGCCAAAGCCCAACTAAATCCCAGTGAGAGGGAGGAAGGTCAGGCCTGGTGTCCCACCTGTGGCCCCATTCTCAACATCCCTTAGCCAGGACAGGGCCTGCTGCTTCCGGTCAACCACGTAGTCCAGTCAGCCACAGGCCTCCTGCCGCCAGCCTCCGAGCTTGGCCGAGATCCGTGGACCCTTCCCAATGTCCTTCTGCTGCCTTGACACCCCACCCCTCAACACCTGGCCACAACCCCCAACACCTGCTCCACCCTGTGGGGCTGTGGGTGCCCCACGGGGCTGAGGCAGGCCCAGGGCCGGGCTTGTGCCGCACAGGAGGGGCAACCCCACCACCAGCTTGGTCTCTTTGTCCATGGATTCCATGAGAGACCCTCAGGCCCCCCACCAGCCTCCCTACTCAGTCAGTCTTGACATGGCCGTTGGCCAGGGCCAGGGGGCCGCTGGGCTCCCCGGGCTCTGCATCCTTGTCGAAACGGAGGCGGAGGGTGTTGCGGATGACGAACTTCTCCACGATGAGGGCCCCGCAGAACCAGGGCACGGCGTACTCCAGGGTGATGAGGCCCATGAAGTCAAAGTCGAACTGGGAGTAGTCCCAGGGGCAGGCGTTGAACTGGCGCAGGATGAAGCCGGTGGTGAACTCCCACAGGTAGGTCCAGAGCGTGTAGATGAGGCAGCGCAGCAGCAGCGGGCAGCGGCCCCGCAGGCGCAGGTACATGCGCTCCACGATGAGGATGGAGGTGCCGTAGATGAAGAGGGCCCACACGCTCGTGACCCCTGGGAACTTCCAGTTCAAGTTCACCACGAACTCCCAGGCTGCCGTGAACATCACCTCGCAGAAGTAGCCATGGATGGCGTACAGGTACCAGCGGGACAGCGCCGTCAGGGGCTCGGCAGAAGCCATGGTGCAGACTGGGGCTGGCTGCCGGGGACACAGAGAGACAGGTGAGGGGAGAGCCCCCACTGCTGCCCACACCGCACAGCCCAAGCCTCTGGTGCGACCAGGCTGGAGGGGATCTCAAACCTGCCTCTACTTTCTCTGTCCCCTACGGAGGTGTCTATTACACTCTGTATAACTTCTTCGGATTATCTGTGGTAACTGCAGCGATGGCTGTCTTGAGCCACCAGTCACCCCCATGTCTAGGCTGCCAGCAGATTTCTCACGAGGCCCAACCACTGGGGACTCCATCTCTTCCCTCATTTCCCCTCAAACAGTTCCATGTCACTCACATTTCTGAGATCTTTCTATATAACCTATCACATTTGTATTCGTGTGTGCATGCATTTTAATCATTTTAAGTGTACCAATCCAGTCGTATTAAGTATAGTCACAATTTTGTGCAACCATCACCACCATCCATTTCTAGAACTTTATCATCATCCCGAACTAAAACTCTATACCCATTAAACACCAACTCCCCATTCCCCCTCCCCTCAGCCCCTGGCAACCACCATTCCACTTTCTGTGTCTAAGAATTTCACTACTCTAGCTGCCTCACACAAGTGGAATCATACAAATACTGTCCTTTTGTGACTGGCTTACTTCACTTAGCATAACGCCTTTAAGGTGCATCCGTGTTGTAGCATGTCAGAATTTCCTTCCTTTTTAAGGCCGAATCATATTCTGTGTATAGATCACATTTGTTTATCCTTTCATCTGCTGCTGGACACCTGGGCTGCTTCCACCTTTTGGCTACTGTGAACACAGGTATACAAATGCTTTCACTTCTTTTGGGTACAAACCCAGAAATGGATTTTCTGGATCATACGGTAATTCCATGGTTAACTTTTTGAGGAGCCACCATGCTGTTTTCCACGGCGGCAGCACCATTTTACATTCCCATCAGCAATGCACAAAGGGTTCCAATTTCCCCACAGCCTTGCCAACACTTGTGATTTTCTGTTTGTTTGTTTTATAATAGCCACCCTAATGGGTATGAAGTGGTATCTCATTGTGGTCACATTTGTCTTTGTCACATTAAATGGGGTTTTGGTGTTTAATTTCAGTGTTGAGGCAAAACCAATGAATTGGCAGAAGAAAGAGTCCTCCCCTCTCTTTATGTCCTGCCCACCCCCACACCCCGCCAGTCTTCACGGCCTGGCTCCCATCCTGCTTCCCCGAAGACTGGCCTGGCCCACAGGCCTCTCTACATCCTCCTCGCCCTCCACCAGCGACTGTATGGACCACTCGTTTGGCCCATTATCAAATGGCACCCTATTAACTTTTTGAGGTACATACCCTCGTGATCCAACTAGCCCGTGAACTCCTGAGGGCAGTGACTGTTGCGCAGTCCTGTGTTTTGCAACTTTGGCACGGGCCTCTCCCGAGCAGCCCCTCTCTAAATGACACATCCTATTTATGTGCAAAGTGGCGTGGGACCGTTCAGGGCCGTGTCAAGAATGGGAAGGCAGGGCTTGAGAACATGAATCCCAGCTCTGCCAGCTGCCAGCGGACACCCAGCTTGACATCTCTGCCAAGGCCCTCTTCAAGGTGGGAGAAGAGACAGAGGTTAAGGAGACAACATCTGCAGGATGCCTGCATGCCTGGGAACCCAGCCTCATCCTTCAGCTAAAGCAGGCCTGGTTACTGTGCCTACCCACCACTATGTATTGCCGGGTGTCTTCCAAGCACTTCCATTCACATTTTATCATTGGTTCTTATATAATTACAATTCATATGCAGGTCAGATAGTTTTACTCCCATTTTTTTTTAGATGAGACAATTGGGGCTCAGAGAGGAGACATCATTTGCCCCATATTCCAGGGCCAGTAAATGGAAGAGCTGAGACTAGGACCAGTATCTCTTATTTTCTACTTCAAAACGCATCCCACTGCATACTGCTGCCCATCTCCTGGACATGTGTGCCTAATGTCGCTTCCCTGCTCAAAAACATCCACCAGCTAGCTCCCCATTTCCTAAGAAAACACTACAGCATCCTTGGCCTGGCATTCAAGGCTCTTCATGACCTTGCCCCAATCTACTTTTCCAGCCTTATTCTCTCTCACAATCCTGCTCTCCCTGTCTTACCCGCAGGCCTTTGCAGACCCATTCATTTTGTTTGGTGCACCTTTGTCCTCTCATTTCCACAGGAACAAACCCAGCCTACAGGTTACCTTCAGAACAAAATCTCTTTCATGCCCCCAGCCACAAGTCCTCTCTTCCTCCTCTGAATTTTCATAGCACTTACTCTGCCTCTTCCTCTTCCGTACAGATTTTCTGTTGAGTTGCGTAGAGAACTTTCAATCCCTAGCCAAACCTCTTTCCTGTGTTCTGCACCTATATATTAAATATCTTGTTCCTTCCTAGACACCTCCACCTAAATGTTCCACAGGCACCCCAAACTCCCTAAATCAAACTCATTATCTTTTCCCCAAAACCTATTTCCCTCCTAAGACCCCATCCTGATTAATGGCACTGCCATACACCCAGTGAGAAGCCAGAGATAGGCTGGACACGGTGGCATACGCCTGTAGTCCTAGCTATTCGGGAGGCCAAGGTGGGAGGAAAGCTTGAGCCCAGGAGTTGGAGGCTGCAGTGAGCTATGAACACACCGTAGCACTCCAAGATGTGCAACAGATCAAGAGTCTGTGTCTATAAAACTCAAAAAAAAAAAAAAAAAAAGCAGCAGCAGCCAGAGGCTCTGGAGTCACTTAGCTCCCTCTGCCACATCCCCACTCTGAAGTGAGTTCCTGAGAGTAAGGGCCTTGTCTGTCTGGTCCAGCACTGTATCCCCAATGCCAGGCATAGTAAGCCTTCCACACACATAGTAAGCAGTCCGTACAAGAATGAAGACGTTTCTTAGGCAGTTAGCAATTGCCACATAACAAATCATCCCCAAACCCTGTGGCCTAAATCACCTGTCATGTACTATTATTACAGTTCACGTGTCTATGGGTTGGTACATCTTGGCCGGCCTTGACCATGAGACTGTGAGTCATCTGGGGCTCCCGGCTAGGGCAGTGCAGCTGTGGTGGCTCAGCTTGCTTGTCTCCCGTCCTCCTCCTGGGCTCAGTAGACTTGCCAGGCATTTTCTTGTCATGGCCAGGGCAGAGGCAGAGATGAGCCTGCCTGGCTGCACAAGCACGGCTCAGGGCTCTGGTTAAGGCATGCCACAAACGTCCCATATGCCAAGGCAAGTCACTTGGGAAAGCCACCAAGTCGGCCGCTAAGTCCTGCCCTTTCTACCTCTTAAATTATCTCTGGAATCCATCTCCTCCTCTCCATTCCCCTCTTCTCATTGCTGCTGCTCTGGGTCAAGCCCTCATGTCTCACCTGGACGACTTCTCAACAGCAGTCTCCGGGCTTTGCCTTGTTCCTTCCCAATTCGCTGATATAAAAGAGTCTATATGGAAAGAGCAATCTTTCTAAAACGCAAATGTGATGTTTCTCTCCACTTACAGCCCATTAGTAGATCTTCAGCAACTACAGAGTAAAGCTCAAACCCCTAGGGAGGGCTGGCAAAGCCCTTCACAAGCCCTCTCTGCCTCAGATCCTGTCCTCCAGATTTCCACCTTGCAGTTTGTGCTACCTGGGACACCCTTCCCACCTGTGACCTTTGTTCCCTCCCAGGCCTGTGAGTCAATACTAATCTCTCAAGACCCAGCTCCTCCTCCATGAGGACATTCCTAAACACCGCACCCTCCAGAGCTGTCTACTACCTTGTCTGTCCACCTCCGTGCTCTCGCTTCTCTGTGGTCCCAGTCAGCACTCTGCTCTAACGATTCGTCTAAAGGCCAGCACCAGTTGCCAACGAGTAGGAATGTTTGCTTAATACAATATTGACAAAAAGGAGTCAAAACTGAATATTTAACATGACTTTGATTTTGCAAAGACATACATACATATAAATATACAAAAAATTTAGCAACAATCATCTCTGGATGGTGATATCATGTGATTTTTTTCCTATATACTCTAAAATTTTTTCCTAACAAGCATGTAAAACTTTTACAAAAATAAAATTTTATCTTAAAAATGCTTGTTGACCCCAGGACTTGGAAGTTACAGTGAGCTACGGTTGTGCCACTGCACTCCAGCCTGGGTGATAGTGTAAGACCCTGTCACTATTTAAAAAAAAAAAAAAAAAAGTCCTTGTATCTGTGTAACTGAAAAAAAAATGCTTGTTGAGCGAATAGGTATTAATCCTCTTGGTACCTTGTATATAGATATTCGGTAAATTTGCCAAACCAATGAACCTAAGGAAACCTGAAGTCACGTAGAGTTAATGCAGGTTCTTCCCTCCTGAGCCATCCCCAACAATAAACCATGACTCACAGTTTAAACATGTTCAGTTGGTTGAGCTCAGGGGCTCCAGATCCTGACTGCCTGGGTTGCATTCCTGGCTGATGCTCCCCACCTGCGGGATCTAAGGCTTGTTACCTGACTGCTCTGTGCCTCTCTCTCCTTATAGGTAAAGTCAGGATAATAAAAGTAACTACCACAGAAGGTTACTGTGAGGATGAATGAGCTAATTGAGCTAATATACATACACACTGCTTAGAATACACCAAATGTTCCAGAAAGGGTAACTGTCATTTCTGGCACAGAGCCAGGCTTCTGGACCATTCGTCCTGCTTTGAGCACACCTCCTACCTGAGGAAGGATCACTCTGCCCCATCCCTCGCCAGCCTCCAGGCAGCCTTGCCTGTCTGGCGGGTTAGGTCTTCACCTCTACCCTGAGCACCAAGCTAGGGACCCAAGATGGCCTATGAGGACAATAATCCCACGTATAGCCCCCAAGAGAAAAAACTCCCACAAACAGCCTAGGGGAGTAACCGTGAGCTTCCAGCTTCCCTGTGGCTACACAGGGATTAATTAAAGGAAAAGGAACTCAGAACCAGCACTGAGGATCAGGCTTGAAAAGAGGGTGAGAGAAGGCTGGGTGAGGTGGGCCTGTAATCCTAGCACTCTGTAAGGCCAAAGTGGGAAGATAGCTTGAGGTCAGGAGTTCGAGACCAGCCTCAGCAAGAGCAAGACCCCCCCATCTCTACTAAAAATAGAAAAAGTTAGCCAGGTATGGTGGTGCATGCCTGTAGTCCCAGCTACTCGGGAGGCTGAGGCAGGAGGATCGTTTGAGCCCAGGAGTTTGAGGTTACCATGAGCTAGGCTGACACGAGACAGTGAGATGGTCTCAAAAAAAAAAAGAGAGTGGCATGAAAGGAGCACAGCCTCTTATACCCTCATTTTATCCTATATTGCCCCCTCTCCTGGGTAAGGAGTGAACAGACTCAGGCTCCAGGGACACACACCAAGGAGGGGCTGTGGCCCTGAGGCAGGGCGGCATGGGCACAGGGATCTGGGGACCACTCAGCTTCCTAGCTGACTCAGGCCCCTCTGAACTTAGGTCTGCCCACCTGACCTACACGCATACCCCTGGCTCTCCCGGCCCCAAGGACCTGGGCTGGGGGAAGGGGCTCCCCACTCAGAGGTCCACTCCTGCATCCTGACATGACTGCGTGGATCTCATTACTTGGGCCAGCCCCCACCTTGACGCTAACTTTAAACCTGCTCTTCTTGCCTCTGATCTCTCCTTTCTGGGACGGTCAAGAATGGTTTCCCAGCCGGTAACTAATCAGATGCTCTGGTCTCTCCCCTTACCCTACCCTAGCAAGTAACTTGGAACAGCTAGACCCAAAAACCCTACAGCAGCAGATGAAAGAGGTAACTGTCAAGGGAGAGAAGAACCTAGGGTGAAAGAGGGCTGGGATGGCAGCTCGTAGAGTGGTGGGAAATACTGGGATTAGAGGCCAGGAATTGGCGTAGGGACATGTTCAGAAAGCCACTCCCCAAACCCATTTCAAATAATCACAGGAGCCATGCTTAAACCTTGAGCTAGGACAGGCTCACCAACCCTCCACTGGGCACAACAGGCCCCCTTTCCCTCCCCTGGCCTCCCCCACCTGACCTGCTGTGACCCCAGGCCCCTTTCAGTACCTTCTCACTCAGCTGTGGGATGAGAGTCTGGACAGAGACTGCAGCAGGAAGAACCAGCAGCTCTTTCTCCTGTGATAAATACAACCATTCTGAGTAACGTGACACAGGACAGCCCGGGGACAAAAATTTAAAGTGAAGAGGAGGAGGGTGTGAGCAAGAGTGAAAGCTGGGGAAAGAGTTTTGAGATTAGTGGATGGCTTCATAAGTGGGATTTGGGGGAATAACACTCGAACACAAGAGCCCTCATACTTGATGAAAGGGCCTGGGGCCACACAGTCCCAGCACAGGGCCAGGACTCAAGGTGACTTGTCAGGGCAGGGAACTACCCCTCCAAGGGAACAGGTGACAGGAAAGGGAGCTGGCCTTCAGAGTATTTCACCTGCTGCTCTCTGAGCCTGCTGACCTATTCCCCAGGGGACAGAGGGCAGAGTGAGCAGTTGAGAGGGGTGAAGAGATTGCCACATAGGTCTAAGACAGGCCGGAGGCAAAACCAGATGCCCTTGGTTTTGTCAAAAACTCCCATGTTGTTCCAGGAAGCTAAGGTGCCACAACACGATTCTGGGAATTTCTGTCCAGAGAAATATCTTGCTAGAACATTGGGATTCCCTTCCCATGTAGCCAGGCTGGGCAGGCCTTCCTCTTTTACCCCATTAACTTCCCAAGTTTCGCTTCCCTCCCACCCCCCACCTAAATCCCTACAGTTTCATGCCCTCAGGAGACCCACATCCCTTCTAGGAAGCCCCTGAGGGCAAGGCAGTGGGGCCAGTCCCTGGGAGGCTCTGTGCTGGAGGTGAGTGCAGTCCATGGGAGGAGGGAAGTTGCTCTTCCATGTGGGCTAAGACGCAAGGTCTGAAACCACCCTGAGCTTCCCCTGTGGCCCTCAGTTAGGGGGGAGGAAAACAGGGCTTGCTTCAGGGCCAGAAGGGAAGCAAGTGGAGGGAAACACCTGTGGCCAGTGGATGGCTCAGACACCACAGGGCTCCACACTCTTGCTGTGGGCAGCCCCCAGGAAAGCCCCCTGGGATCAGTGACGCTGCAGGCCTTAATGGGGTCCTCTCCCACCTCCCAGCTCACAATAATAACAAAGCGCTCTTCTTGGTACTTTCCATGTTAATCCTCAAGCCCATTTTAGAGATGGGGAAAGTGAGGCAGAAAGAACCTACATTCTTACAGCTGTAAAAGGCAGGGTTAGAATTCAAACCCCACAAGTCTGGCTCAAGTCTTCACTCCTAATCACCATACTGCACTGCCTCTGAGGTTGACCGCAGGCTACACAGAGGACATTACCATTTTCTGAGTTTCTGCTTCTGGAAAGCTGGGAGGGTAGGTGGAGACACAACAGGAAGCAATGAAAAGGACATGAGCTTCTAGGTGGATCATCAAAGCTCACAACTGGGTGTTAGAGCTACCAAAGGCTCCCAGCGTATTCCTCAGGCCTAGTTCTGGCAGGATCCACACAAAGTCCTACAGGGTCAAAGCTGACTCTCCCAGGACCATGGCAACTGCAACCTTCAGGGCCTCAAGGCTTGTGCCATTCCAAGACCTCTCACCAGGACACACATGACCCAGAGCCTCCTTGGCTGTCAGCCCACCCCAGTGCTCCTGGGAATCCCAGACGGCCAACCCCTGCCACAGAAACACCAGCCAAGAGCGCTGGCTAGCGTGCAGGCAGCCCAGGAGCCATCGACCCGGAGCAGCAGCAGCCACAGTACCAGGAGCAACTGTTCCACACACAGGATTTTAGGGGCCTCAGATACTAAGCAGTCCCAGCAGGAGGCACAACAGGGTGAGTGGGCTTAGGGAATGCAGGCAGTCTTAGCACGGAGGTCCACAGGGCTCAGGAAGCAAAGGCATCTGGCATGTTGCCTGGAATGTTCTTCCCAGGCCTTCGCATGGCCACCTCCCTATTATCATTCAGGTCTCAGCTCAGCTGTCACCCCTGAGACCTTCTCTGGTTCCCCAATCCATAACAGCCTCTGTCACTCACATTATTCCATCTTATTTTCTTCACAGAACTTTCACTTTCTGATACGTTGCTACTTATTTATGGTCTGTCTCTCCCCAGCTAGAATGAAAGCTTCATGAGGGCAGGGGCATTGTCTTGTTCACTACTGGGTAACCAGTGCCTAGAGTGTGCCTGGCAATAGCAATAATGCCTGGGGAATGGATGGATGGATGGATGGATGGATGGATAGACCCGGACAGGCCCAGGCCCTTAATCACTGATGAGGGCAGGTATAAACAGCTAGCTGGCTCAGCCTCTCTCCTCTCCTCTTTCTTGGGAAATACAGCCTTCTAAAATTTTTAATTCTAGCATTTTAAAATATCTTTGTTTTTTCTAATTACAAAAGTAACATGTGCTCACAGCTAAAATTTACATGTTACAGAAAGGAATGAAGTAGAAAGCAAGAATCCCCTATAATCTCACATCTTAGTGAAAGTCACTATTAATGGTATGTTGTAAAGTCATCCAAATTAAACTTCGTTTTAAAAGAAGACAATCCTCACCCATGTCTCTCAGTAGAAAAAAATAAATAAGAAGCCAATCCATGCATAATAAAAAAAATTCATAAATCCACCCAACTAGCAGCCATTATCATTTCCCCTTTACAATCTTTTCCCATGTGTGTATTTTATAGGTTTCCTTAATCTACTTACCCTGCAACCTGCTGTTTTGATTCATTGTATTGTAATTGTTTTTCCAAGTTGCTATATAGCCCATGTGCACATTATTGTAGTAGCTGTATAATATTCCACCAAGTGAAAAACTATAATTTACTCAACCTAGATGTTCATTCAACAAAGGGAACAACTGTTTCTCATTTCCACTATTACAGATGATACCACAAGAAACATCTGGCTGGGGCGCAGTGGCTCACACCTGTAATCCTAGTACTCTGAGAGGATTGCTTGAGGCTTGAGGTCAGGAGTTCGAGAGACCAGCCTGAGCAAAAGCGAGACCCCGTCTCTACTGAAAATAGAAAAATTAGCCGGGCGTCGTGGCGCATGCCTGTAGTCCCAGCTACTTGGGAGGCTAAGCCAAGAGGATCGCTTGAGCCCAGGAGTTTGAGGTTGCTGCGAGCTAGGCTGACATGCCATGGCACTCTAGCCCGGGCAACAGAATGAGACTATCTCAAAAAAAAAAAGAAAAAATTAGCTGGGCGTGGTGGTGCACGCCAGTAGTTCCAGCTACTTGAGAGGCTGAGGCAGGAGGATCACTTGAGCCCAGGAGTTTGAGGTTGCTGTGAGCTAGGCTACATGCCATGGCACTCTAGCCCGGGCAACAGAGTGAGACTATCTCAAAAAAAAAAAGAAAAAATTAGCTGGGCGTGGTGGTGCACGCCAGTAGTTCCAGCTACTTGAGAGGCTGAGGCAGGAGGATCACTTGAGCCCAGGAGTTTGAGGTTTCAGTGAGCTATGATCACACCACTGTACTTTAGCCAGGGTGACAGAGCAAGATTCTGTTTCAAAAAAAAAAAAAAAAGAAAGAAACATCTTCTATGCCTGTGACAAAAGAATTAAGTCCTTTTATTCTCTAGGACTATTTCCTAATAAGAAGTAGAATCACTAACATCTCCAAGTAAGATTAAAAAAAAAAAAGAACAAAAGAAAAGAAAAATCAATAGAATCACTAGACGAAAGGGTACAACCATCTTGAGGCTTATGGTGTAGACTGCGCTGGGAAGACGTGTCATGTGGGGCCTCCCATCGTAATCACATTCCCATAGTGGGAGGCCTCCACGACCTCCAATCCCCCTCCTACATGGTCTAGGCTTGCTCACACCACCCCAGCTACAAATCCACTCAAGAACACCCTTCTTGACACCCCACCCCCAGTCACAATCTAGTTTTGCAAACCCAGGCTAAGTGGGAAAACAGATTCTAACCCTGAGTTGTAAACTCAACTGCGAGAGTCAAGATCTACCTAAATATTCACCTGGTTACCTTTTTTCCACTCCCTACAAACTCCCGCATGGAATCCAGTCAAGATTGCAAAGGTGCCAGCCCTGCCTGCTTGCCTGCATACCTGCTTGCCTTCCAGGGAACTCCCTTCCTGTTGATCCCTGATCCCACCATTGGACTGTCCGCCCTGTATAGACACAATAGCCTTCAGGCCAGACAGGCCTCTAGGGCTTGGGAAAGCAGCCAATTGTCATTTTTTAAAGCAGCATCAAGGAAAAGCCAGAGGCTGAGCTGGGAAGAAAGGCCAAGTGAGGACAGGCAAGGCTATGTGGCTAGGGGCCTTCTCACCCTACCTGGAGCTACTCTTGCTGAGAAGAGATGCTGACCTGTGGACTCAGTTCCTCCTGACCCCCTGATAGTCACTTTTATGGCAGCTAAGGCTTCACCAACTCCCTCAGTCCCCAGGGCCCTGGATGCTCTACCCAAGGGACAGCACCACATGAATTGCTCATGGCTTCTGGGCTGAGTTCAGTCCCAGGTGAGGTACAGTCCCCCCTGCACGGATGTAAAGCCCGATGACCGAAGTGGATGCTATCTCCCAGGTGTGGGTGTCTGGCTTCAATCATGTCAGCTGAGCTGGGTCTGGCCCAGTTTGGGGTGGCCATGTGGCTATAAGATGGCTCCAGCACGTGACACAGCCTGATATCTGACACTCCCCTCCCACTCCGGAACTGTAGCCCTGTGATGGGCCCTGGGACAGGAAGCAGGCTCAGAACTAGACCTCCAGACCCATGCTGATGAGGCACCAGGCAGGCAGCTGGAGCCGGCAATCCCTTGGGTGCCCAGAACATACTCACTGATCACACTCTCGAGTGCGCGGCTCAGAACAGACATCAGGATCACTGCCCAGGAGTGTCCCTCGTTCACCTTTGTTGGCTGGCCCTCGGTGCCATTCTCAGCAGTGTAGGCTTAGCTGATCCTTGGCTGGTGGGCTGGCAGCTTCCATGTGTCCCTGGGAATAAAAGAGGAGGCCTTCTTTAGCTTAAACTGCCCCCAGCAGATCCAAGGCAAACACTGCAAGGCCCTGGGCTCTGGGCTCAGCACCAGACACTCATCCTGCCCTGGCCTCCAGGGCCCCTCTCCTAGAAACTGCCACCTCCTCTGTGCTGTCCTGTTTGCTCAGATCTGATTAATCCAGCCACGTGAGTCTGTGGACAGTCCGCACATGGGGTTAAGACTTAGGGTTTCTTGCACCATAACTGAATGTGTACACACTTGTTAATCTGAGAGGAGATATAATTTTAGAATCCATTTCTATCCTCATTTAGCTTCAAATTACACTCTCACCTTCACCCTGTAGCGGGTACATCTGTTCTCAAGGGCGGTCAAGAACCCCATGGAAGGCAGACAATGTAGGACATGTGTTTTAACATTTGGGGAGTCAAAAACAACCACACACACAGAGGACCAAGCAAACAAACACACTGTGTGCTAAAAGCCCTACCAGCAACTCCACCACCCTAACATCTACATAGCTCATTTTATTATTTTACTATTATTATTGTGAAAGCTCTTTCTACTAACATCCATAACTGGCTATAAGCTGACATAAATCTTACTTTATAATGCCCTTTGCCATGTCCATAATTTTAATAATATCCCTAAGACTTGACCATTTGATGGAGATGCCAACATTTTTTGTTTTAATATGAAGGTGCTGAAGCTTCCCTGAACACCCCCTGGATATAGCACCATCTGCACATGCCCAAGGACAGCACTGAGGCCCAGCATGGCCCTACAGGACAGACCAGCCACTCAGAAGCTAAGAACAGTATGTGGCTGGGGGTGGGAGCTGGTAGTGCCCCACGGATGGCCAGGCTGGGTGGACCAGAGGTGCCAGCCTGTGCTGAAGCCTACACCCACCTCCCTCCCCCGCCCCCACTCCGGGCTCTCTGGGTGGAGGCAACTGTGGGGCAACCTGTGGGGCAGCAGGGGAGCTGAGGAGAAGTGAAAGGGCAGCGGGTAGGGACCTGAAACTCACCGTGTGCAAGTGTGCTTTTGGGAGGGGGGTGCCTCCCCGGGTCTCCCCTCGGGGCCTCTGGACTGAGACAAGTGTGGTGAACTGCGGTGCTCAGCCTTGCCTGTCCCTCCCCAGCTCCTCCACAAACAGGACGCTGCAACCCTCTCCCACCTGTCCATCCTCCTCCCAACCTGGCTGACAGTGGGCATGGATCACCCGGGCTATCATCTTGAGGAAAGGGCTTTAATGGGGCTGTCTGACACCCTCCCCCAAGAGCCAGTGCCTGGGGAGTTCACTTCTAGCTATGGGCACTTCCCCTTCCCCAGGCCCTAAGCAGGCCACATGGCACAAGTCAAAACAGAAACAAAAACCAAAGACCACATCCTGCCACACAGCCTGCTGGTTACTGCAGTCAGCCCTGGAAGCCCGTTGCTTGCTGAGGTGCCGCCACAGCAGTCAGAACAGGTTCTTCTTGGGACCAACCTCTGCCGGACACCTCCTGCTTCCTGGTCTGTGGGCTTTCCCCCCAGGAAGCTGGTGGGGGACACTGAGATAATGGTGTAGCCGGGGCCCACCTGTTCCTCCAAGTGCACAAGCTGTCTGCAGCCCCCACTGACACTCCCTGGACCCCAAGAGGAAATCCCAGGGGACAGAGGACATGAGACTCCTTGGTAGATTATGCAACCTGAACCGGAAGTTTTGGGAGCATATGAATGTACGACGAACCCTTGCAGCAACTAACATGAGGGTAGAACTTATATCATCTCTCATGATTCACTCAAGACACCTGTGGGGCAGGGAATGCAGAAGTGATCATCTCCATTTTAGAGATGAAGACACTGAGGTTCAGGATGCTAAGAGATTTGGCCAAATGCACACATTGGAATCAAGTCGCCCTCTCCCCATACAGCGTGCCTTCCAATTGCTTCCCACCCGAATCTCATCCTTAAGGCATGCACGGGTCTGCACACACCGGTCTTCAGTTCAGTGTAATCTTCTTAGTCATTCTGTAAGCCACTCATTTTGTAAACATATGGCTGAGTTTGCCCACCCGGCTTCTCCATCAACAGGCCCATGGTGCTCTCGGAGCGTGAAGGAGCAGAGACCACTGCTCAAGTTTTTTTTTTTTTGAGACAGAGTCTTGCTCTGTTGCCTGGGGCTAGAGTGCCACGGCATCAGGCTACTAACTGCAAGCTCAAACTCCTGGGCTCAAGTAATATTTCTGCCTCAGCCTCCCGAGTAGCTGGGAATACAGACATGTGCCACCATGCCTGGCTAATTTTTTCTATATATGTTTAATTGTCCAGCTAATTTCTTTCTATTTTTAGTAGAGGCGAGGTCTCACTCTTGCTCAGGCTGGTCTTGAACTCCTGACCTTGAGCGATCCTCCCGCCTTGGCCTCCCAGGGTGCTAGGATTACAGGCATGAGCCACCGCTCCCGGTCCACTGCTCAGGTTTAAGCTCTGTCATCTCTCTTGCCTTCCTCTGCAGCCACCCACTCCCTCCTCCTCCCAGACCCTGCTCCAAGCCCACTCCTTTGTGGCGCCATCTCACATCCTCTGGGTCATTCCATCACTGATGTTCCCTCACAGGACTGTGACCATCTTTCTATTGCAACATGTTGTCCCACCTTAAAATTATTTCCTGTGTATCTGTTTCCCCCTCCACACAATGAATTCCTTGAGACCACAGAATTTCTGTTGGATGGATGGACAGGCCAGGTGAAGAAGGGTCCAGCTATATTTGTGGGTGATTGAGTCATCCAGTGTCAATAACCAAGCATGGTAATGTCTGGCATTTCTAATTTCTAGGCCACCATCCTGGAAGGGCTCTCTCCTGCAGAGCACCATAAACATTGGTTTACAATGGTCAAGGTTATCTCAGCAAGATGAGGGAAACTTGGGGTGCTTGCTCTCTTTCCTCCCATCTCCAAGAACCATGACACAGGATGGAAAGGTGCAGAGAGACACAGTGGGTGGGGGTGGCTTGGGTCTGGACAATATAGAACACAAGTCCAATGTCACACCTCCTTTACAGGGAGGGCTGGGGCAGAACAGAGCTACCCAGGCAACCTGAGACACTGTAGGCTCCTACATGGGCAAGGGCCAAGCACGGGTTCAGGTCAGAGAATAACAATGCCTATTCTGTTATTTCTACAATGTGTTGGCACTCTCTAAATGCACATCCAGTTTTCATGCGCGTAGAATTCATTTCCCAAAGAGGTTTAACCAGCAGCTGCTGGCAGGAAATTCCCTCTGCATCATTTTCTCTCCTCCCCTGTAACTATTTAGGGTAAGCTGGGCTTGCAGGTTTGAGTCTCTGCTTCTCTGACTGGAACCTAAAAACCAAATCTACTCCGACCCCTACCCCGCCGTCTCCATGGCCTGGAACCTAAGCATGCAGGCAAACACTAGCCCCTTTTTGCCCATACTCCTCTGCCTTAACCCTTCCCAAATCGCCCTGTAAAGGAAAAAAGTCTTTTCCTTCTACTCTCACACGCAACACAGAACACTTCTGTGACGAGATGTGGGTTTTCCCCACATGCTAAGCAATTCTCCACCAGACACTAACTGGGTATCCCAAACTCATTTCAACTCTGACTACCTACCCCGAGGTAGAGTCAGATGCCACATTTTGAAGGCTCAGACCTGCAAGACTACCCCTACTTCAGATGCCAATCACAAGTAGTAGGTTGTCACCTACACTCCTGACCTCCAGCCTATAAACCAGGGGTCCCAAGACACCCTACTTGGGCTCAATTAATTTTCTAGGATGGCTCATAGACTCAAGGAAACACTTACCTTTACCAGTTTATTATAAAGGATGCAGGTGGACAGCCAGATGAAGAGGTGGACAGGACAGAGGTGCGAGGGACAGGGCACGCCAGCACCTCCACCAGTTCAGCAGCTCAGCAGCTCATCAAACCTTCCTCAAGTGTGTTTATATAGCTTCCTGGAGGTCCGTGGGTGGGGCTGAAAGTTCCCACCCTCCAATCCTCTAATCATTTGGTCTTGCTGATGACTGGCCCCATCCTGAGGCTATCTAGGGGCCCCACTCTAAGTCATCTCATTAGCATAAACTCAGGTATGATCAAAGGGGCTTATTATGATTAACAAAAGACACTCCTGGCCAATTGGGGTGGCTCAGGCCTGTAACCCTAGCACTCTGGGAGGCCAAGGCGGGAGTATCGCTGGGGGTCAGGAGTTCAAGACCAGCCTGACCAAGATCAAGACCCCGTCTCTACTAAAAATAGAAAGAAATTAGCTGGACAACTAAAAATATATAGAAAATATTAGCCGGGCGTGGTGGCACATGCCTGTAGTCCCAACTACTCAGGAGGCTGAGGCAGGAGGATCGCTTGAGCCCAAGAGTTTGAGGTTGCTGTGAGCTAGGCTGACGCCACGGCACTCATTCTAGCCTGGGCAACAAAGCAAGACTCTGTCTCAAAAAAAAAAAAAAAAAAAAGACACTCCTATTATTAAGGAAATCCCAAGGGTTTTAGGGTTCTGCAACAGGAACCCAGGACAAATACCAATATTTCACTTTATACCACACTCCCCCAGCCAGGTGCCCACAAAGTAAAGAGAAGATGCCCAGGGACCCACCGCGGGTCCCTCTGCTTAATCAAGGCCCCCAGTTCTTCCCACACAACCCAGAACAACTGCTTTTACTTATCCTGTAAGCCCAGCCCTGAACACAAATGCATCTGGCAACTTCCCAAACCAAGGAGTGACCATGCTCAGCTCAGCTACAGATGCAGTAGGTATTCCAAATCCTCCTAGGGAAAGGATGTGTCTGGCCAGTTCCTCCTGGGACGCTAGGAGGGTGCTGACTGGCACAGGGAGAGTGGGTGGAGGGGGAGCCAGCCCCACCCCCTGCGCCCTCTCCTTCCACTCTGTGCCCCTTTGCGCAGGGCATGGAATCTGTATTGCCCTGCATGACCGACATCTGGCCCCCATATTCTGTCTCGCTTGGAGGCTACCTCATCCTGCCACCCTCCTCTCCTCTCGTCTTCCCCCCCATCCAGCCCTCTCTACCTTACACACTCCTCTCAATGTCCCCCCTCCAAGCAAACCCTGCTCACTCAATTCTGACACTTGGAGGGTGGTCTCTGGCCCCATGCTCCTTTCCTCTCCCTCCCCCGCACCCCTGGCCTGGGTAGCTGCTGCTCTGCTGAGAGGCTGGACAGCTGCTGGGCTCTCTAATTAGCTACCTGGCTGCCGTCCCAGAGCGAGGCATGTGTTACTGTGAAGAGCCGCCTCACCCCCTTCATCAATAGTCCCCTCTGCAGATCCCATCAGGCAGCAGCAGAGGGGCCTGAGAGAATCCTCCTCCCATGACAACAGCAAGCCTCCTGTTGGCTGGAAAAGAAATGGCAGCGGCCTCACAGCTTCACTGGCGAAGTGACCAGGGGTTTATCTAGGTTCTCCCCATCACTGCCCATGTCCTTAGGGTGTCCCACAGGTTACCCCCCACACTGTGCCTTCAGGGGCAGTGGGGACCCTACAGGTGGAAAGAAGCTTAGCAGGTCTCTCAAAAGGCCGTGACACCAGGCTCTGCTTTTCATGGCCCTGCAGAGCCAAGCCACCCCAGAGATTTCTAAACAACCAAGAAGGCCTGTATTAGCTGGTTTGTTTATTCAAGGTGTTGTATCCCGGTAGTCAACAAATGTTTGTGCACCTGCTGAAGGCCAGGCACAGACTCGTGTGAACAAGAGAATGTCCCTGCCCCCTGGGAGACACAGGCTGATGGGAGACAGACAATGAGTAAGCCAACACACACCGTAATTGCTGATATTATGCCGATATTATGCCATGAAGATGCAGAAAGGCCTGGTGGGGGAAAGAAAGAAATTGGATGCTGCAGAGCAAGTCTTAAATGTTAAGGAGGTAGCATTTGGGCCTAGATCAGAAAAGATGAGAAGAAGCCATGCAGAGAACTTTGGGAAAAGCATTCCAAGCAGAGGGAATGGTAAGTAAAAACACCCTGAAGTAGGAGAAAGCTAAACAAGTTTGAAGAACAGCGAGGCCAGAGTAGTTGGAGTCTGTGGTTCTGCTGCCACTGATCCCCGCCTGCTGGGGTGCGCATCGACCCCAGCCTGGCAGCCACAGCATCGCATTCCCCTGGCTCCGTGATTCAGGGATGGACGCGTGCTCCAATCAGAGCTCCTCCTGGAACTTTCGTGGGAACGACCAGAAAAGAGATGACCACTCTGTTTTCACTGGACTTGGAGCTGTAAGGATCTAAGTCCGAAGTTGACAGGGTGAGAGGGGAAGCTGTCTGAGAGAAAGAGAGAGAGAGAAAGACCAGGTCCAAGGGTATCTATATGAATCCTGGATCCAGCTGTTAAGGATGACCCTTGAGAAACCCCCTAAATGGGATTTGAGAGCCCCAACACTGCCTGCCAAGCAATGAGTTTTCCAACTTAGTGAAAGCAAAGGGTATTAACAAACTAGAACCATTGGCTGCATGCATTTATTATTTATTTATTTATGAATGAATGAATGAAATCAATGAGACAGGGTCTCACTCTGTCTCCCAGTGTAGAGTACAGTGGTGTGATCATAGCTCACTGCAGCCTCGACCTCCTGAGCTCAAGTGATCCTCCTGCCTCAGCCAGGACTACAGCTGCGCACCACCACGCCAATCAACCACTCCCAGTCTACTCCCCAAAAGACAGACCACGTATCCACAGTGAGATATGATCGCTGCCCAGACTTTGTGATTTCCCCTATTGGTAGAGAAGACGATTCGCCTAACCTTGCCAGCAACTTGGCACACCCTGACAATCTTCTGCAAACAGGACTCATGACGGCTAGAGACAAAGCACAGCCGTTGGTAGTGCAACAGATAGATTTTTTTTTTTACAAACTCCAGAGCCGCACTATCCAATTTGATAACCACTAGCCACATGTGGCTATTTAAATTTAAATTTTAATTAACTGAAGGTGAATAAAGTAAAAAATTCAGTTTCTCAGTTGTACTATCCACATTTCAAGTGCTCAATAGTGACATGTGGTTAGTGTCTACCATACTAGGTAGTCCAGATACACAGCATTTTCATCACCACAGAATGTTCCATTGGGTAGCCCTGCTCTAGAACTTACCAAGGGTGACCAGAAGGCCACCAACACTTAGACCTAAACTTGAGCTCCATTCCCATGCTCTTGTAAATCCTTTCCTTCTGAACAGACACACCTGCTCTCCCCCTCACCCTCAGGCTCAGGCCTAGTTAAATAAGGCTGCCATTGTGAGAAGGAGGGGAGGGTTAAGTCTTGTTCCATAAAAATCACCATCTTCTGTCTGAAGAGTGACTTACGTCCAAGAGACCAGGAGAGGGCCCTGGCTATAGGGTGAATGAGGCTAGCCCCTGGCTCTCTGACTACAACTCAGGCTAGGGGGTACTGCTTGGAGTGTTTAAACATTCCACATCATTTATTCTTGGCCTTCTATGTGTCAGGTAGCTTCCACTTGGGCCATCTCATCAGTCCCTTCCACCCTGACTTAGGAGGCAAGTGAAGCTCAAAGAGGTTAAGGGTCTTGCCTATGGCCACAGCTAGAAAATAGGAGGGCCAAGGTCTCTACCAGTGCTTTTTCCCCTTACACCACTCATGAGAGATGGGGACGTGTGGACAGAAAGGAGAGGGACTTGATTTACCTAAGGCAATGGGCCACCTACAGTTGACAATAGGTTATCATACCAGACAATCTCATGTAAGCTACCCCCAGGGCTTGGGAGAGCTGCCTTCCAAGCCTACGCACCTTGAAAGGCCAGTTCTTGAAAGACACCACACCAGAACCACAGGGAGGCCGTATCAGACAAGATAAACCTGGGAGGGGGTAATGCAGACAAGCTGCAGTTCTCCCTGGGTAAAGAGGGAAGGGCATGATCCAAACTTCTCTTGGAAGGTATCTGGACCATGTGTTCCTTCTCTGCATCCCCATGTCCTGGATGATACTTGACACTGAGTAGGGACTCGCTCTCCAGTTGCTGAATGGGAGGAAAGTAGGGTGCAGGCCCTCAAAGAGGGAGGAGCCTGACGTTCAGGAGCACTGGGGAAAGACTGAGGAAAAAGAGTTGTTCTGGGGGGGCCGTGATGGTTGCTCTTTGCTCTCCACCTGACCCAATCCGGACTTTCCCTTTCCTTTAAGGAATAGCTCACAGGAAAGGCTGGCATATACTCTGCTGGGCACTGGCCCTGGCCACGCCAGGCACGTCCACCACGAGCCATAAGCCCAGCAACCCTGGCCCTTTGCTCAACCACTTGCTGGACAGCTCCATCCACTGAGAAAGCAGGGAGCCTTGCGACATGCTCAAAATACAGCTCCAAACAGCAGTTAGGCAAGAGTAATTAAAGGGAATGTTATCTCAGTCAGTCTCTCATTAGCCACGTAATTAGACTGCTGAATATAATTAACATTCCTTTTGACAAAGGAAACAGAGGACCCATTACATTCATTAGGACAGCCTCAAACCAGCCTGAGGAAGGCAGAGAGGAGAATTTACAAATAAGACCGAAAGAGGTTACATAGCTTTCTCAAGGTCACAGTGCTAGCAAGTGCCAGGTCTAGGATCTGAAGCCAAGCAGTGTGCCTGTGGGTTCTATGTTCCGTCAGAGGAGCAGCTCTGGGGGCTCCAAGTTGGGAGCCAGAAGATCTGGGGTACAGGAGGCCCTGAGTTGGTGGTTATTGGATTTGGAGCAGCCAGGCCAGTCAGCCCCCCACCCCATCACGCCCTGGACACTGGGGTGGAGGGACAAGGGGACACCCAGACAAGCTCCTGCCAGTGCCCAGCAGGCACATGCCACCCGCCTGTTCACAAGCAGTGGCTGGGTGTCTCCAGTGCACAGAATCAGCACTCACAGAGCGGGGACCAGAATACCTCAGGACACGACGAGAAGAGCACATAACCAAGGCTCACCCAACATTTGATGAAAACCAAGGCTGTGGAAGAAGCACCAAATTTAAAAACAGAAGAAGTTATAGCTGGGAAACAAAATTAATAGTGCCAACAAAATAAAATGTTTTAAAAGTATTATTAATATCCTCTGAGGGATAAGAGGGACTACTGTGTCCGTGAAACAAAGCAATGCCGTTACCAAAAAAAATGAAAGTTAAATATCTTAGAAATGAAGGAAATTCACCATGGCTAGCTCTAGATGAAAGAATAGAGTGACTATTAAAAACTCTATATAGTTGTCCCTCAGTATCCACAGGGGATTGGTCTCCACCCGCCATGGATACCAAAATCCTCGATGCTCGAGTCCCTTATATAAAATGTGTAGTGTCTGCATATAACCTACACACATCTTCCCGTATACTTTAAATCATCTCCAGATTACTTATAATATCTAACACAATGTAAATGCTATGTAAGTAGTTGTTATACTGTATTGGTTTTTTATTTGTATTATTTTTAATTGCTGTATTATTTTTTTCCCAAATATTTTCAATATTCAGTAGGTTGAATCTGAGGATATGGAATCTGTGGATACAGAGGGCTGACTATATATTTCTGCTTTTCTAAACTTCCTGTATTACTTTCAGAACTGGAAAAGTTATTTTTCAAAATGCCTGGCGTGAGGTAGCTGCTCGGTAAGATTTTGTTGAACAAACTACTTTCCAAGTGAAAGTGGGTAGATCCTGTCCCCTGCACCAACTGTTGGGCCTCTCCAGGGTGGTCCATAACTCGCTGTCCCCCAATCACACCATCCATTCTCCTGCCTCCGGGTCTCTGCCCACAGGATCCCCCCACCTGGAATGCCCTTATCTCTCTCTGTATTTACCTGCATTTGCCTGTCCTTCGACGTCCACTCAAAGACCCTCCTTAACCCAGCTTGATCCCTCCTCCCCCAGACTCCTAAGATCACCTAGTTCTCCAGGGCTGCGGGACAGCTCTGGTTGGGTTGTCCTTTGGGGTCACAGTATTGACAATTTATATGTCCCTTACCTTTCAGTGAGGCCAAGTCTTGTCTCCCCAAGGACACAGGGAAGGCGCTAGCCTTCCACTTATACCCCACTGTGCCCAAATAAAGCTGAGGAGCTTTCGCAATAACATTCTTTTATGTCAGCTGAGAGAATGAGGAATGAACTATTGTTTCTGGTGGGAGTAGGAAGAGGAGAACAGTTACGGAGATGTGGTTACTCAACAGGGCTGGGCCCAACATAGCCAGGCCCTTCCCCGTGGGTGATGCTCCCCCACAATGAGGCACCTGGTCCTAGAGAGCTCTGAACTCCCACTCCTTGGGCTGAGATGTAGAAATACCTTGCAAACCCAAAGTGGATGGCTGGTAAATCTAGAAACAAAATATTGATGAGGAGTAGGTCATTTATATGGTCTTAAGATGTCTCCCACAGATTGTTTATTAGTAGGAAGGGGAAAATGTTAAATATATAGTGAAGAAACCAGACAACACCTTGATGGAGTATTCAAACTTAACATCACACATAAGGGCAGATGGACATCCAGTGCCTCCGGATGTGATATACCAAAAAGGACGCAGCATCCCTCACGTATATTCCAGCCAGGAATGTATAACCCAGAGTCTAAACACGCGGCAACATCAGACAAATCCAAAAGGAAGAAAATTCTATTTAAAAAAAAAAGGGGGAGAGCTATATTCTTTAAAAGTGTCAATGTTATAAAAGACAAAGAAAGGCCAAGGAACTGTTCTAGATTAAAGGAGACTAAAGACAAATGACAACTAAGTGCAGTGTGTGATCCTAGACTGGGGTCCTGTACTGGAGAAGCAAGATGCTGTCAAGGACACGGGGGTCAACTGACAAAATTGGAATAGGGCCCACAGAGCAGATAACATACCGTATCAATGCCAATGTACTCAAGGTTATGTAAAAGAATATTCTTATTCTGGTTGGGCACGGTGGTTCATGCCTGTAGTCCCAGCACTTTGGGAGGCCGAGACAGGAGGATTGCTCGAGGCCAGGAGTTTAAGACCAGCTTGGGCAACATAGGGAGACCCTGTCTCTAAAAAAAAAAAAAAAAAAATATTTATTCTTAAGAAATATGTAGGGATAAAAGGGCATGATGTAGGCAACTTACTCTTTATCATTTAAAAAAATTAACCAGAGAGAGAATACAAATGATAAAGCAAGTAGGGGGGAAATGTTAAAAACAGATCAATTTGGATAGTTTGGAGGAAGGGAAAAAACAACAAAGGGGACCCTCCCATTAGGATGGGGTGGGGTACAGGTGGAACAGATGTAGGGGGCAATCCAGGGAAGACAACATTGGCCATCAGAGGTCTTCACTGGGCACAAAAATTCCAGCTCTGGGATCTCTGCCTGCCAAAATGTCCCTCATAGAAACAGTTCCTCTCCCAATCTGGCCCTTTCTTTTCTTGCTTCTCCATTGATTTACTCCTCTCTTTTCCCAAGATCAGCAATCTTCCAGATCTCCATCCTAATGCCAGAAGACAGGGTTAAACTTTGAGGTCTGTTAGTGCATGTCATTAATTAATATTTCCTGTTGATGTTTTGAAACATGTTTTGTCCACAAGCCTGTAATAATGAGTCAGGCTATACGTGTTAAACCACCGCCTTCTAAGTATTTTCTGATACTTCATTTCCAAAAACTTCTATTACTAATCCCAGTCACACTGTCCTTCTGGCCATATTCCTCCCTTCTGAAATCTCATGCAGGCGGATACCCCATTTTGACACCCCCATCACCATCTCCTAATTCCAAAATAAAGCCCCCAGACACTGGCACAGTCCCCTTCCTCAGGTTCACTGTCACAGCTGTGTGTGGCCACTTTACATAACGCACAGCCAGACAGCTGAAAGTGTCTTTAAAGAGACTCACTGAGGGCTACAGGGACTCAGGCAAACCATTGTATTGTACAAATTCACTTACTTATTAATTCAGAAATCCTCTTTTCTATGCAACCACCGAATGCTATGTAGGCTGGCGTATGAAGGCCGAAGCACAACGGTGGGGCTGATTGTTTTTAAAATATTGGAAATACAAAACCTTGGAAATTCTGTGACATCAAACATCAGAAAACTAATAATAACTTACGGTCTTACAGCGCTTTTTACTTAAACAAGCCCTTTCAAGCTCATCTCATTATACATGCATTCATTCACACATTCATTAAACATTGACTCAGTACCTATTTCGTTCCACCGGGTATGTGCAAAGACCACGAAGTCAAAAGCCCCAGCCCAGGCTGAAGGAAGCTGACATCCTATATGGTCCTGGATTGCCCATTGGCACTGCACATGCTTGGGGCACCAGCCACAATGGAGAACCAAAGAAAATTATTTTAAGGAGGAGAAAATGGGAGAGAATCAAAAAGAAGCTATTACGGCCTCAGCACACATACAAATTTTCTAGTTTCTAAAAATACAGCTTTATATTATAATTCAGAATTTTATTAATCTATTTTTAATTACTTATGGGACCTTAATATCATCAGTGCTGAGGGCCTTGAAAGGCCTTAATTCAGCCCAAATAGTAAATCAGGGGTTGTGATCCTAAATGCTAGCAAGGGTCAAGCAGCCAACACAAATCAGTGAAGACTATTAAGAAAGCAGATTGGCAGACTCAGTGTTGGGAGGGGAGTAGGGGAGAGAGGAGTTGAAGATGACACCGACTTCTGACTTGGGCAGTGGTGCCCAAGAGAAGAGATGCAGGAAAAGGTGTGAGTCTCGGGACCCACAGTGAGCTATGTTTCAGATGCTCTAAGTGTGAGATGCCCACAGGCCATGCAGGAAGTGCCAGTTCTAGGTTGGAGACGGGTCTGGGACCCTAGCTGGATAAAGCACCACACAGGAGAAGCATGCTAGGGAGAAGCTACAGGGAGTGACAGCTGGGACTGGCAGGGGATGAGGTACTGTGAAGGGGCCTGAGGAAGGACCAGGGAAGCAAGAGGACACCCAGGAAAGGACCTCAAGACACCCAGGGAGGCAGAGACAGGAGAGTGCCCAAGGCCATGGTCAGCTGCAGAGGAAGTCAGGAACTGGGAAGATTTAGCAGCACAGAGGTCACCGATGACCATTTAGGAGGAAGTGAGCAGGGCATGGGGTGGGGGTGGGGTGGGGCACGTGCCTGTAGTCCCAGCTACTCGGGAGGCTGAGGCCGGGAGGGTGGCTTGAGCTCAGGAGTTCAAGCCGAGCCTGGGCAACATAGCAAGTCCCTGTCTCTATTTAAAAAAAAAAAAAACCAAACTTTTATTTTTGAGACAGAGTCTTGCTGTTGCCTGGGTGAGAGTGCCATGGCGTCAGCCTAGCTCACAGCAACCTCAGACTCCTGGGCTCAAGGGATCCTCCTGCCTCAGCCTCCTACTAGCTGGGAATACAGGTGTGAGCCACCATGCCTGGCTAATTTTTTTGTTTCTATTTTTAGTAGAGACAGGGTCTCGCTCTTGCTTAGTCTGGTCTCGAACTCCTGGGCTTAAGCGATCCTCCCGCCTCGGCCTCCCAGAGTGCCAGGATTACAGGCATGAGCCACCACACCCAGCCAAAAGAAAATTTTTTTTTCAAAAGAAGGAGGGACTAGGAAAGGAGGTAACTGAGACAGTGTGTGAGATTGACATGTGAGAAATTAGCTTGTTTAGGAAAGGAGAGAGAAATGCTGCTGAAGGAGAAGCGGAGGTGAGGGAGGTGTCCTCCCTCCTTTCTTCCTTCTTCCCTTCCCCTCTTTCTTTCCCTCTATCCCTTTCTTCCTTCCTTTTTTCCCCCAGATTAGAGAGCTAAGGATATTTAAATGCTGAGAAGAAACCACAGCGAGGAAGAGCGTATGGATGGGATATTCGTAGTGGGGCGCACACGGATGCTCTGGGCTGTCCTTGAGGTTGCGGGAGGGGAACACAGTGAGCCACAATCCCTAAGGCAGACAGGACACATGTGTCATCATAATCCCCTTTACAGAGAGGGGACCCGGACATACAGAGTAACTAGCCTAAGGTCATCCAGATACTGAGATACTGAGATGCTGAGACACTTCCCTGGGTGTCCCTAGGCCCAGAACACGTCTCCCAGTTCCTGGTCCTGGGCCCTTCTCCTAGTATGGGGAGTGGAGGGGTGTGAGGGGCAGCTCTGTCAGCACCACAGTGGGTGGGGAGCACAATCGGCACTTAGAGGTGGGGACCTGGAATGCAATCCCCACACAGCCCACAGAAGAACCCTCCCACGTGACTTTATAACGTTCCACTGGACATCACAGATATGACATGACCATTTATAATTATCTATGTCTAGAACCTAACCTTTCTGAAATAAACACAAGGGATTTTTGCATGATTTTAACATACGCTGAATTGTCCAGGAATGCCATTAGCATGCAAAGTGAGAGGATTCCGTACTTTATGTTCTTTGGAACTTTACCAAGAATGGCTCTTCATTTTGGAAAATCAAATCAACCCCAGCAGCACCTGTCCTGGTATTTTTTTTTTTTTTTTGAGACAGAATCTTGTTCTGTTGCCCGGGCTAGAGTGCCGTGGCATCAGCCTAGCTCACAGCAACCTCAGACTCCCGGGCTCAAGTGATCCTCCTGCCTCAGTCTCCCAAGTAGCTGGGACTACAGGCATGTGCCACCATGCCCGGCTAATTTTTTTTTTTATATTTTTAGTTGTCCGATTAATTTCTTTCTATTTTTAGTAGAGATGGGGTCTCGCTCTTGCTCAGGCTGGTCTCAAACTCCTGACCTTGAGCGATCCACCCGCCTCAGCCTCCCAGAGTGCTAGGATTACAGGGTGTGAGCCACCGCGCCCGGCCTCTGTCCTGGTATTTGAGTCTCCCACACAATACACCTGTATCTTGTCGGTATTTGTGGATATTACACTCTCAGTGAGTCTATGTAAAGGTTCGAGCATCTGACTGCATCCTTCTGTCTTCTGTGTGGTTGTGCCCAAGCAATTATATCTTAGAATACATGATATTATATTGTTGGGGCTCAGAAACTAATACCTCAAGGTCTCTCTGACCTTCTCCCTCCCCCCACCACCGATTCTCCCAAAGCCAGGATCAAGGTCTCTGAAGTTCCTTTAACTGCCTAAGATCTAGACCCCCTGGGGAGAACAATTGTTTTTTCTTCCCCTCCTTAAAAGACCAAGAATGTAACCACACCTGAAAACCACTCCTGAGTAGACCCTTTACAAGTTAATCTCTGTTCCTGGATCCATTCGTTCTCCCTCGTAATCCTTTATTGCCCCACAACAGAATTCTTCTTCCCTCTCCCATAACCTGTTTTGCCAGGATGGTATATAAGCTTCTGAACCCCCTTGGGGGGTGGGCAATCACTCTGTGATTCTCCCTGTGTGCACGTTAAATAAATGTGTACGCCTTTTCTCCAGTTAATCTGCCTTTTGTGAGTTGCTTTTTCAGAGAATCTTCAGAGGGTGAAGGGAGAGCTTTCCCTGGGCCCCTACAGTATTATAACTATTAAATAGTTTTCCCTTTATTTCTCTCTAGAGTACAGCTGAGGCATTGTAATGACTCCTAAAAACTTATGTACACAGGTAGGTCATATTATCTATGAAATTTTCTTTTTTTTTGAGACAGGGTCTCACTCTGTTGCCCCAGCTAGAGTGCGGTGGTGCCATCATAGTTCACTGCAACCTCAAACTCCTGGACTCAAGAGATCCTCCTGCCTCAGGCTCCCCAGTAGCTGGGACTACAGGTGTGCGCCACCATGCCAGGCTAATTTTTCTATTTTTTGTAGAGACAGGGTCTTGCTGTTGCTCAGGCTAGTCTTGAACTCTTGAGCTCAAGCAATCCTCCTGCCTCGGCCTTCCAGAGCAGACTGAAGTCTTCTACTGGTATCAACACGATGTTCCTAAATGATGGGTATATAGACAATGTGGTCAAGCTACAGGGCTTACGAAAACTGTGCAGGTGGGCATCTTTGGGAAATTTCATTTCCCCAATTAACTCAAATTATATTAATACTATATCTCAGCATTTTCCATCCTAACAACAGTAGGTAGAAGACCACAAGTCATCTGTAGGGGCCTGGGAAATAATAAATGGTTCAATGTCTTTTGGACAAAGTCAAAAAAATAGGTGCCAGGCTTGGGCTGTGGAATATCTTCCCTAATGGACAAGCAGATGAGTAAACAGTATTTTAAGAGGATGCTTAAGGGTATTTATGGAAAATGCTATATCGTGAGGAATCATGGACAGGGATAGGGATAGAAAAGTGATGATCCCAGAGGACCTCCAATAGGTTAAAAAGGAAGGGCCAGAAGTATTTACGGCTCAGACTCAGAGAGGGGCTGGTTATTTAATCGTGGGGGGAAATGGCCTCAATTCCCACAGGCATGGCCATCACTGCTAAACAGGGACGAAGGGTAAAAAAAAAATGTGCCCTTCAGTCAAGAGGGGATAGCTGATTCGTGTGTCCTCCACACAATCTGAGGACACCTAGGGGCTGGGAAGAAAGGAGGGGAGTGGCCTCCTGGCTAGCGAAGATCCAGAAACAGGGCTTGCCTAGCCTGGCTCTTACACTGACACTGGCAACTCTGAGTCAAGTCACTGCCCCTCTCAGTTGCTGCATCAAAAAATAAAATGCAATAGAACATGTAAGATTCCATCATTGTGCACTTTTGTATTGTTTTCATGTTTTTCCATGTGCATGTGCACTTTTTCAAAATCTTAAAAACATCTGGTCAGGCCAGCACGATGGCTCATGCCTGTAATACTAGCATTCTGGGAGGTTGAGCGGGAGGATAGCTTGAGCTCAGGAGTTCGAGACTAGCCTGGGCAAGAGTGAGACCCCGTTCTCTACTAAAAATAGAAAAAATTAGCCGGACATGGTGGCAAGCTACTTGGGAGGCTGAGGCAGGAGGATTGCTTGAGTCCAGGAACTTGAGGTTGCTGTGAGCCAGGCTGACACCATGGCACTCTAGCCCAGGCAACAGAGTGAGACTCTGTCTCAAAAAAAAAAAAAGTCTGATCAAAGCAGTTATAGGAATTAAGCAAACTGACTCTCAAATGAGTAGCTGCATCACCTCCCAGATGCAAGTAGAACAAGGCACGTTTGTGCTCCAAAGAAACTTCCAGATACAAGAAATGCTTCCAGGAACCAGTCTACAAGCCTCTTAGCATGAGCTAACTTGGCCAAAGGGCAACAGGGCCCCACCCATGGTGAATTGCAATGCAAACCTCCAGCAGGTACCCCTCACCCTGAGGATGTACCAGTTCATGCTAGAGTCATGGAAGTGGGAAGAGGAAATGCCTTCTTGGTTTAGGAGTCATGCAGGGATTGATCCACAGACCAGGCCAAGGTGAGGCAAGAGAGGCACTCGCCTCAGGCACAAAATTTAAGGAAGTGCCAAAAACTTTAGTAATCCAAATGAATGATATTTTAAAAAAATCAAATTGGAAAACCAGAGATGTAGCTATATTGGAACCAGGGCCACAAGTAGAGAGAAGCCAATGAGGCAGGGTCATGTGAGGTTCTGTGATATCTGAAGAGCCCAAAGACTTGGTCCACTCCCAGCACTAACAGCACCACAATCCCTTATCTGAAACCCTGGGAATTCAGAACTTTTTAGATTATTAAAAAGGTAATGTAGAGCACATACCGTAAATTATATAATCCCCACAACAGGGTCTGGGGTGGCACCTCCTAATCAAACATATTAACATTTCTGCAGTGACATCTATGAGCATTCAAACCCTGTGATGTGAATAGACCATCAATGGCCTCCTGTTAGTCCAGATCAGGTTTTGCTATCACTCGAGTTTAAAAAAACTTTCAAAGGGTGTTGGGTGGTGGGGGGGGGAAGCTTTCAGTGTTAGAATGTTTCAGATTTTGAAATTGTAGATAAAAGACTGTAGGCCTTATTAGCATGATGTTAGGTCTCTTAAATAAGAAAGGCATAGCCAGGCACAGTGGCTCGTGCCTGTAGTCCCAGCTATAGGTAGGATGAGGCAGGAGGATCACTTAAGCATAGGAGTTCGAGGCTATAGTGTCCTATGATCACGTCTTTGGTCAAATACACCTTTGCACATAACCACTGCACTCCAGCCTGGGCAACATAGCAAGACCCCATCTTTAAACAAAAAGAAGCAGAAGAAAAGAAAAAAGGCAGCAGATTGGATCCAAAACTTTTGTTATAAACTCGTGCTGAAAAGAGAAGAACATCAGAGAAATGTGAGTTGAGGGGGAAAAAAAAAAGCAAAGAGAACTGCAACCTCTTTGCTGGTGATCACCCAGAAGAAGGCAACTTCCAAAAGTCAGTCAAGTCCAGAGCAGACTTATCAAAACACATATTTCCCAACAGCCAATCAACTAATATTATTAAATACCTTCTGAGTGTAAAATCTTGTGAAAGAGTCCAGAAACGCACTAAGATATACAAGACAAAGTTCCAGCCCTCAGGAGCTCAGAAGTTCATGGGAACAATAAGGTAAACCTAAAATCATAGAATATCAAAAACTGGAGGGATCTAATCCACACCCACAATTTAAAGATGATGAAACCAAGGTTCAGAGCAGTCAAGGGTCTTGCATAAGTTAGCAACAGGCAGATAGTGGCATGGACAGATCAGGATCTGTATCTGCCATCTGCCATTTACCGCCCCTTGCATAAAAGTACATAATTATTGCAACTTAGTGATGAAATTACAATAGGAATTAAAAGATCCCAGCAGAAGTGGTTTTGGTCAAATACACCTTTGCAGCAGAGATGGGCTGTGCCTTTAGAATGACTATGATTTGGATAGGCAGCAAGGCAGATGAGGGCCCTCCAGGCAGCAGACAACATGAGGGGAGTGGGTGTGTGCATGGCAGGTTAGCTGTGCAGATGGATTAGGCTCTGCTAAAGGGCATAAAAGAAGGGGAAATAAGTTGGGAAAAGCAGGCTAAGGTAACGCACAGAGGGCTTGAACGCCAGAATGAAGAACCTACAATTACCTCCTAAGGTAGCACGTACCACCTTCATGACTTTGGCATGGCTGCCCGCCACCCCTGTGAGACGTGACAGAGTGTAATGGTTTAAACGCACACACTCTTAGGTCAGATTCCTTCCCAGTTCTGATACCAGCTGTGTGAGACAAACTGCTTAACCTCTTTGCCTCAGTTTACTCATTTGTGAAACAGAGATAATACGAGTACCTCCCTCATGAGGATTAAGCATAAGAGAGTATGTTTACCGCACTGAAAATAGTACCTGGCATTATAAGTCCTTAAATGTTAATGTCATCATTAACCTTTTTATTTAAGTCAGTTTTTCAGTTAAATATGTACTGTACCCTTACCCTAAGCAACAATACCCTTGAAATCATGGGCTTATGGTGACAGTTATGGTTTTGATGATATACATATAACAAGATGTTAAATCAAAAGTCTTAACTAAGGCACTGAGATACAACAGGTATAATGCTCCCAAGGGTGACACCAAACAAGGGTGTACTTTTTCAAAAGAGACATGCAATGATCTCTCCCCCACACTGAGGGTATGAAGGGTCAGAACAGGCAGGGATTGGAGGAGAATCTTTGTGGAGGCATTTTGGGATTGCTGTTGGTGTGCTGTGATCTCACCCTACCCCCATAGAGCATTTGTCCTCCCAAAAAGCTGGTGAGAGGGGCTTCACCAGGACCATTCAGGAAACTTGGTATCTGTCCCCTGCAACTGGGCGAACAGGGTGGACTGACATCTGACCACCACCCAAGAAATCCACCTGCTGGGAGTCAGCATGCATTTCCAGGTACACTGTGCCAAAGGATGTGTGATTATTTCTTTGAACTAATGTGGGCCACGTGCAAGATCGGGCTGGCATGAGGAACAGAGCGGGTCTTGTTTAAGAGGGCGGCTCAGAGAGCCTGAAGGACCTTAGCCGAAAGAGGCCAGAGGTGAGTCACTGGATTTTAGGGGCTGAGGAAGGAGTAATGATCTAGAATAGAGGATAATTTGCTGTTTTCAAGACAACGGAAGTGAGACATCCCAGCAACTGAGGGGGTAGGGAGGGGTCTCTGAGAAGCCCATGAATGTGACCACGAGAGAGAATCAGCGTTAGACAGACACCTGCCAGGCCCAGGAAGCTGGAAGCCAGAAGACAGCAGTGCTGACTCGTGAGCATGTCCCTGCCCTTCTCAGTCCAGTGACAAAGGAATGGATGTATTAAGTACTTAATTAAGACTATGTTTGTGACTTAAAGTGACCACATGACCTTCTACTGCCTATGAATGACGAGAAAAGTTATATGGCCTGAGTTTTCATCCAAGAGCAAGGAAAGAGCTAATCCCACGGCATAAACATAAAGGGACAGTGGGAGGCAAAATTAAGTTGCTCGATGAGTACATCCCAATGAGTCATGTTTCTTTACGCTCATTAGAAACATAGCTATTAAAATGAAATGTTTGTCCCTGTACCATACCCCCCAGTGGTATGGTAACCACCATTAGAAGTAACGAGCATAGGGCAATAAGGAGCTAAGGAAAAAGACAGGCAAGGACAGAAAATATCAGTTTGGTGGGTTCAGTGGGAACACATTTGCTCCTCATCCTTGAATATGATGAAATGAAAATAGAAGATGTGCCAACGAATGAAAGAATCCCAGGTCCTTCCACAAATGGCTTTGTTCGAAGGGAACTCAAGATAGCCCAAGTCCATGAGCAAAGAAGCTGTGAGCCCTGAGCTCCTGGGCCGAGTTTATGGTTTGGTCTTGCCTTCTCAGGTTGAGTTGGGGCAGCAGAGGAGGCATGTTCTCACTAAGCCTGAGTCACCCAGAAAGTACCAACCAAAGTCATCAAGTCCTGGAGACCCGCAGCGTACAGGGGCAGGGGGTGGAGGGAGAATCCTGGGCTGAACCAGGGCCTGGAGTCCACCAAGCCCAAGTGCAGAACGTGAAACATTCGCCCAAATCACAGCTTTACTGTTGCCTTCTCTTGGGGGCTTCTCCCCTCAGGGACGGTCAGAAGATGAAGGCGGAGGTAAAGTTTAAGTTTTAAGACAAGATACAAGGGGTACTCCCCACGGTGCAGGAAATGGAGGACAGGATGCACAGATACCACCTCTCAGCTGCCCCGTTGAGACAGTAGAAGGGGTGACTGTACCCAATGCCCTTCACAGGAAGAGACTTACTCCAGCTCTTTGTCCCTTAACTTCCAATTTGGCTTATTTCTCCTTCAACACCACCTCTGTTCTCTTAGCTCTGACTTCCTACAGTTCCAGACCAGCTGAATTATTCCCTGAGAAAGGCCAGAATGACCAGTCTCCTGGGCCAGCCAGCATTGTTACTAGAAGAGACGTTAGAAAATATCTTGTCCAACATTCTTATTTTATAGGTAAAAAAAAAAAAACTAAAGGCCAACGAACTCATGTCACATGCCTACAGTCCCCGAGCAAGACAAGAGCCCAAATCTCCTGACTCTTACCACACTGCTCCATTAGAGAACATCATGCTAACTCTCAAAGATGGCTCAGCTCCCCGCCGTGGGGCCCGTGGGCCACCACCTCAAGTCTCATTCCTCTTCTACAAACAGCCCAAAATGGTAGAAGAGGCTTGGAGTTGGCATGCCTGGAAACTACCAGGAATGGATCTCAATTAGCTAGTCACTGGTCACGTTTGAACGGAGAAATCAGTGGCCATAAATACTTTCTCGGAAGAACAGGAGAGTCTAATGCTTGCTGTACTTTGCAGATTGTACCCAGGACCCCAGAGTCATAATCAGGTCCCCACAGCTGGATTATAACAATGGGCAGGGAAAGGCCCAGAAACTAGGTTGGAGAATGAGGACTAGAGTCAAGAACCTGCAAAGATAAGCTGCTATGACTAGTGGCAGTAGGTAAGAGAAAAAAAAATGCTGCCCAAAGAGCCTATTAAGCAAGAGGAAAATTTTGGCATCAAAATGAAATGGGGTTTATGAGATACATTCCTATGCCAAGCAGAAAGCCTGTTTCCCTTATAATAACTCCCAGGCCATCTGGTCTACTTCCCCGCTGCAGGGTATAGACCTCTCTCTGCTTCCCGAACATTCACTGAATGCTGTTTTTCAAATAAGAATCAGTACTTCCATCTCCTTTTAACTAGCTGTGTTTAATCCATATCAACTCTCCTTCTTTTTATTTATTGATTAATTTTGTTTTTTTAGAAACAGGGTCTCTCTATGTTGCCTAGGCTGGCAATTCCTGGGCTCCAGTGATCCTCCTGCCTCAGCCTCCCAAGTAGCCAGGACTACAGGTGTGTGCCACTGCACCCAGCTCAACTCTCCTTCTTATATGTTAACTAACCCTACCTCCACTTCCACTTTTACCCTCTCACCAACATTTGTTCCATCACCTGATCCAAGGCTATAGAACACAATTAAACCAGACACATCTCAGTTCAAATCCCAGTTCGGACACTCACTAGCTGTATGATATGTGCAAACATTTTATTTCGCAGAGCCTCAGTTTTTCCAACTGTCAAATGGGGATAATTAATAGATATCTCATTACTGTGAGAGAAGGAGAATATATGTAAATATATGTATATTTATATAATATACATATGTATATTACATATATTTATAAATATATGTATAATAATATATGTACATTGTGCTTACCCCAATGACTGGCATATATTAATTAATAGTAAGTATGCAATAAATGGTGGCTGTCATTGTTATTGCTAGGATCACTGATGCCAGCCAAAGCTCCATTTGCGGAATTAAGTCTCAGAAGGCTGAAATGGGCTGTCCGAGGTCACACAAGTGAGTGAATCAGGGAGGGATCCCAGATTTCCTGATTTCTGAAGCTTTTGCCAACCATCAGCTCCCACACAAACGACATCATTGCCCAATGACCTAGAAATCTGGGTATCTGATCACATCCAAGTACCACGGCTGGTGATTTAATAAGCACTCACCATGTGCTAGAAATTGTGCAAGCTATATGAAAGCTTTGAGGCATCTACAGGTCAGTATAAGAAGGTCACCTCATTGCTTATAGCAAGCAAAAAAACAAGACAAGACACAAATCTGAAACTGTGGCTTGTGTTGCCCAGTGGTGACAATATTTCTCGTCCATATTTATTTTAAGAAGGTAGATGTAAGACCAATGCTTTGGCTGTCTGACTCCGGGCTTTGAAAAGCCTTTCTGATCGGGAACAAGAGGGACAGAGATCCTACTAAGGACTAGGGGGCAAAATGGGGTCTGGCCAAGGGCAGCTGTGAAAAGGGAGGTGGGGGTAGTCAGTAGGCTAAAAACAGGTCCCTGTACGTGCTTCAGAGCATGATAGCTACTGTCAGCGAGGTGGGCTTCTTGCTGCACCAGGGCCTGTCCCACTGCTGACTGTGCAAGAACTGAAACCATGGAGCCCCAGGAAGCACATTTTATCTTGAAGCATGAATCACCCCTTAGAAGCCCAGAAAAGAATCCCCTCTTTGTGGCCCTTCAATCTCCTTCTTGGCTGGCATCCCTAGCTCTGAGGAGCTGGTGTCAAGGCCTTACTAAAACTCAGGGTGAGTGACCTTTCTGATGGAAACGGACCATTCCAGAAGCTCATGTGACAGGGGTGCCTCTTAATAACTGAAAGGAAACAATGAATGAATGAACCAGCTAGAAGGCATTCGTCATTCGAGTCTAACTGCGGCAGCAGTCAGAAGTGGATAATCCGGTACGTTCTGAATGAGGGGCTTCTGGACAGCAAAGGAGTGGCAGAAAGTGCTCTCTCCCCTTATGTATTAGATCTCCCTGCATTAATGGACAGGAAAAGTCTTTATTTTTTAAACTGCCACGCTTCTGGAGGATGGAGCAGCAGCAAGGAGCAATCTGAGGACCCAAGTCCTGTCTGTGTAGACTGTTTGCCCTAATTTCAAGGATGCTGTTCCTTCTACAACACCAGCCACTTTGGGAGCTAAGAGCCCTGAAAGGATATCAAACTCCCTACTGGGGAGCCAGCAGAGAAAGGATAACAGGGAGCTGGATGTTCAGAAATGGGAATTGGTAGCAACTTTGGTTATTACTCAAACTGCTAGCAGACTGGATTGTGACCGTCCCCAAAGGCAGCAGCACCAACAACAGAAGACGAGGGAAAGTTACCTTTCAGAACTATCTTTTGAAGGCGCAGGGGGCCAATATTGCTCTGTGACATCAACCTCACTAAATTTATATGTAGAGGAACTGATGTTAACATAAAGTACAGCCCTAGAGGGGAGGAGAGCCAGAGCCCACACCTGCAGCCTGCTGGACGTGAGCACAGGCAAGAGAGGAGGCCCTCCTTTTTATCTTGGGAATGTGACGGATACTTACTCAGTCTCAGCTCTATCTACAGATGAGTGTGCCAGGGGTAAAAACCACTTCCTTTTCCTTCAATCACAGCAGCACGGAGCATCCCACAGCTCGAAGTCTGCGGCAAATGTACACCTTGAACCAAACATACCAGTACCTAAATTCTATGAGTACATCTTTATCTTATAATGGAAAAATAAAACCTTTGGATCTACTTGGGTACTTGCTTCTAAACACTCTTAAATCCCAGGAAAGGAAAACTTCCCCAACACATGCATTCACACACACTGCAGCCAGGGTGCTAACTCGCAATGTGACTCAGTTTCCCTAAGGTAAACTATAACCCAAAGTGCCCCTCCTATCCCTTCCCCAGAAGTCAGCTTACACTTTACTTCTCAAATACAAAGCCTCTGATTTCTGAGAAGTGGTGGTGGAATAAGCAGATCTGGTCAGAAAGGCTGAATTTCTTCCTGCTCAGAACATCAGAATCCCTTTCAATATTCCCTCCTTGGCCAGGTGTTGCCACAAAGGGAGCTGAGAGTTCGCCAAGTCAGAAATTATCCTCACCTTGGCTGGGCGCGGTGGCTCACGCCTGTAATCCTAGCTCTCTGGGAGGCCGAGGCGGGTGGATTGTTTGAGCTCAGGAGTTCGAAACCAGCCTGAGCAAGAGCGAGACCCCGTCTCTACTAAAAATAGAAAGAAATTAATTGGACAACTAAAAATATATAGAAAAAACTAGCCAGGCATGGTGGCGCATGCCTGTAGTCTCAGCTACTCGGGAGGCTGAGGCAGAAGAATTGCTTGAGTCCAGCAGTTTGAGGTTGCTGTGAGCTAGGATGACGCCACGGCACTCTAGCCCAGGAAAAAGAGTGAGACTCTGTCTCAAAAAAAAAAAAAAAAACAAACCAAAACCCAAACCACCTTGTTTATAAGTTGGAGGTGGGAAGGAGAAGGAGAAGGAGACTAAAAGGATACAAATTTGAAAACAGCCAGGCTGTGGGAGGGTGATATTCCTTCCCTCCCCTCAAGGATAGCCAGATCTGATATGGCTGCTGATAAGACCAAACTGCTTCACTTTACTGCCCTTACCCAGATCTCTCTTTATGACATCAGAGTCCCCAACATCATTGTAGACCCTCTTCAGAGGTTGGAGGGTAACTGTCACTAATGTCCTGGCTGGACACTGTCTACCAGGAAAAATCTCACCAGGAAGGAGCTCCAAGGGTCCCAGAGAGCAGAGGCAGACAGAAAAAAACACTTGGTGCCTAAGTGCTGTAGCAAGAGCTTTTCTGATAAAAACTATACTTTCAAAACCAACACTGAGCTTTCCCTATCACAGAAGCTGTAATTTAGCCCCTTCCTGTAAAATGACACCTTTCCCTTTAGAAATAATATATAAATCTGATACTACTGAAATAAACACAGTATAATGCTCACTAACTCATTTAACATCTTTCGTTCAAGGACTGGAAGCTCTTAAATCACTTTATAAATGTAAAAATTCATGCCTTATCACTTGAAAACAAGGAGTCCGGGAAGTATCATTTTCCTATCTTATGGTCAGCACATTTGAGGAATATGCCATGGAAAAGCCCATTGTCTCACCATTGGAGGTGGAAAGGTCAGGCCTCCGTATATATCATCGCCCTCAGCTTGGGATAAAAAGCTTGGGATAAACCCAATGGGAGATTGAGTGATAGTCAATCCTGCCCAGTTAGAGGGGAAAGGTCCCTAGAAGTGGTGCCCTCTGATCTAGCGCCTGTACCTGACTTTAGCCACAAGTTCCAGGGCCACGGATCTATAGCTCAGGGGACTTCATTTTCTCCTGCTACCCCTTACTGGTCCTGGAACCTCCCTCACTCCTATACCTATAAATGGCCAAAGTCAACACTAAATAAATCAGCTTGTCATTTCCCTCCAAGGACCAGCTCCCCACCAACCCCCAGCTGTCTCCCCAGTTGCCCACCTCTGCCTCCAAACACACAGCTTTGGGGTGGGGGCTAAGTTTAGTCTCAGAGCCTTTCCATGTCTCTAAAGCAAGAGTCCTGGCAGGCCCACCCGTGGCCCAACCACCCATATCATTAGCTCACTCACAGGAACAGATGGGAGAGTCACCCACTAGTCCGGGGCCCTCCAGTGCCTTCTGGCTCCACAGGCAAGCAGAGGTAGCTGTGCCTTCAACCAGGGTGAAAAAACCTGAGCCACCTACCGAAGGACTGTCCTGCCACAGGATGCGAGCTGGTGGTCACATGAAAGCTGGCTTAGAGCCAGAGGCACATTGTTCCTGGAGACACAAGGCCAGACCGGCAAGCTGGGCTGTTTGTTTTCTAGAGAAAAAGACACGGTACACCCTCAGGGCAGACTATTTGGCCCTCCCCTTGACCCCTCTTGCTGGCACAGCAAAGAGAGAAACCTAGGCCTCCGGATGACCCAGGTCTGACGGCCAGAGAAACAGCTCATTTGTTACTAGGGTGCTGAGAACACACGAGAACTGGTGAGCACAGCCCCCAAGGTTATGCTGGCAGACAGCTCCCTGGGGTCCTGCTCTCTTCCTTGGAGCAGAGCCTTGAAGCAGCATCAGAACAACCTGCCGCCCCAAGCTCTATACCTCAGGCAACCAAACATACCCCCAAGGAAACCCTGGGGAAAGAAAGGAGACATCGTCCAGGGAAGGAAGGGAAGGGGGTCCGTTTCCGACTGGGCATAGAAAGAGGGAAAAGAAGACACCTGGGAAAGAGGCCAATGTCCCTCTGCCCTTGCCAGGAATAGGACTGTAACACTGCCCAGCCCAGCCCAGCATCTCCCACCAAGGACCAGAGATCAGGGAGGGCAGGCGAAGAGCCGGCAGCCAGGGGGTTGGGCTGGGCCCCGGGGCACGGACCTGGGGAGGAGAGGACACCTAGGTGTGCAGCCCATCATCACCCCGTTTTTTCATGCACCCTGGGGAGAAGGTGGCAGGGTCATTTAGGCAGGGCTCCCTCCCCTTCTGTAAAGTCCTCAGCCTCAGCAGGATCTATAGTTCCCACTCCCAAGCTCTGGCTGCCCTTCCACCCGACTGGCGCCCCCCTCCGCCCTCCTGAGGCGCCCTCCGTGGTGCTCTCTGCTTGGAGGGAGTGGGGGGGTGTCAGCCTTCTGCTGCCTGAGAGCCTCAGCTGGCCCCTTCCCCTAGCCGCTCCCCGACACCCCTTTGTTTCAGGCGGGGAAAGTTGCCAACGTGCACCCCCTTCCCCAACACGCCCCCCAGTGCGCCCATCCCCCGCAGGGAATCCAAGCACGGGCGCACCATCTAATCTGCGGCTCGCTCTCGAACCGGGGCAGCCGCCTCGAAACCGAAAGCAAAGAGGAAGTGGGATCTGGCAGCGCCCCCAGCCCGGTCGCCCCGTCTTCCCCATCGCCGCCCCCATCGCTCGCGCTCCCCGCGCTTGGCGCTGCCCGTTCCGCACGGCAGCCTCTCCGGGCGGCGGAAAGGCCTCTCTGTGGGCATCGGGGCACCTACCGGTGCGGGACCCGGGCCGCGGGCAGGGGCAGGGCAGAGCCGGCCGCCTGCCGGGCGCAGGTGCCGCCAGGAGCGCCGTCTCCGCGGCTGGCTCCCGCTCCTCCTCCCGCGCCGGGACTCGGGGCGCTCTTCTGCGCCGCCTGCTCCCCGCCCCCACGCCCGGCGCTCGGGCTCCCCCCGCGCTGAGTTGCCGGCCGTGCCTCCCCCACGCCACCGGCCCTCCGCCGCGCCTAGTCCCGCATTGTGTGTCTGCGCCCGCCGCGGAGGCGCGGGGGCCGGGGGGCTGTAGCCGCCGCTGCCGGGGCGGAATGGAGCCCCCGGCGGCAGCGGCGGCGGCGACGGCGGCACTCACCCATAGTACGGATGCGTGCACACTGCACATGCTCGCGTCTCACAGGCGCTCTGCCCCGGCCCTGCTTAACTCCTTGCTCTCCCGCTCGCCCGCCGGGCCCGCTGCCCCCACCGACCCGGCCGCATCCTGCCGCCTTCCGCTGCCGGGGGTCGGCCCCCCCTCCTGCATCTACAGGCGCGCCCTCTGCCTGGGCCGCGGCGCAGGTGGCTTCGGTGCAGGTGGCTGCGGTGCCGGGCTCCTCGGTCCTCCCTGCCCCCGCCACCCCGCCTGCATTTGAGGGGTCTGTCGCCCGGGAGGCGAGAACTAACCCGGCCCCCCCCACCTGCCAGCTTGTGGGAGTTGTGGGGACCGCGTGTACAGCATCCACCGTGGGTACCATGCAGGCCTGGGCTACCTGAGGGCCGCGGTCCACATGATGTGACAGACCCACTATGTGCCAGCATTGTGTTCCGTGCAGTCCGTTGGTTGAAACAGCCATGCAAGGTCTTTTTTATTATCCCCATTTCCAAGATGGAGAAGCTGTGGCCTGCGGACGTTAAGGAAGTTGCCCAAGGCAAGGGCTGAACCTCCAAGGCCCACAGTTTGGTTTATACTGCAAAGATTAAAGAGAGTATGTCCTTTCAGAGGTCAATCTAGATTCTTTTATTGGGAAGTGGAAAATGATGAATGTTACCTGGAAAGCCTAGAGATTCTAGAATATGTTCATTTTCACTTTTTTTTGAGATGGAGTCTCCCTATGTTACCCAGGCTAGTCTGGAACTCCTGGGCTCAAGTGATGCTCCCGCCTCAGCTTCTCGAGTAGCTGAGAATACAGGCATGAGCCACCATGACTGGCTAGGAGATTCTAGAATATGGAACGTGGCAAATCGGGGTTGAAAGCCCTGACTTTAGACGGGTCCCCCAGACTGGTTCTGGGTCTTGCAGAAAAGGCTGAGCAGGGAGTGGGAATGAAATTCAACCCTCATTCTCCTGGCATTGGGTGCCTCAGCCAAGAGGAAAGGAGAGTAAAAAAATTTATAACTCCCCCTGGGGGTGTCCTTTTGTAACTAACCCAACCAGAGAGGGCGCCCTTTTCTAATTCTCAGGCAAACCCTATGCGTGCCTAGGCCTGAACCGGGAGATCTGATGGCTGCTTCTCAACCTGTGGGGGGGATGCGGGAAGGGAGAGGGATAACAAGAGCCTGCAGCCCTTCCCTCTTTTTATAACATGCCACAGTGACTCAAAGGTTCAAGGAAGCACAGAGTCTTCTAAGAAAAGAATCCTGAGGTTCATCCAATCCAGCCGGTCTTGCTCCACCTTGGGTGAGAAGATGGGCTGCTTTCTTCCTGTCCTCCTATCTGAACTTAACCTTTTTTTTTGGAGACAAGCTCTCGCTCTGTCAATCAGGCTAGAGTGCAGTGGCCTGATCATAACTCATTGCAACCTTGAACTCCTGGCCTCAAGTGGTCCTACCACCTCAGCCTCCTGAGTAGCTAGGACTACAGGTGTGTACCACCATGCCAAGCTAATTAAAAAAAAATATTTTTTTTTTTGAGACAGAGTCTCATTCTGTTGCCTGGGCTAGAGTGCCGTGGCGTCAGCCTAGCTCACAGCAACTTCAGACTCCTGGGCTCAAGCGATCCTCCTGCTAGCCTCTCCTGAGTAGCTGGGACTACAGGCATGTGCCACCGTGCCCGGCTAATTTTTTCTATTTTTAATTGTCTAGCTAATTTCTTTCTATTTTTAGTAGAGACGGGGTCTCGCTCTTGTTCAGGCTGGTCTCAAACTCCTGAGCTCAAGCAATCCTCCGCCTCAGCCTCCCAGAGTGCTAGGATTACAGGCGTGAGCCACCACGCCCATCCCTGAACCTAATCTTAACCTGATTTTGTGCCTTCCCCTGATTGCCTAATGAGCCACACATCTTCCATCAACCTCCTGTCCCTGGCCAGGATATTCAAAGATAAAGGTACATCCCAATGCTGGCAGTGGGCAGTGTGGACAAGGAATTCTAAGCCCATCACCATACATACCCTGTTCTGGGGCTGGCCAAGCCATTCTTCCCAGAAGGAAAGTCCCGGGTTTCCAAGGGGAGCAAAGGGAGTGATGCTGAGTTCCTCAAACCAGTATAGGAAGTACACAGCCATGTGGTGCCAGTGGCAGGAGCTCTTGACTTCCCTGAGTTTGTTTCCTTTTCTGTAAAAGGGAAATATCACCTACGTCATAAGTATATTATGGACCCAATGACATAATGCGTGTAAAGTCTTCAGCACACAGTAGGCATTTGATAACGGAAAACTATTTTCTGTGAGGGGGCGGTTAGGCAGGGAGAAGAGTAAGGTGCAAGGCTGCAGGCAGGCATGTGGACTGTGCCTAGGACACTGTCAGAGAGGCAGGGGACAGCCCCATCTCGGGGACACCTTGGTGAGAAGCAGCTTCGGTTAGTCTGGCAGCAAGGTGCACCTGATGAAGAGGGACATCCCCCGCATCCCTTTGCCGTGGAGGCATAGTACTCCCACTCTCGTTCTCTATCTGTGGCTGGCAGCTGGCTCGGCTCTCCCAGGCTCTGGGAGGCAGCAGCATGCAGAAGGAGGCATAATGCGCTGGAAGGGCTTCCGAAGCTCTGAATGCTCCGCAACTTATCCATTAGGCACAGTGGTGCAATGTCTAGTGCCCGCAATATTATTAGGGGCCCACAAAGATGTTTGAATTTCTTTTAAAATCAGAGGCAAAAATAAACTTTGAGGTCAAAGAAAATGTTTTCACATATAATATTGATATTTTTCATCCTTAGTATAGAAGCCCAGATCTCAGTTACAGAATCAGAAAGAAGGAAGAGTTAGGAACTAAGGGCGCAAGGCTTGGCATCATCCAGTCTCTACTGCATCTAACTCTCCCATGGATTTAACTCATTCCTCACATTAGGAATCATTTCTTCCTAACAAAAATTTATATAGTGCCTTACAATGGACATATTTTCTCTCTTTGGGTAGGGCATCTATTTTTATCCTCATTTTATAAATGAAGAAATCAAGGCTCAGAGAGGTTGTATGGTTTGGTCAAGGTTGTATGGTTTGCTAGTAAAGATAAAATGCAGTTCAAACTCAGGTCTTCCAGTATCCCATCCAAGGTCCTTTCTATTTGCACCAAGAAGATTTCAGGTAAGGTCAGGTGTGTACAGGGAAGAAGAGTCTGCAGCAAAAGTGGACTTTTTTTTTTTTTTTTTTGAGAGAGGGTCTTGCTCTGTATCCCAGACTGGAGTACAGTGGTACAATCATAGCTCCCTGCATCTTTAAGCTCCTGGGCTCAAGCGATCCTCCTGCCTCAGCCTTCAGAGTAGCGAGGACTACAGGTTCGTGCCACCACACCCAGCTAATTTTTGTTTTGTAGAAACGCAGTCTCCTTATGTTGCCCAGGCTGGTCTCAAACTCCTGGCCTCAAGCAGTCCTCCTAAAGTGCTGGGATTACAGGGATGAGCCACCTTGCCAGACCAGAAGTGGACTTAAACACAGCATCTATAGCAATGTGTGGGTCCCCTGGCTTTTCACCCAAAGAATATTGAAAGCTGCATGCAGAGTTGCGGGAAGGGATGGGGAGGATGACCCTGAGTGCAGGTAGGCACAGTGATTGTGGTGCTAGTGATTCAAGTACAGTTGAAGGTTAAGGAGCCTGGGACAAACCAAGCTCCGCTGTACTAACACACATCAAAGGATGCCAGCCCCTGCTTTGCCTGCTTGTCTTATCAAAGCAAGTGGAGCAGCGTGGTGGAGTGGGCCAGGCATAGACTTTGCTCAGGCAGACTTGGGTTTGAGTTCAGACTTCACATTCTCATTGGATGTCAGTCTATTTCCTCATCTGCAAAACAGAAATGGCAATAACACCCAACCCCAGAACTGTTGTAAGAATAAATAAGATGATGCATGTAAGATGCTTAGCATAGTACCAGGCACATAGTACATTAGTAATAAATGGCAGTAGCTCCACACTGTCATGTAAAGTCCTCACCACAGTAGGCAGTTAGTGGTAGTTCTCTTCACACCTCTCTTCCACCACCAGGCAGAGAAAAGAAGAATCTTTTAAGTGTCTTTGTAGTCTCTAAAGTGCCTTGAACATGTTAGGTCCTTAGACTTATTTTCTGAAAAATGAGAACTTTCCTGCCCTTCCTTCAAAGCAAACCATCCGTAAAGGGGTTGCTCTTGTCCACCATCAGTAATTTTCTTGATGACTTTCAAAGGGAATCAGAAAGATTTCTTTATGCTTGTTAGAGAAGATTGGTTCCCTGGGGGCTGCTCTCTGACCGCAAGTCAGGAGAGATGTGGCTCAAGAGGGTGATTTCGGTGGAGGGACTGGCCTTCAGCCAGATCAGAAAGGGTCAGAGGGGGAGCTGGAGGATGGAAATTAGAGATAAAGGCAAGATCACATACAATCTGTCTTGGATGCTGTGATAAAAAAAGAGGGAAGGGAGGTAGAAGCAGAAGCAGCATCAAAGTCAAAGACAGTCTTGCATTTGGAATTATTTGGATCGGCTTTACAGGAAAACAAGCTGGATGAAAGAAAACTGGGGGATGGGGAGTGTGGGTATGGTCTTGGGGAGAGGAGGTCAAGGTAATATGCTGGCATGTGAAAACAGGGGAGTCTCTTCGCAACTGCTCCTTCTTGAAATAGGAAGGAAGGGGCATAAAGAGGCTAAGGGGTGAATATGTATTATTTAGGATGCTTTGACTGCAAGCAATAGAGACCGACTTTTGCTGTCTTGCTAAAAAAAATTATTGAAAGGATATGATCAGTTGGCTCACAAATTTGAAGGAAATGCTGGCAAAACAGGCTTGAAAAGATTAGGAGCGGGCCAGCTGTGGGAGTCCAGGTAACGGGAAGTAATTGAGAGTGTCCTCAGGGTTCTGCTGCCAGAACAACTCCATCTTGTTATCACTTCTGCTCAAGTATCAAGAGTCAAGTTTGCCTAAATTGAATCATGTATTTACCTTCCCTCTTGGCTAGGGACGGGTCCAGCAAGACATCGTGGTGTAAGTCCTACTAGCACCAGACATCATAAGGAGTGAGCAGTGAAGGAAATCAAAGGGCTGTTACCAAAAGGAAGGGAAAGGCTGCTAAGTAGTCCCTAAACAGCAAATGTCCATGGAGCAAGCAATATTGGGACTTTATACCTGACTCCATGCCCCATAAATAAACTTGTTTTTTTCTGTTTTTTAGAGACAGGGTCTCATTCTGCTGCCCAAGCTAGAGTGCAGTGGTATGATCATAGCTTACTGAAGGCTCAAACTCCTGGTCTCAGCTGATCCTCCTACCTCAGCCTCCCCAGTAGCTGGGACTAAGATTACAGGTACGCACCACCAAGCCCAGTTATTTATTTATTTTTTTTGGTAGAGACTGAGTCTCACTATGTTACCAGGCTGCCCTCACACTCCTGGCCTCAAACGATCCTCCCAAAATACTGGGATTACAGGCATAAGCCACCACACCCAGCTAGACTGTATTTTTTAGAGTAGTTTTAGGTTCACAGCAAAATTGAGCAGAAGGTACAGAGATCTCCCATATTGTCCCTGCCCCCACATCCACATAGCCTTCCCCATTATCAACGTCCCCCGCCAGAGTGGTACATTTATTAGAGCTGATGAATCTACAGTGACACATCATTCTCACCCAAATTCCATGGTTTACATTAGGGTTCACTCTCAGTATTACACATTTTATGGACATGGACGAATGAATAATGACATGTATCCACCATTATAGTATCAAACGGAATATTTTCACTGCCATAAAAATCCTCCATGTTCTGCACATTCATCTTTCCTTCCCCACTAATCCCTAGCAACTACTGATCTTTGCACTGTGTCTCTATAGTTTTGGCTTTTCCAGAATGTCTCATAATTAGAATCACACAGTTTATAGCCTTTTCAAATTGCCTTCTTTCATTTAGTAATATACATTTAAGTTTCCAACTAAAGGACACGGGGAGAATTGTAGGGGGGAAGGGCATGCCTCTAACCCTCGCTTGGATGAGGCAGACTTAAAGTGTAACCATAATGTTTGTACCCTCATAATACCCTGAAATAAAACACACACACACACACACACACACACAAAAGTTTCCTCCATGCCATTTCGTGGCTTGATAGCTCATTTCTTTTTGACATTGAATAATATTCCATTGTCTGGATGTACCATTGTTTATTTATCCATTCACCTACTGAAGGACATCTTGGTTGCTTCCAAGTTATGGCATTTAAGAATAAAGCTACTATAAACTGTGTGTAGGTTTTTGTATGGACACAAGTTTTCAACTCCTTTGAGTAAATACCAAGGAGTATGATTTCTGGATTATATGGTGAGAATTTGTTTAGTTTTCTAAGAAGTCTCCAATTGTTCTTCAAAGCAGGTGTACCAATTTTGCATTCCTACCAGTAATGAATGAGTGTTCCTGTTGCTTCACATTCTCATTAGCATTTGGTGTTGTCAGTGTTCCAGATTTGGGCCATTGTAATGGGTGTGTAGTGGTATCTCATTGTTGCTCCCTGTAAGGATATGAGAGAAGGTGAAGGGAGAAACAGGTAAGCCCCAAGAAAGCATCAGGAGGCTCCGAAAAGTACTGGGACAGGAAAACGTGTATTACTGAATAATATCACTTCTTGTGCTGGAGCCTGCATAGAGCTGGGTGACACATCATTATCACCTGAAGTCCATAATTTACATTTGGGTAAGTTCATAAATTACGTTATAAAGGCAGACTTTTTGTAGATGTCACATAGTTATGATCTATGCTCGGGAATAGGTGAATTGTGATAGATGAAGCAAATGTAAAAGGTTATTAAGGATGTCCTTGAATGTTTGTAAAATGTCACAAAGGGAGAAGAGGCATTAGACCCCAAGGAAATGATCAAGTTCACTGCAGTTTTATCAGAAGGTTTGCTATCCATATGTTCATGTGGGAAAGGGGTATATACTATCACAGAGGTCTCAAGATAATGTGTCTTCCTACTTTGGGGATATTTAAAAGTCCTGTCCTCTCTCTTTTCTCATCATCAGAAAGAAAATGCAGCAGAGGACTATGCAGTATTCATGAACACCTTGAGCCTGAAAATGAAGAACTCACAATTCTGTGATAATGTGAATTCATCCATAAAGCATTAAGACATTAATGTGTGTGCACTAAGACAGCCCCGAATATTAGTGCAGGTTCATAAGACTAGCAGTAAATTAAGGGAAAAGGCCAAAGCTAAAAGAAATCAAAGTGAGAATAAGAACACACACTGAAACCATACCACTTCATACTTTTAAGTGTAGGTTTCACTGCGAAGGCTGTAAGTCTTTGAGGGGATAGAACTGACTATGAAACTTGGGAATTGTGGGGGAGAGCCCCGTTCCACACACATCCCCCGTGCCCCCACCCTCCGCTCTGCTACTCTTATTTCCGACTCAGCAGTCGGCACAGATGCTGGGCAAATTTAAAAGAATTTCTGCCCTAGAGATTAAAATCCCAACTCCAAGCTGGTCACCTCCCCTCTTGTGCCTCCCTTTGCCAGGATACAAGAAGCTTAGTCGTCTGAGGAGGGACAAAGGAGTATTGTTAAGGAGAGCCTGGTTATAAGAAGGCTTTGCAACTAAAAGCTTTTATGCTGCTATCTAAGCCATTCTGCCTGGGGGGACACTGTGTGCCTGTCCCAACTTCACTATATCAGTTCAAAGAGAAATTTCAGCCAGACACACTGATTGCAGAAGGATATCTAGGGACTTGGCAACATTAATAGGTTAAGAATTTCTATCGCAACATTCTCATCCAAGTCCCAACTAGGTCCTGGGATAGGGTAGAGTGGGAAATCTTTCTTTTTGTAGATCTTGAGTCAAAAGATTTCTCCCCATAGGAGCTGGCTGAGAGGCAGCTCAGCCTGGGGCACGGGGGTAGAGGGTGTGCATTGCTGCACAGAAGGTAGGGTAAAACCTGTCTCTACTTTTTACCTTCCTTGTCCTGGACCTTCTAGGAGAACTCAGCCACCTTCAGGAAAGGCTGCATAAGCCTGAGGGGTTGACAATCCCATAGAATTAATTCAGTTAGTCTCAGATGCTAATTAAGTAATAAATATGTATTTAGGGTCTTCTCTTGCCTAGCACTGTACTATTTTGAGGACTGGGCCCCTGTCTCCAAGGAATGTGTTATTCAATTCGACAACCATTAATGTACCACGAAGGCATTGTGCTAAGGTTTAGGGTCATCCAGGTAACAAGGAATGAAATTTAGGCATGTGGAAGATGAGGACAATGCAAGATGGTCTATAACAAAGCATTACCCTGTGCTCCAAGTCACCTGTTTAAATTCTGCACCTCCGTGCAGTGGAGGGTGTGTGATTATATGTGTTCTATAAGGGGGCTGTTTTCATGGCCAGGTTTTATCTCTACCACACATTATTTGTAAATAATCTTTCTAGTTGGCTCAAAATTGACCAGTATTTGTAAATACACACTTCTGTCAAAAGACTCTTTGATCCTCTTTCTTGCCCACAGCTTAGGTCAAGGTCTGCTTTCTCTTTTGTCCTTCAGCAAGGTACAGACTTGGAAAGGGGACAGCAACATCTTTGGTGGAATTTTTTTCATATCTGTGGGCAGTAATATCAGGTATAGAGCTGTGACCTCCCCAGAACTGGAAGTCTGTGTTCACAGTGGATAGGCTAAGAAGGGGACTGGTTGTTCGGGGGCCCATCTTTTTTGTTTGCTTGTTTTTTAGAGGCAAGGTCTCCCTCTGTCACCCAGGCTGGAGTGTAGTGGTATGATCACAGCTCATGGTAACCTTGAACTCCTGAGCTCAAGGGGTCCTCCTGCCTCAGCTTCCTGAGTAGCAATGACTACAGGCATGTGCCACCACACCCAGCTAATTTTGGGTTTTTTTTGTTTTTTGTTTTTGAGAAAGGGTCTTACTCTGTCTCCTGGAGTACAGTGCAGTGGTGTCATCATAGCTCACAACAACCTCAAACTCCTGGATTTGAGCAATCCTCCTGCCTCAGCCTCTTGAGAAGCTGGGACTACAGGCATGTGCCACCACGCCTGGCTAATTTTTCTATTTTTTGTAGCAATGGGGTCTTGCTCTTGCCCAGACTGGTCTTGAACTCCTGGCCTCAAGTGATCTTCCAGCCTCAGCTTCCCAAAGTGGTGGGATTATAGGCATGAGCCACTGCACCCAGCCTGGGGGCCCATCTTGACCCTGTAAGTGCCCTGTAGTTGTATGATGGGAGATTAATACTCTTTCATATCCTATTTTTTTTTTTAACAAAGGGAGCACAATGCAGATCTATCATATCCTTGAGCTTTTACTATTTAAATCCAAATTCATGCTCTAGGAAGATGCTGGGCCCAGTGGGCCCCAATCCCTGTCCTAATTGCTAATTTTTCACCAGGCTGAATTGAGCTGGTTGGTGCCCTGGAATTCTCAGAATGCCAATGGACGGGTCATGAGGGTCTCTGGTGCTACGGGTAGAACTATGGGTGTCTGTGGAGGAGTAAGAAGGGGTGGAGGGAAGGAACTTCCTCCTTGAAATCATTTGCCATGCCTCTCCCACCCGGAACCTCACAGTCAGGCCTAGTTGGCTGCACCCAACTAGCTTCATGTTCCTTCTTTGCTCAAGTGGAGAAAATGGCTGAATAAGTCATTTCCCCTACAGGATGTGAAATGGGCTTAGATTAGAAGTAGGGGCCCAACTTAACTCTGTCCCCAGACTTGTGTCTGCTCCTTCAAGACTTGGACAACTTCCAGACCACAAGAACATACTGTATAATGGGAATCCAGTAATGCTGTTGTGGTCATAGCTTAATTGCTTTGAAGAGATAATAGGGATCCGGATAATATCAAAAGTATGTGAGTCCCCTCTGATCTTAACATTGATTCCCCAACTCCCTCAGGTCCTGATTGTCATATCCCTCCCCAGTATCTTAACCACTTGCAGGCAGGACTCAAGGGGTTGGCATTACATTTGAACGATGGGTGGCCATGGGGGCATATTCTGGCTCTTGGACTGGCAGGTTGTGGCTTTATTGAGTTAGTTGTCAACTTCCCTGAATCTCAGCTTTCTAGCTTACTCATGAGATCAATACTTTTAAAACATTTTAATAGCTTTATTAGAAAAATGATTCATACTCCTTGTAAAACACTTACATAATATAGAAAAGAACAAAGCAGAAACTAAAAACATTATGCCAAATTTCTACACCCAAAGATAGTCACTGTTAATGTTTAGAAAAAAATCTTCCACCCATATTTATATACAGATATACATATAGTTATATATACAGTTTCACATAAAACAAATCATGTTCTACATACTTTTCCAGAAATTATTTCACTTGACAGCAAGTAATGAGTATCTTTCCATGTCAATAAATACAATTTTCAGCCGGGCACAGTGGCTCACACCTATAATCCCAGCACTTTGGAAGGCCGAGGCAGGAGGGTCACTTGAAGCAAGGAGTTTGAGACAAGCCTGGGCAACATAGCAAGACCCCATCTCTACAAAAAGTACAAAAAATTAGCTGGGCATGGTGACACAAACCGATGGTCCCAGCTACTCAGGAGGCTGAGGAGGTAGGATTGCTTGAGCCCAGGAGTTCAAGGTTGCAGCGAGCTATGATCACCCAGTTGCACTCCAGCCTTTATCTGAGACAGAGCAAAGAGATTCTTAACTTGCAGCTTGGACTTTGTGAGTGTCTTCCTGCTCCCTGCCTGTGACATGGCTGGGTGAAATGCTTGCCTAGAATGAGTGGCAAGCTGATGGTCTGTATGTGCTGCTTTAGGTCTTGTACTTTGCACAGAAGGAAGAGGTACATATTGTTTGGTGCCAGGCACCTGGTGTACTCGGAAGGGTGAGAACATTCTTTCCATCTTTCCCTAGTCTTTTAATACCATGAAGTTTTCCAGTCCCATTCCCTGAAACTATACAAAATTGAACGAAAACTAAGTATACAGAGTTCAAAGTCTCCACTTAATTAGAGCCTAAAGCCCCATTAACCACCACATTTTGAAGTGACCAAAGCATACAGTGGTCAGTTCAGAGGGGAACAGATCTGGCCTTCAGTGTGTGACTGGGAGACACAATGCTGGTGCTCTGGGTCCTTGAAGAAAACAAGCCATCCTGGCCACTAGATGGCGCTGAGAGATAGTCTCCATTCTCCAGGCGCGTCATGCCTGGGACTGTGAGAGGGAGGACAGGTATGTTGTCAGGACTTTCACAAAGAGGAGCAGGCAAAGAGGCATTCAATAGGGTGTGAACCCTGACACTTCTGTAAAAACTCTGAAAACAAGGGGAGGTTCTGACCATCAAAGGAAATAACAGACCTATTGGTTTTATGCTAAACCACTGGGGGGAAGGGGCAGGGGAGCTGCAATGGCTAGGTCCTCTCGTTCCGTCCATGCATTGCACATCTTCCCTTTTCTGTGAATCCTGGGGTACTCGTTGGCTCACTCTCATTGCAGCCACTCAGCCTGGAAGGTGCACTGCGGGGGAATGCATGCGTCCCTGAACACAGCGGCTGAAAGCATGGTCTTTGGAATCAGAGCAGAGTTTGAGTCCTGGCTTGGCTACTTCCTTTCTGTCTGTGCTTAGCCATGTCACTTGACCTCTGTGAGTCTCAGTCTACTCATCTATAAAATGGAGATAAAAATAGCTTCAGCTCCGGAGAACTGGGAAAATTAAGATGATTCCTCGTAAAATGTTTAGAAAGTGTGGAACACAGTCAGCTGTCAACAAATATTGGCTTTAAATGTTTTGATTTTCAATTAGGAGATTAGAGAGATTTCATTCGTTTGCAAGTTGGAATGGCTGGCTGCATCCCAGGCATGTTTGGGGAAGTTGCCTCTATTTCCGTCCGGCCATTCTCACAGCAGCCAACAGTGGGTTTTGCACGGCGGCAGCCCCCCATTGCCCGGAGCAGAGCCCAGTTCTCTATCCCCAGGCTGACGATAGCAATCATGAAGGCCCTGCTCCTATTTCACAGTTGGGCAAACAGAGGCACAAGAAGTTGCTGAGACTGTCCTCAGATCACAGAGCAAAGTAGCCGCTGAACAAGAACTCACACTCACAGCCCTGTGGGGGGGGCCCCACCCCAGACCTTAGGCTCTTCCTGTCAGGGAAAGCAGCAGTTAGAGGAGGGAAGGTCAAGGAGCATGAAGAGGTCCTCCAAAGTCCATTTGCCCTGGAATGAGCCACACCTATTCCTCCATGCCCTCCCTCTCCTGCAGTGGCCCACTGTGTTCACTCAGCACACATGTATTGAGTATATGAAAGCAGGACCCTAGCTCACCAGACTTCTCATGTTGTCAGCTCGGCTCTGAGATGAGCTGCTGGGGGACTCAGGCAGAATTGAGTTTGGGGATGAAGTAGGGTGGGAAAAAGACGTTTCTTTCTCTCAGCTTTGGTGTGTCATCAGCTGAAGAGATAGTAACAGCCAGCATTTACTGAGTACTTACTAAGTGTCAAGAACGAGCTAAGCGTCAGAGCTAGAAATTGAACTCTGGAAGTGGAACCGCAGAGGCCACACACTGTCACCTTGAGAACCCATGTGTCTGCAGCTGCCGCACATGTCAGAAAAGGAGACAAGTGCCACAGCCAGCTCCCTGACTGGCCTGAGTTTCCTCGGCTTCCTGTGAACCCAGAGTCTCTCCCCATACCAGCTCCTTGGGCCACCGGAGAAGCTGCCACCTACTTGGAGCGGGTCCCTGCCCAGCTCCTCCCTCCCCCAGTTGATGTGAGCAGCCATTGTTTTCGTCTTTGATGAAAGCTGTTGGAGAAATAAGGCAGCTGGTTTAAAACTGTGATGTTGCAAGTTCTAGAATGATCTAGAATTCCAGTTAGATAGCTGGATTTATCTGGTCCTTATTCCCTGAGCTCCACTAGCTGCCAACTCAGCTGCCCTTTCTCCCTCCCTCTCCTGCCCCCATCCCACTGAGCTCCCATCCACCTGGCTCTCTTGCTGGGCAAGCCCACAGCTGCACTGGACAGCTCATTTTGCACTGATATATGTTGTAATTGCATCAGTTCTGCCCTGCGTTCCCCTCTGGGGCTGCTGCTCTCTGAGAAGATCACTGAAATGATCAAAATGAATATGACGTATGGCATACCAGTCAATACAGACAGCTGCCAGGGGCATGAAAATGCAGACCCCTGGGCCTGCTGAGCTGAATGGCCAGGGGTGGAGCCTGGAATCTGTATTTTCAGGTCAGGATTTTATGACACGAGGTTAGATTTGGAATCACTATCTACTTCCTCATTGGAATCCAGGCGCTCCTTCCACGCCACTCCTTTTCGTTAGCTTCCAAGTCCCTCGTCTTTGGGTACCTTGCTCGTCCTTTACACCTTTATACCTTCAAGTTCTCTCCTCATTTGATAATATTTACAAGATGTTGATAATATGGCAGGCACTGGGGAAGGCCTTTTATCTCCACCTTTGAAATGACCCTCTAAAGAAAGAATTCTGAGTCCTGTTTTACAAATGAAGAACCCCTCCCCTCCCCATCCTCTGCCTGGCTCTCTCTGGCCCCAGAGCCCACAGCTGCACTGGACAGATCATTTGCAGTGATATATGTGGTAATTGCATCAGTTCCACCCTGTGTCGCCCGCCAGGATTCAAGGACAGGCAGGCTAGTTCTAAAGCCAGTGCCTGGCCAGGCATGGTGGCTCATGCTAGTAATCCCAGCACTTTGGGGGACTGAGGCAGGAGGATCACTTGAGCCCAGGAGTTTGAGGTTGCTGTGAGCTAGGATGACGCCACGGCACTCTAGCCCGAGCAACACAGTGAGACTCTGTCTCAAATAAATAAACAAACAAACAAATAAAACCTGTGCCTTGGGTTCATGGGTCGTATTTGCCACACTTTGCACAGTGCCTGGAAAATCATAAATATTCAATAAATATTTGTTAGTATGTAACTGAATGAATAAATAAATGAAAGAAGAGTCCGTGCTTGAAGTTAGGACACGTTCTCACACCAACCCCCATCTCCTCATCTCCCTTTCTATTTCTCTCTCTCTCTCTCTCTCTCACACACACACACACACACACACACACAAACACACACACACGCACAGAGGCACACACACATTGAGAATTTGGCCTCTGGGACATTTCATTTCCTTCCTACCCTGCCCTTCTCTGCATGTCCAGGCACTACCCCCTATCCCCACTTGGATGGTGACTCTGAGACTCTGACCCAGCCCTTGGGTACCCCAGATGCTCCCAGAGATTCAGCAGTAGAAATAACCTCCTGCCTTCTCTGTGACCCAAGGGCTACCAAGCTCTGCCCTTGGCTTCTGAGGCAGAAGGCTGACCCAGGACTGGCCCCAGGGCTCCTGGGAGTCTGAGACCCCTTTCTGCTCCTTCCAACAGCAACTGAGAACCAGGCCCTGAAGGCAGGAGGAGGGGTGCTTCTTGGTGAAGTGTTTTGGTGAAGTAGGAGGGGTCTTTTTGGATCCCAGAGCCCTACTCAGAGAAAACAGGGGAGGTTGGGAACTGGGATTTCTAGATGACTTGTTCATGGGACGATGAATTGTCTAACATTTCATCAGTTCTCCTAAAGTTATTCTTGTCTCCCAAGCCATCTGCTTATCTATTGCAATCTTGCAACAAAGAGAGCTCCTGGTAAACATCAGACCTCAAAGAATGAATGACAAAAGCTATCATTTATAAATCACTTGCTATGTACCAGGCGCCATATTATCTCATTTCATCCTTTCAATATACCTAAGAGGCAGTAATTATTACTAGCACTATTTTACCAATGAGGAATTAACTCAGAAAACTTGAGCAACTGCCCAAGGTCACATCACCACATAAGTGATAAAGCTGGGACTTGAACTAAAGTATGGTCAGTTCCAAGGTCCCCTTTCTTTCCCACAGAGCTGCCCAGGGAACCAGGCCCAGACTAGTACGCTCTTATATTGACTCTGTAGGAATTTATTTTTTAAACATTGCAGCTTAAACCTTGTGATGTGTGTATATAAATTGACTCCCCTCTCACCCCTAGTTAGGGGTTAGCTAGCATCTGAAGTGCTCTAATCAGGAACCTGCACTCCAGAGCTTGGTTACATGAGCACTTCGAGCAATATCCAGATCTACACCTGAGGGCTTAACGTGCTTGAGGGATGCTAGAGATAATTTTTCATCGGTAAAATAAGTGATTTTCAAAACTTGGAGTTGACCAGGAAGATTACCTGCTCTGGCATGCACAAGGTGTAAGAACCAGACCAGGCCAACTGCCAGACTCCTTGGAAGCAGGTTGTGACTGTTTTGTGCCTGCTTGACAATATATGTATATTTGGCAGGATCTGGCCCTAGCCATTTTTAATATCCCACCTGTAGGAGGTTATAGAAGAGAAGACAAATGGCCTCCACTCAGCTCTCATGTCTACTGCTAATACAAGAACCCAACAATTGACGAAAGGAAGGCCAAATTGGTTCAGACTAGTTGACAGTGGGTGCCCATCCTGGCCTCATCTCTTCTCACAAGACTGCCCTAACTGATCCTTCAACTCAGGGCATTTGATGTCCCATCTCTCTGCTCCATCCTCCATTTTCCATTGTCAGGCCACCTTTAATAATAAGCTAACAATATGAACTTTAGGTGTGGTGGTGGGTACCAGTTCTCCATGGATCCTTCGAGTGTTCTGGGGCCTTTCCAGTAGGCTTCTGGGGCTCCCTGCTACCACCCAGCACTGCTGCTCTCCTTCCACCACAGCACCAGCCAAAGGTGGAGCCCAGGTGGCCTTTTCTTTATATCAGCTCTGCAAAATCCCTTTCTGTAGGATTTAACTCTGGGACTGTGGTGACTTCCTCATAATCCTGCTTATTCCTCCAACTCTCAAATATTCTGACCTCAAGGGTAGCAGTGGTAGGAAATAATTTCTCCATTTCACAATAGGACAAATTGAGGCAGGAAGCAAGGAAGTGGCTTAGCCAAGCTTATAGTCATGGGAATCTAATAGAGTACCTGGAACAACTTAAACTCAGCTACTATAAACGAATGAAAGGGAGGGAGGGAAGGAGGGAAGAAGAGAGGGACATCAGCGTGGGCTGATGCTATTGTCTGCATTTGGCTAGTGACCACAGTTTGACAGTTTGAGTCTCAGTTCCATGGAAGGCTACATAGAAAGTGCCTTAAGACAGAAAGATTGGCTGGGCACAGTGGCTTATGCCTATAATCCTAGCACTCTGGGAGGCCGAGGTGGGAGGATAGCTGGAGCTCAGGAGTTTGAGACCTGCCTGAGGAAGACTGAGACCCGGTCACTACTAAGCATAGAAAAATTAGCTGGGCATCATGGCGTGTGCCTATAGTCTCAGCTACTTGGGAGGTCGAGGCAGGAGGATCGCTTGAGCCCAGGAGTTTGAGGTTGCAGTGAGCTATGGTGACACCACTGTACTCTACCCGGAGCAACAGAGTGAGACTCTGTCTCAAAAAACAAACAAACAAACAAAAGACAGAAAGATTGTGGGGGGAAAAAAATGTCTCACACATCCCAACCCTTAATCTCAGGGTTCAATTAGAGATGGGCTAGCTTAGAGGTCCCCATGGATTCATCCCTGGGTGGGTTGGTGTGGAGGCTGTGGTTGAGGGTGCCCAGGATCTAGGCCTCCCTGGAGCCAGAACGGCGGCCTCTGCTGATTGGACCAATGGGGAAGGAGGAAGAGAAACCAGAAACCCAACTAGAGGACCTTGGGAGGGAGGCAGATAGGACCATCCCAGGCTGCCTGCATGAGGTGGCTGGGGTCAGGTAAGGAGGAAACCACAACAGGCTGATGGAACAATCCCTAACGTTAGATGGGAAACTCTATTCGGCCCTCTGATATCCCTGTTGGCTGGTTATTGATTAACTGCAGTGCTCCAGAAATGCCAGGGTCCAGGGATGTAGGAGTCACTCTCCCCGTGGAGCAGGGGAAGGGATGAGCTTATTCTCCTCTAGGCATCCGTTCACTCTGGTGAGTACTAGTAGAGACCAATACTAATAAATAGAAGGGCTACATAACACAGCTATAAAGGACATTATTGGGACAACTGGGAAATTTAAATGTGGCCTACGTAGTAGACGATAGCATTACATTGATGTTACATTTCCTGACTGTGATTATGTTAGGAGAATACCTTGTTCTTAGGATGTACATGCTGCAGTATTTAGGGGTGAAAGATCACAATGTATAAAACTAACTCTCAAATAGTTTAGGAAATATATAGATGTATGTACGTATATATATATATAGAGAGAGAGAGAGAGAGAAAGTAAATGTGGCAAAATGTTAATAATTGGTAAATCTAGATGAAGTGTTATGGGTATTCAGTGTACTGTTTTTTTGGTTTTTTTATTGATATATAATAGCTGTACATATTTTGATACCTGTATGCAATGTGTAATGATCAAATCAGGGTAAGTGATACCGTCGCCTCAAACATTTATCTTTTCTTTTTGTTGGGAACTTTACAAATCTTCTCTTCTAGCTATTTTGAAATATACAATAAGTTATTGTTAATTCAATGTACTAATTTTACAACTTCTTTAGGTCTTAAAATTTCATAATAAAAATTTGGGGGGAGGAATCACTATCACATACTTATTGAGCAATTAATGGATCCCAAAATTTATGTAGCTCTATTATCTGATTTAATCTTCAACCCCACAGAAAGTCATTGATTTTCATATCAAAGATAAGGAAACTGAGTCCCAGAGAGGGTAAGGAACTTGCCCAAGTTCACAAAGCTGAGATTAAAACAGAACCCAAAGAAAGAGGGAGGTCCCATGGAGAAGTGCTGTTGGGACAAGGACAGCAAACATTTTCTGGAGCACTCACACATAGTGTAGGTTGGTGCTGTCTCCTTTGAGGGCCATTTGGCAACATCTTTTGAAATTTAAAATCCACATTGTGTTTAGAGCTAGTGATTCCACTTCTAAGTATTAAACCATAAAAATAGTCCCATATGTGAAACAAGAAGTATGTATTAAGGTACTCATGGTAGCAAGGTACATAAGAACCAAAGATTGGAAACATCTCAAATATTCATCATTAGGAATATTAGGAAACCACTAAAAAAGGCAAAGGAGGTCTAAATGCTGATATGTCACACTTCGAGTCAACAAATGATAATGTCAAGAGAAAAAAAGCAAGAGATATTTCTTTAGTATTAAAATGTAGATGTGGGCCAGGCTGGTGTCTCACACCTGTAATCCTAGCACTTTGGGAAGCTGAGGCAGGAGGACTATTTGAAGCCAGGAGTTCAAGACCAGCTTGAGCAACATAGCAAGACCTCGTCTCTACAAAAATAAAAATAAAAATAAAAATAATTAGCCGGGCATGGTGGCTCATGCCTGCAGTCCCAGCTACTCAAGAGGCTGAACTGGGAGGATTGCTTGAGTCCAGGAGTTTGAGGTTGCAGTGAGCTACCATGATGCCATTGCACTCTAGCCAGGGCAACAGAGTGAGACCCGTCCCAAACAAACAAACAAACAAATAAAAAAAAGTGGATGTGAATACATGCACATGAATACATATGTATTACAAATACATATGAATACATGAATACTTATGTATGCATAAAATATGTTCAAAGGACACACACAAAAACTTTTAACAATAGTTGGGTTGGGGAGGGGTGATCTCGGGGAGAAAGGACAGGATAGGAGGAAGACATTTTTCATGGTTAACCCTCTGTATTAGTTGAAATATACACCATGTGCCTGAATACCTATTAAAAGTGGATAAATAAATGAATGAATCTCCCTGTAGCAAAATCCAGACGACTTGCTTTTGAGCTTCCTTAGGCAACTTCTGGAGTGTTGAAAGGGATAGCAGGGGCCAGTGTCCCACAGAATGCTGGCTGATCTATACCAGTCCCCAAGAGCTATAAAGCCATTTGCAAATTCAGCCCTTGGAGTCCCACTGGCCCAGTTAAACTTTCACCCTCAGCCTCCTGGACTACCAGGACCAGCTTTCCTTAGTGTTTGTGCTCTGAAAATTGTGCATGAGAATCCGCCGCAGAGCTTGTTAGGCAATTTCCCTGTCCCACCCCCAGATGCAGATTCAAACCCGGGGTGGGGCCGGGGGATTCTTCACGGGTCCCTGGGCTGAGACTTCCAACGCCCATTTGGAGAAACAAGCCCTGCTGGTGATTTGCTTCTGTTCAGGCCTTGACTGAGATTGCCTGCAGGGTTGGGGAAGAAAGCTGTTTTGAAACGCGGATCCTTCGCAGCAAGCCTGTCTATTTGCATCTTCCTTACCTAACCAAATGTTGAGGGTTCCAATTCCCTCTGGGTGTGGGATTACATTGGGTGAACCATGGGACTGCTAAGGCCAGCGGAGGGCACGCTGATGACTGCCCTGCTAGCTGCCTGGCAGGCAGTGTCCTGCCGGCCTCTCTGGCTTCCTGGCCAGAAAATAAATAATACGTACATAAGCAAGTTACCCTCTGGGCTACGGTGACTTTATTTTTTCTCCTTCTCTTCCAAATTACAAAACAGAACATTTGGTCTGCCAGTGGGACAGACTGTTCGAAATAAGGACTTCTGTTCCAAATATCCGGGCGTTACAGTTCTTACAGGTGGCCAGACAAATCCTTTGGCGGGGAAGGTCTGGTCTGGTCCCCCAGCCTGCGCGGGTCCCAAGCTATTATTAATATATTAATATTTGGGGCGGTGCAGATCCCAGGGGCGCCCTGGCAGCCCCTCGCGGCAGCTGGCTCAGCCTCCGCAGAGAGCTCAGGGCCTCAGTCGAGGAGACCGCCGCCGCCCCGGGACCCCGCAGCCCTCCCCGCCGCCCCAGGGACGAGCCCAGCGGTGCGGAGAGGTGGGAGGCTGGGGCCTGCTGAGGTCATTTCCTGTGCCTCTCCGCGAGCTGCCTGCAGAGCCGAGCTCCGCGCTCTGCCTTTAAGGAGCGGGAGGGGAGCCGAGGGGAGGAGGGAGCCCGGCGGAGCGTTGAATGGGGCGCCGCGAGGCTCGGGCAGCTTTGTGCAGCGAGCCCGCGGGCACCCCTCCCGCGCCAGCCTCGGCCCGCCCCGCCCACCGCGACCCCTGCTGCAGGGGAGCGGAGACCCGGCGGCCGCTCGGGACTCGGACGAGAGCGACGCAAGGTCAGCGGCGGCGGCGCGCCGAGGGCGCCCGTGTGCCGGGTGCGCGGCGAGGACGCCCGCCAGCTCGCGGAAGGTGAGCGGCTCTGCGCGCCCGCCGGCCGGGGGTGGACTCGGGGGTGTGCCGGCCGGGGAGGGCGCTAGGCTGGGCGGCGGGGACGCGCTCCCTCCGGCCGGGAGGGCGACCCGGAGCAGGTGCCTCCGTACCTGGGAGCGAGCTCCCAGCGGTGGGGAGCGCCGGGAGCCGCGGCCGGGCTTGGGGAGCCGGGAGCCCCTGGAGACCCGCGCCGCGAGGTCAGAAGTAGCCTTCCTGGGGAGGACCTGGAGTTTGGGACTGGCTCGATCAGTTGTTCTCGGGAAGCGCCCTCGAGGCATACGTGCAGGCTCCCACTTTGTTGTTGGCGCTCGCTCGCTTTCACCCCTCCCGAACCCCTCCCCACCTCACCTTAGGTTTTTTCTTTTATTTCCCCTGTAATTTCTGGGTGGTTCTATTAGGGGGTCCAATAGGTCAGGATCGACTCTTAGAGGCCGGTCAGCCAAGCAGAAAAGAGAACAGGTTTGGCTCCGAATGACACCTGGAGCATTATGTCCTAGGAGTCTTAGGAATCGGTCACCAGAGACCGAGGTGGGGTGGGGGAACCTAATAGGGGTGGCAGAGGCGGTGAGAACGCTCATCTGGAAGAAGAATCCTCTTGTTGGATTTCTATCTGCCAGGGTATCTTCTTCGTAAGCTTTTTGCTATGAATCCGCCACATGAAACTCTTCCGGATAGAGCCTTGATTCCAAAAAACGCTGGAAGATCATTTAAATAACTCTCTCAATGGAAGAGTTATCAGTTCCTTCAGTCAAACTTTTTGGACCATATTCTATGTGCCAGACACTGTGTGTAGTGCTGGTAACATCACTTAACACTTTAGAGAACATCAATTTTAGTGTTTCCACGTATTATTTAATCCCCATTTTACAAAGGAGGAAACTAAGACTCAGAAAAGTGACTTGCTCAAGGTCACATAGCTGAAAAGTGGAAGAGAAATGACTGCAACCCAAGCCTCCTTCCTAAATTACAAATGTAGGGTTTGGTCCACTATCTGCCACCCTCCCACAGGCCACTGCAGGGGTCTGCTTAGAGCTGGCTTATGGTGGGGTGCACCCCATGGTTCTCAAATTCATTGAAACCGGCAACTGAGCTAAAAACCTGTGGTGCGTTTTTCGCCCTCTTCAGAAGTCACCAGCTACAGGGGAGAAGTATGTCCCTCCCACCCCACTCCCCCGTGGCGCCTTCCTCGGTACCATTCCCTTTCTTTTCTCTAGGGGGCTGAGCTCCGTGTGAACGTGTGCTCCTTAGGGGTTGGAGATGCAGGCTTTATTCCTGTGGATGCTAAGGTGCCAGGATTCCCTCACCCCTCTTTTGGGTGATTTCACCAAAGGCTGCCTGCTGAGCCAGCCGCTGGGCCATCTTGCCTGTCTATCAAAAACTAGTTCAAAACTGACCTCCTCTGTGGGGAAGCAGGCACTTATGCCTGGCTGAAGCATGAATTAGGAGAACCTCAGGGGAGGGCAATTTGAACTGTCTGGCAATTTCTAGTGCCAGACATCCCTTTGAATTCTACAATTAAATTTAAATTCTACTTATTTAAATTCGACCACAATTCCATTTCTGGGACTTTATCCTTTAGATATACTCTGATGTATGTGAAATAATGTGTATCATATGAAATTATGTGAAATGATATGTATCACTGAATATTCATTGCAGCTTTGTTTATTTTAGCAAAAGGTTGGAACATCCCAAATGTCCATCAGTAAAGGGCCCTTAAATAAGATCATATAACGGCCACACAATAGAACATGTTAAAGCTCTTAAAAAGCACAGAGGGGGAACCAAAGCAGAAGGATTGCTTGAGGCCAGGAGTTCGAAGCTACGGTGAGCTATGATCATGTCCCTGCACTCTAGCCTGGACAACAGAGCGAGACCGTGTCTCTTAAAAAAAAAAAAAAGGCACGGAGAGAAAATGTGGCAGATGTGGGTGTTGATAGAGGAAGATTTCTAAATTAATTTGTTAAGTACAGTGTGTATGCCACATATATGTGAATGCTTGTATAATATATACACTATCTCTGAGAGAACATACAAAAACCCCTAACAGTGGTTGCCTCTGGGGAGAACCATGGCTAAAGTATAGGAATGGGAAGAAGCCTTATTTTGCACTGCATACCCTTTTGTTCAATACTAAAAAATAAATAGATACAATAATTTTTAAAAATCACATGACCTCCTCCTTGAGGTGGATCTGGTGGTGAGCACATCTATGGGCTACATCTCTTATGTTGGTTTGCCATTTATTCATTGATAGTAATAATAGCTGTCATTTATCAAGTGCTTACTGTGCACCGGGCTTTTGTGATATCTCTTTTAATTCTCAAGAAAATCCTGCATTATGTAATCTATGGAATTGCCATTTTTGAAGGTCAAAAAATGGTTAAATGTTGACAATTTCCACAACAAAGCCCTCCAAAAAAAAAGTTGGCGGTTTCATATGGCTCAATCTAATATTAGTGCCCTCATTTTCTTTTTTTTTTGAGACAGAGTCTCACTCTGTTGCCCTGGCTAGAGTGAGTGCTGTGGGCGTCAGCCTAGCTCACAGCAACCTCAAACTCCTGGGCTCAAGCTATCCTTCTTCCTCAGCCTCCCGAGTAGCTGGGACTGTGCCACCATGCCCGGCTAATTTATATATATATATATATTTTTTATTAGTTGTCCAGATCATTTCTTTCTATTTTTTTTCTTTTAGTAGAGACAGGGTCTTGCTCTTGCTCAGGCTGGTCTTGAACTCCTGACCTTGAGCGGTCCACCCGCCTTGGCCTCCTAGAGTGCTAGGATTACAGGCGTGAGCCACTGCGCCCGGCCCCAGTGCCCTCATTTTCAAATACCGTTGCCTTGAATTTCAAAATGGAACTGAGGTTCAGAGAAGTTGGGCAAATGGCTTAAGGTCACGGGATTATTTAGTGCCTGAGCCAGTAATCAAACCCAGGCCTATTGGTGCCAGCTATTTTTGTTCTCAAGGGGTGCCGTACCTGGTTGTCCTGGCCCTTTCTTTCAGTATTTAGATCCCTGAAGCCTGGGACATGCTCACCTCTTTCTTTGTCTCCCCCAACATAGTGTGAAATGTGATGCAGGCACCCAGTAGCGGTCAAATGCATGTTACTGGCTTGGTCAGATGACAATGCTGAGATCAGAGGGAGTTGTCCCCTGTGTCTGCTCCTCCCAGCTCCATCCCCAAAAGGGAACACAAAGCTCTTCATTTCCCACAATTGGGCAAAGCTGTCAGCTTAGCCTAGCAGAGCACTTTTAGGAGATGGTGGTAGCCTATCACTAGCAAGTGGAAATCACAAAAGATACACTCAGGGAATGAACCATAGTAGGGTAACACAGGAGAGCTCAGTAGAAATTGTACACATAACAGAAGCCCTGTTATCTTCTGATGTCTCCTGCATCCTCTGCAAGATACAAACAATCAGCTTTCTGGGGCCTGCAATGATCTCTGACCTCTTCCTTTAGGCTCCTGTACTGGTTAGCTACGTTGCAGGGAGATACCAAGATATTCAGACTATAGACTTGAGCCTTGAAAACCACAGAATCTTTTTTTTTTTTTTGAGACAGAGTCTCACTCTGTTCCCCGGGCTAAAGTGCGGTGGCGTCAGCCTAGCTCACAGCAACTCAAACTCCTGGGCTCAAGCGATCCTCCTGCCTCAGCCTCCCAAGTAGCTGGGACTATAGGCATGCGCCACCATGCCCGCCTAATTTTTTCTATATATTTTTAGTTGTCCAGCTAATTTCTTCCTATTTTTTAGTAGAGACGGGGTCTCACTCTTGCTCAGGCTGGTCTCGAACTCCTGAGCTCAAACGATCCACCCGCCTCGACCTCCCAGAATGCTACGATGACAGGCGTGAGCCACCACGCCCGGCCCACAGGATCTTTATTCATCTTTATATCCTCAACCTTGCACATAGGAATCACTGAAAAGTTGGTTGAATTTAAATTTATTTGTTTATTTTTAATATATACCTACCATGGAATACTAGGTCGAATTAAATTTAATCTCAGCATTTTGTCAGTTTCTGGTCAAATCCCCAAACTTAACAGAGAGATCCCAAGACAAATTTGTGTTTGCTCAGATATAGGCCCTGAGTTTGAAGTCATTTAATGACTCCGTGTGTCTTCTTCTCACTACCCATCCTACCCCCAGCTCCTGCCTCTGAGGCACATCCCTACTGTGGCTTCAGTCTAGGGTGTTGGAGGATTTAGGGAATTCCAAAGCAGGCGTCAAGGCCATGGCGGCCATATGGCTCACCTTCCCAGTAGTTTAGTGTGCTGGGCACCAGTGGAATCCAAACAACTGGGTTTCACAAGAATGGCCATGAGTTGATGATCACTGTAGCTGTGTTTTGGAGACAGGAATTTATTGTACTATGCTCCCTACTTCTTATGTATGTTAAAGTGTTTCAGAATAAAAAATGAAAAGAACAATTGAGCTGAGTTTTGTTCCCCGCTCACTTCCCCTCTCTCTCATTTCCCCATTTATTTTTGCCATTAATGTTGTATTTATTTTAGGCTAGCCTGGTAGTATGAGACACCACCACTGCTAAAGTATTATCATGGAAAGAGGACAGTTCTAGATGTTGGGAGATCAGAATTCTTGGCCCTGCTCTGCTACTCCTTAGCTCGGTGTCTCTAAGCAAGTCATAGATGTGATGAGTGTTCTTGTCTGCTGATTGTGAATAATTGCACTTGTCCTCCATCTTGGGGATAATGAGAGAAATAACACACACATGACAGTGCCTTGAAAAGTTACGAACCGTTCTGCAAATATAAGGTATTCGTTTCTGCGTATCCTTGTGCATCTTTATGGGAGGTACAAGTGCAAGCTGACTGAGCAGGTGAGGTTCAACTCACTGGTATCTTCCCTTAACATCCCTTGTTTTATAGCTGTTGCTCCGACCACCTGCTTCTGTCGGAAGAGCCTCTGGGCCTTCAGCTTGGCAGCAGGCACCTTGCTCCAGATATGTTTCAAAACCTCTTGGCTCTCCTCACATGCCGAGGCAAGCCTAGCACGAGTCCCAGCCTCCTCAGGAACTTGCCAACATCCCCAAAGCAGGGAGAGGATTAACCATCCACTTGATCAGGTTAGAACTGTGATGTCATGGAGATGCTTGACTGGAGAAAGCACTCCTAAAGTTCAGGGATAATCTCGGAGATCAGGGGTAGGCAGACAACAATGACATATTTTATTTCCAAAGTCCCTGGAGATTTTGATAATTCGGGTTTTCACTCTGTCCATGGAATCTAAGCAGCAGCTTTGATAATCAGTAGGTGGGAATTAAAATTAATCAAACTGTTTCAACTACACAAAGGATTAAGTTTCTCCTGCCCCTCCATATTACTTTTGTGCTTTTACTGTTGTTCTTTAGCCCTGGGCTAAGTTGCAAGACTCGCAGGTCCTAGTCTCAGATCTGCCATTTTTTTTTCTATTTATACAAGGAAAAGCACAATCTCCTTAAAGGACAAAGAAAATCAAACATGAAGCCTCCCAGCCTTCTCTGGGAGCCCTATAAGGTTCTGTTGTCTTTTCAGCTGTGATCTTAGCTCAGAGAAGGTCATGTTTTGTTTTTGTCTTTTGTCTTCCTGCCCGTTCCAGTTGGTCCCAGTCTTTTGAGGTGGGGATCGCTGGAAGGTCACAATGTCGGGATTGTTTGGGTGATAGGGCTGGGAGAGGGGAGGGCTGAGGTCATGTGTGCAGTGTTCTGAGGAGCCAGAACCGGAAGACTCAAGACACCCCCGCCTGTCAGTGGTTTAATTGTTGGGCCTTTCTCTACAGACCTATGGACCTTAATTTTTAAATGAAAAATCAGGACACATGGTAAGTGTCAGTGCTTATGGAGATTATGAGGTCAGGATATTTGAGCCCAGGATGCCTGGGAAAATCTGGGATATAGATTCACCCTAGTGCTAGGGCTTCTGAAAGATCCAACAAAGTATTTCTCTCATTGACAGTCCACTTCGCTCTTTGAGAAATCAGAATTCTTTCCATTTTTTGGATGGGTAAAGAGCACAGTGGCTAAGAACAAGGACTTCAGAACCAGAATTCCAGCCTCACTACCTACTAGCTGTATAACTACCTAAATTCGCTTCTCTGTTCCTCGGTGTCCTATTGTGTACCTGTGGACAATAGTGCCTGCCGATTGTCTCATCGGCTTCATGAGGATTAAAGAGGATACACATGCCTGGCATACAATAAGGACTCAATAAATGGTAGTTATTTGTAATGTATAATGAGAGGAAGATACCTGTAAAGGTCAAATGTGAGGGGAGAAGCACTATTGGTGATACACTCATCAAAAGAAGGCTTACTTTGCACTATGATCTTGTTTGGCAACAGTACAGGAGGTGGCTGGGTTTTCCGAGGCCATGTGGCTCCTGAGGAAGGAAAAGGGGATTTAAAAAAACAACAGATTTTTATTATGGAAAATTCCAGGCATATATTCAAGTAGAGAGACCAGTATAAAGAACTCCCATATACCCATCTTCAAGAATTATCAACATTTTGACAAATCTTATTTGATGTGTCTCCACTGCTTCTTACCTCTAACCACGGAAGACTTTAAAGCAAATACCAAACATTATATCATTTCACCTGTAAATCCTATTTATCTGTAACAGATGACATTAAAAAAATATTAACCTAAATATTAACAATCATTCCTTAAAATAATCTAATACTAAGGTGGCTATATGTCATGGTTTGGGACAGACCAAATTTATGCTTATTGCCAAGTGTCATTATTGATGCCCTAGAAGAAGGGGGATTTTTAAAATCCTGATGATGGACGTGTCTCCCAGGCCTCTTCTCCTTCTGCTCACTCTGCCAGTACCTCTTCTCCCACGTACACTCAGCCATCCTTTTCCCTATTCTCATCCTCCACCCAGTTTTTCTTTTCTAAAATATGTCCAGGAGGCATCTAGGTAAATCCCCCTGGCTGGGGATATTATAGGTGTCTACTAGATTTGTTCTGCATTTGTACCAAGTTTTTTTCCTGAAGACTTGTGTCTTTCTCTAGAGGCCGCAGCAAAATATCTAGCAGTTTTCTGGTTTGCATCTTATAACTTGAAGGAGAGGAGAGGGTAGGAGGAATCCGTTCCAAACCAGGATGATTCAGTGACAACAATTGGCAGAATCCCAACTAAATAGAAAATTGTCAAGGAAATGCAAAGTATTATATTTTCTTTCTATTTTTTTCTCATCTAACATCTACATAGGTGGAGTAGAATAAGAAATAAAGTGGGAGCCAGGATTCTGCCTCTCATTAGCTATGTGACTTTGGATGAATCTGTTACCCACTTTAAGCCTACCCCAAACACATCCCCCCTCCCAAGTCATTCCCCTTCCCTGTCCCCGTGTATCCATATATCAATTGGCAATTATGACTACATTGCAATTTTGTAATTAGACTTTCCTAAGAGTTCCTTGAAAAACTCAAAGACAGAGGACATCTTATTTACTTTCGCATCTCCAGGGCCTAGAACAATGTCTGGCACACACACGGTTGTTGAATGGATAAGTATGTGTTAAATGGATAACTGAATGAAAAACAAATGAGCCCTACTTTTTTTTTTTTTTTTTTTTTTTTTGGTCTCTAAACCGTTTATTTTCCCTGCAGGAGGACTGGGTGTCGGGGGGCGGGGCGGGGGGGCGGACATGAACACTGTGGATGGCGGGCCCAGGCCCGGCCAGCGCGGCTCAGGCGAAGGTGGAGTTGTTCCAGCCCACGTTGGCCGCGTTCATGTCGTAGTAGTTGATGTAGACCCTGTCCGGGCTGATGCGCAGGCGCTCGGCCAGCAGGCCGCAGAGCAGCTTGCTGTAGCCGCGGTTCTGCGCGCCGCCGCCGATCTTGCCGATGCTGTGCAGGCTGCAGAGCGCACACGGCTCGCTGGAGCCGCCGAAGGCCATGAGCTGGTCCGGGACCACGTGCACCGCGATGTACTGCGGAGGGAGGGCGCAGTGAGCCCGCCTCAGCGACCGCGCAGAGCCCCGGCGTCCACTTCGGGCCCGAGCCACCGTCCCCCCACCCCCGCCCCGCCCGAAGTCGCCTTCCCAGACCCCGGCCCGGGACCACCCAGCCGGCGGGCACGCCGCTTCCGGTCCCCTCGCGGCAAACCTGGGGCGGCTTGCCCGTGGCCTGCGCCAGCTGCTGGGTGAGCTCGGACAGGAACCCGTCCGGCACCGAGGCGCGGGGAACGTTGGTGTTCACGACGAACATGGGCATGGTGGCAGACGAGCAGCAACACCGGCACCGGCACCGGGACAGACGCACAGACTCGAGCCCTACTTTTTGCTTCTGTCAAAATGCGACTAGGTCCTCCGTAAGGTTTCTCAGGTTTCCTGGTTTCCAGAGGCTGTCAACTGTCAACTGTCCCTAACTTGGGACTGAGCAGGATAGCCTGCGCTGAGAAAGACAGGGATGTGGCCGAGGGGGAACAGGGACGGACTCCCTTCCCCAATCCTGTTTTCTCTGTCCTGCTTTGGTCCCCTCCCGTCCTTTCTGTGCTGAACTCCTTCTCATGCTCTCATTTCTCTTTTCCTCTCTTTGTGTGCTGGTTCTTAGGGCTCCCTGGACTATCCAGAAGCCGATTCTATCATGGCAGAACTCAAGGTGGAGACTCGGGCCAGTGTAGACTGGCAGAAACGCTGCCTGGCCCTGGAAACACAGCTTTTCCGGTTCCGCCTCCAGGCCAGCAAGATAAGGGAGCTGCTGGCTGACAAGGTGAGTCCCAGGGAGCAGGGAGCTGCCTCTCCTTGTGGCAGAGGTCTGTGGCAGAGCGGGCCAGTGTTAGAGAGGAAGAGTCGGGGAAAATAAACTTTCCATAAGATGCTTTGCAGCACATGCAAAGTGAAACCCGAAGTAGTTTGTTTTGTTTTGAGATCAAACTCTGAGCAATTTCCTAAGCTGTCATCTTGCATTCTTTTCTGCCCTGCCTCATCTGGCACACCAAAGGAATGGTGCAGATCTCCTTGGTCCTCCACCACCTCTGGAGTCACTTGTGGCTACCGTGGAGAGGTTCTATCATTCCCTTAACATTTCTTCCTCGGCGCAGGGGAGGATGATGTTTTAGGAGAGAAAAGTGGAAATCTCCACCCTTCTGTTCACCCTTTATTAAGCATATGAGCTACAGAAGGCAGCCTGGTTTCCTGGTGACAAGGACACAGGCTTTGGAGCCAGACCTACCTGGTTCTGCCGCTTACTAGCTATTGTGACCCTGGGCAAATCCCTTCCTTTCTAAGGCGAGAACACAAATGTCTACCTCTCAGAGTTATTTTGAGAATTATATCACATCACATATATAAAGGTCCTGGCACGGAATAGGTCTTAAATTGGAAAAATTTTTTCTTTAGTCTTGGGTGGGCTGGTCTGGGAAACTGACCACCTTTCATAATGTTTCTATGGGAAGATACATTCTAAACAACTGACTTTCAGAGATATTTTTGAGCATAACCCATCTAAAGAGTGGAGACCTGCACTTAAAATATATTTATATACATATCTTGGTTGGGCATGGGCATCCTAGCACTCTGGGAGGCCGAGGCAGGAGGATCAATTGAGCTCAGGAGTTCGAGATCACCTTGAGCAGGAGCGAGACCCTGTTTCTACTAAAAATAGAAAAAATTAGCTGGGTGTGGTGGCCAGTGCCTGTAGTCCCAGCTACTTGGGAGGCTGAGGCAGGAGGATTGCTTGAGCCTGGGAATTTGAGGTTGCTGTGAGCTAGGCTGATGCCATGGCACTCTAGCCCAGGTAGCAGAGTGAGACTGTGTCTCAAAAAATAAAAAATATATTTATAGACATATCTTGGGTGAATTAACCATTCTTTACAGTTTTGTTGATAGTATCTATCTGTTTAGCAAACCCTTCTTTCATAGTTCAAAGGTAAAATTCAGCTCACCCCTCTGTAAGTAATATCAAATCTTGATTAGTAAAGCCTGAATAAGTGACCTTTTTTTTTTTTTTTTGATAGCTCTATAACCTGGAGTCCTGGAAAACAAGTCAGTGGTATCATTATGGCTATGGGGAGTGGTCCTGGACTAGCCTGGACTAAAACTCTTGAACCTTGGGTCTGTTGGCATTGTAGTTCCTGCTAGGTACTGCCGATAGAAAAGGTAAATTCAGCCATATCAGGGAAGGGCACAGGCCTTAGACAGTGGTTCTCAAAGAGTGGTCAGAACCACTTTGCCAGAACCCCCTGGAGAGCTTGTTAAGTGTGTATATTGCTGGGCCCCACCCCAGTCGTCTTGGGGTGTTGTTAATAATATACTGTGTTTAACAAGCTCCCAGGAAATGGTTTTTACACTGTAAAGTTTGAGGGCCCGGCCTCAGGCTATGGCACTGGGAGAGGAGTGTGAGAGAAGGAAAGGATAGGTAGGGATGGAGTCAGCCGAGAGGTCTGACTCAGAGGGAAGAGACTTCTGTTTCTAGTAATATGGACAACAGAATAACCTAAAAAAAAAAAAAACCCTGCTATGAAACACCTAGAAATTTCAGTCCATGCTGACAAATGTACTAAAAAAGAAAAAAAGAAAAAAAAAGAAACACCTAGAAATACTAGATTAAATATTTAAATTATCCTATGCAGACCTGAGCTGAACAAAGTAAGAAGGAAAAATGGAGTGGTTCTCAATTCTGGCAGCTGGGCCTGGGGGCTCCCTACAATAACTTAAGGTTTGAGGTTTGAATTTTAACATCTGTGGAGACAGAGATGAGATGTAGCCAGTTGGAAGTTGGAGCTGAAACAGACTTCCGCATAAAATCAGGACTATTAAAGGACTCATTTTAATAAAAAGGTAGACAAGAAAAAGAAAATCACCCACCAGCACACGGAGATGACAACAGCATCTCAGACTTAGTTAAGGCTCTGGTAGAAAAAAACAAAAGTACCGAGAAAGAAAAGTCTTCCCTGAGAACCAGATGATGATACTGGTTTAACATTAGCATTTATACTACGTGTGTGGTTCAGGAAGCCTAAGTTGAGGCCAGTGATACCCTTGGGAAACCTTATAGGAACAGAAACAAAACCTCAAGAAACCAGACCTCAACCCAGATCACACAGAATCTCCACAGGAAAAAAAAAGCCTAGTGAAGAGGAATATATAATCCAAAATGACTAAATACTTGAGGGAATAACCTACAGTGAATGAGAATCCATGTATACGCAAACAATTGGACTAGACTTCCAAGAACTTCTAGTAATAGAACTGTTGGCAAGAGACTATAAAATAAATGAGTTCAAAACTTTCAAAGACATAACAAAGAAATTGAAAACATAAGGGCAGGCACAGTGGCTCATGCCTGTAATCCCAGCATTTTGGGAAGCCAGCGCGGGAGGATCACTTGAGGCCAGGAATTCAAGACAACATAGCAAGACCCCTTCTCTACAAGAAATAAAAAAATTAGCTGAGCATAGTGGTGCCCTCCTGTAGTCCCAGCTATTTGGGAGGCTGAGGCAGGAGGATCACTTGAGCCCAGGAGTTTGAGGTTGCAGCGAGCTATGATCGTGCCACTATATTCCAGCCTGGGTGACAGAGCGAGACCCTGTCTCTTAAAAAAGAAAGAAAGAAAGAAAGAAATTGTAAACATGAGACAAGAACAAAACACTATCTGTAAAGATTAGGTAGACTTGAAAACCAAGTAAAACTTCTGAAGTGAAAGTGTTTTCATTGAAATTAAATTTTCCATGGAAAGATTAGACATCAGATTAGACACCATTGATGATAGACTTAATGAACAGCAAGACAGACCTAAGGAAATCATCCCAGAATGCAGCCCAGAGAAATAAAGATACAGAGGCTGAGATGTGGATGCTAGAATGACAAGATTCTGTATCCACCAAATAAGATTCCAGAAGTGGAGAAGAGAATGAAGGAGAGGCATTACTTGAAGAGATAATGGCTAAAAAGTTTCCAAACTTGGTGAAAGGTATGACACCTCAGATTCAGAAGCAGAATGAGTCTAAACAGTATGAATTTTTAAAAAGCCATGCCTCCTGTATTAGCTAGATGATAGGTTGGCTGCTATTAATGTAAGAACGAACCCAAAATAACAATGGCTTAGACCAGACTGACATTTCTTTCTTTCTCATGTAACATTCCAGGCATAAGCAGTCCAGCTCTAGGACGATGTCCTCTCATGTTTGAAGATGGTTCACTCCATATCCACATTCCAGCCCCTTCCCTGCAAGTCTGTGACCCAGAGATTGCATCTATTCTTTCTGCTCCTTTCCTGTTGGCCACATCTTATTCACATGGTTACACCCATCTGTAAGGAAGGTTGGGAAATGTAGTCTTTATTCTGCGTAAGCATGTGCTCAGCTAAAAGTTGAGGGTTCTGTTTATGTAAGAAAGAAGGAGAGAACAGATACGAGGGAATAACCAGCAGTCTTTAGGTCTAGAACAACAGGAGGAATAATGAATAGAGATAGAATATATATAACTTTCAAATCAGTAGAGCAGGGAATTAGAATAAAGGAAGTCTATTAAATCCAGGTAGGGAAGAGAAAAAAATACGTAGAGAAAAAAGGAGTAAATAGAGGGGACAAAATGCAAGGGTAGAAATAAACCCAAATATATTGGTCACAAGGAAACTTATACAAGAATGTATATTGCAGCATTGATGTATGAAAAATCAGAAATATTTAAATATCAATAGGGGATAGATATACATATTTGTATAGTGGAATACTACAGTATAGTTAAAAATGAGTCAAATAGAGGTACATGTGTAAGATCAGTAAATCTCAAAACCCAACACTGAACAAAAAACATCAGAAAAATAATTACAGTATAATACAGTTTATACTGTAACCTTGCAAAACCTGCAAAAACAGTACTATCTATTGTTTATTACTATCTTTTGTTTCTCATCCCAGCTACACACTCATCGATTTTATATATTTGAGAATAAACATGATTTTAATTGAACAAAAGGTTTGCTGCTAAAAAAATTATCAAAAATCATTGTGTTGTTGTTGAGACAGAGTCTCACTCTGTTGCCCGGGCTAGAGTGCTGTGGCGTTAGCCTAGCTCACAGCAACCTCAAACTCCTGGGCTCAAGCAATCCTTCTGCCTCAGCCTCCCGAGTAGCTGGGACTACAGGCATGTGCCACCACGCCCCGGCTAATTTTTTCTATATATTTTTAGTTATCCAGCTAATTTCTTTCTATTTTTTTTTTTAGTAGAGACAGGGTCTTGTGCTTGCTCAGGCTGGTTTTGAACTCCTGAGCTCAAGCGATCTTCCTGCCTCGGCCTCCCAGAATGCTAGGATTACAGGCGTGAGCCACTGAGCCTGGCCAAAAAAATCATTGTCATTGATTACAACTGTTAAAACTGTTTAATAGCTAACCTGGGGGTTGCAGACTCGGATGTTTACAGGTAACTTAGATAAATGAGACCGTGAAGAGAGCCAGATGGGTTCTGGAAGAACACAAGGGGATGGGCTGAAGCCACTTACTGCCATAAGAATATATAGCCCTAGGTATTTTTACCAAATGCAAATGAGGCAAAAATATAAACACAACCAAGTTTACCAGAGGGGGCAAAGTACACAGGGCTTGAACTGTATCCGTCATGGTCCATTTCTTTTTTTTTTTCCCTTCCTTTCTTTTTTTTTTTTTTCGAGATAGGGTCTTGCTCTGTTGCCCAGGCTAGCGTGCAGTGACGTCAGCATAGCTCACAGCAACCTCAAACTCCTGGGCTCAAGCCGTCCTCCTACCTCAGCCTCCTGAGTACCTGGGACCAGGCATGCACCACACATCTGTTTAACTTTTCTATTTTTTTGTAGAGAAAGGGTCTGCTATGTTGCTCAACTCCTGGCATCAAGCGATCCTCATGCCTTGGCCTCCCAAAGTGCTGTGATTACAGGTGTGAGCCACCGCACCTGGCCAGTCTTGGTCTTTTTCTTAAGGATAAACATCGCAAGCATATGTGACAAAAGTTAAGGTTCGACAAAGGTGAATGGTGAATATACATTTTTAAAAAATTATTCTTGTTTCTGTTTGCCTAAAATATTTCATAATAAGAAATAAAGTAGCACAGGTAAAGTGCCTCCCTGCCCTATTCCTCAGGGGCCAAGAGAATAACTAAAAAGCCTTGAACACACTATAAACAAATACCTTCTGTCTCTACAGCCCCTTGGGTCTGGGTAAGCTGAACTTTCATAATATCAACCCCTTCTTGTCTTCAAGGCTGTCTGATTATCATGTAACCAGAATGCCCATGTAGAAATGCTGGGGGCTCACAGTGTGACGGGCGAAGAAAGGGGCAGGTACAGACACAGCGCAGGAAAGACTGGGAATGTGGGAGGGAAGAGAGAAATAAATCTGGACTAGGGACCATGGGGTGGGACACTTAAGTAAGGAAAAGGGCTGGGACATTAGCCCAACACTGGACCTCTTGGCAAGGAACCTTAAGGCCATAAACACTGGATTGTTCAGTTTTGGGGTTGTGCCTGTCCCCTCCAGTCATCCCCAAACCTGTAGGACAGGTCCAGCAATTGAGGAGGGATTTTCCTCAGTAGAGCCAAGGTAAGTTTCAGATCCCAGGGAGAGATACCTGGGGTTTCTCAGGAGAGCTCCCGCTGGGCCAGTGATCACTGTCAGTCCGCATCCATCCATGCCTGGGAGCCAGTCAGCTGACTCTGGCTGGTCCTCTCACCCACCTGCCCCTCTCCCACTCTGCACAGCTGGCCTGGGGAGATTGCATGGCCTGGATGCCCAGCTCACTGCCGGCTATCCTGCAGGGCCAGCAAAGCCTGGGTGCTTCCCAGGGGACCGTCTCTGCTGGGATCAGATCTGCCACTGGCTATGAAGGCTTGGAAGAATGCCCTTCCTCCTTCCCCAACACACAGCCTACTCACACCTACTCCCTCTTACAGAATTGTCGTCCTAGACATGGAATAATCTGTGATAGAAATCTTTTTTTAAAAATTAAAAGTCAAGGCCATTAAATAATCCCTCACCTAAGGGAGAGGGAGCCAGATGAAGGGTGAGAGGTGGATGCCTTTGCCGGGGCACCTCTCAGGTCTGCTATGCTGTCGCCATGATCACCCAATTGCCAGGGCCACCCCGTTCTGGAGCCAGATTAGCCGTGGGCTCCCCTCTGTCTCGTAGAGGAGTCTGAGACGTGGCTGATGACTCAGTAGTCACATCTTGTGCTGCTCACTGGGTGCCATTTTCCCCAGCTGTCTCTCTTGGCCCGCTGTAGAAGTCACAAAGGCTGTTCAGATTAATGGAAAAATTGATGCTGTTCTGAGAGGCCAGATAAATGGATATTAAAATGTGATTCTTCCTTGGACTTTTTCATTCTTGCTCAACCTGTTTCTCAGTTACCCATCAGAAAAGTGGGATTATAACGTCTACCTGCAGAAGAGCTTTGTAGGAATTATCATGATGAATACACGACATCAATATTAGAACTAATACAAGGTTTTTATTTATTTACTTCCTATCTGCTTCCGAAAGGGATTTGAGGGGATTAATAAAAAAAGAAATAATGTAATAAAACATCCCTCTTTGTAGCTTAAAAATATCTAACTGAAGCGGCTTTTTCCAGTTCCAATGCGAATGTGTGTACTTTCCATCTTCCAGAATCGCTTACCAGCTTCGCCAGCCAAGGTTTTGAAGTATAGTAACTCAGCTTTAGATTTATATACCAAAAATTTGTAGTTCAGGAGTTTTGGGGGGTAAATAAATGGGTCAGTTCAGACCCTTAAACAAAAGAACGGTGAATATCGCTCCTCCCCCCTCAGACCATGGATTATACGGAGGCAGCAGTTACCAGTGTTACAACATGTGGATAGAACGTAAGACCCAGAAAAATGTATCTTTAAATACCTCACAATTTGTGACAAGGCCAGGTACCGTAAAAGGAGAGTACAAGGGCTGTCAGGATTAGTTGGGAGTATGTTGAAATCATCACAGAATGGGTCTTAGGAGATCTCTGGCCTCACAGATACGATTTGCTCTGGGAGGAGATGGCTTCTAGAACATTTATTCACTCTGCATGTGTGTGTAAAGAGAGAGAATTTTTAAAAATGTTTTTCTAACGCCCTATTTTTATAAGGCTATTCTCTTGCTCGCTATAGTACTTCTCAGGAGCCATAGCATTGATGTGCTCTATAAAGCCCTTTGGAAAGAGATGCTGATGTCGCTACGGCCCCAGGATACATCCCTGAAGGAGTCAGCGTTGTTTTGTGTTCAGTGGCCAGGCCAGTGTTTTTCAGAGTGTGGTCTGTGGACCATCTTCTTCCAGAGTCACCTGGGATTTTCTTTTTAAGCACTGTCTGGGTCTGTGTCTCAGACTTGCTGAATAAAAAACTGTGGGCAAGGCCCAGGAATCTGCATGGTGACATGCCCCACATGTGATTCTCATGGCCTTGAAAGTCCTCTTAAACAACTAACCTGCCACTAACTTCTGCCGTGGCCTTGCCTCTGGCCCCATTCAACTGTCTTTCTAGTGGGTGCCTTGAGGCCGTGGCTTTGAGGAGGTCGTGGGCTGTGGAGTGTGGTGGAGCCCACAGACAAGCCTTAGAGCCCTTTCTTGTCCCAGTGCCACACATGTGCAATTTATATATTTGGGAATAAGCATTTGATTTCAATGGAACAAAAGGTTTGCTGTTAAAAAAAAAAGTTGAAAACCATTGTCTTTGATTACCACAGAGTTGTTATATGGTTTTAACACTTAATAGCTAAACTAGGGGTTGCAAACTCAAATGTTTACAGGTAACTTAGATAAGTGAGACAGTGAAGAGAGCCAGGTGGGTTCTGGGAGAACTCAAGGTGATGTGCTGAAGCCACTTTTATTACCATAAAAAAACATAATCCTGGTATGGCCAGATCTGACTTTTTGACAGAAGCTGGAGGTAGGACGACAAACATGTGCCACGATGTCTAGTTAATTAAAAAGAAATTGAGGGGGCTGGGTGTGGTGGCTCATGCCTATAATCCTAGCACTCTGGGAGGCCAAGGTGGGAGGCTCCCTTGAGCTCAGGAGTTTGAAACCAGCCTGAGCAAGAGCCAGACCCCGTCTCACTAAAAATAGAAAAATTAGCCAGGTGTGGTGGTATGTGCCTGTAGTCCCAGCTACTTGGGAGGCTGAGGCAGTAGAATCACTTGAGTCCAGGAGTTTGAGGTTGCTGTGAGCTAGGCTGATGCTATGGCACTCTGGCCAAGGTGACAGAGCGAGACTCTGTCTCAAAAATAAAAAAAAGACATTTTTTTTGTAGAGATAGAGGTCTCACTGTGTTGCTCAGGCTGGTCTTGAACTCCTGGCCTCAAATGATCCTCCCACCTTGGCCTCCCAAAGTGCTGGGATTACAGGCATGAGCAACCACACCTGGCAAGACACTCGTTAGATGAATAGTTGGCAACCTCTGGCTTAAACCCATTCTTTCTGTAGGTGAATCCTAAATAGTATGACTATGTAATCTATCATCTAAGCCAGGACACTGGAGAGAAAGCGAAAGGAGGCTGTATTGCTTATTACACTGGGACAACAGGTGAACATTAGACTCTCACAGGCAAACTGGTCTTCCTGGTCCTATGTGCCATCTTTGTGTAGGAAAAAACGAACAAGCAGCTTATATCTATGCACTGCCAAGTGCCAGGTCGTGCACATGTGCTTTGTCCGGGGCATCTCGTGTAATCTTCACAGCACCCTAGGAGGTGGATGCTGTCATTGCTCTTTTTTACTGATGAGGACACAGAGGCACAGAAAGGAATTTATCTAAAGCCAACACCGTGGTGGAGTTAGTTGGGTTCCAGAGCCTCAGCTCTTAACTGTACCATTCTCTGCCATGGGTGCAAGGAAGTGGTAAGAAAGCTGAACCTCCTTTTCAGAGGGATAGTTGAGACCCAGGATGGCATGGCTTTCGGCTCAGGCAGCTGCTCAGCACGGAGGGGGGACTGCACGGGAGCACCCGTGGCTCCTGCCACCTTGAGGCTGATATTTCACAGGGTCACTGCGTGTTACAAGGAGCTGTGGGTGTGGGAGTTAAATACTAGATTGGTGCCAAGTGCATTGCATCAGGTTGCTGCAGCCGGGTCTTACGTGCCACCTAAACCTGACACCTCCTTGGCTAGCCTGTCACCCCAAACCCACACACTAAAAGGACAGCTGAGGACACGGTCTGAGAGGGGGAACAGGACCCAAATAAAGGGTGGCTCACCCATAGCACCAGTTTTTCAGAGCTCCAGGTGTGGCTCTCTAAGCAAGTGTGAAGAAGAAAGATCTGCCCTCATGAAAATGTTGATGCTGGGCCTAAAAGAAGAGTTTGAAAAATGACATTTCAGCATAGGACACTCCTGGGAGTACTCCAGCAGCAATAGAGAAAATTTATTTTCATAAAAACAAAGGGCAACATGATGTTAAAAATACTCTTTGCAGTCAAGGACAGCAGAATGTTGATAATTATTGGAGCACAGTAACAGATACGTGGATGATCATGGTAATTTTCTCTTTTTAAAGAGTTCAAGATGTTCAAAGTGTTTTCAATGTTCCGAAACTAGTTTTAGAGAAATAAAGAGTATTCCAGCATAAAAGTGAGTGGGAAATGTTTTGAGTGTGCAGTGTCCTTGCCAAGCAGATGGAAGGACTGGGAGGGTCCAGCAATGAGGCCACCTGGCAGTGACAGAGACCCCAGCTCTGAAGGGGGCCTTGCCTTTCCATCCACCTCAGTAGTAGCATGCCTTAAAGGGTTGGCTCATAACATCCTGAGGGGAGAAACGCTCACTGTGTCATCAATAACAGAGTGATTTCTGGTTCTGACCAGTGTCATTGACCACTCTTGACCCAAAAGGAAGTGCTCACCTGGGAGGCAAGACTCAAATTTTGTCTTCACTCTACCTGGGTCTCCATCTGCAAAGCAGCAAGACAAATTTTTTCATCAGTCGAAGTTAAAGAACACCACAAGATTGTTGCCGATTCAAATGATATATAAATTATCACTTCCTATGGAAATCCTATGCCTTCTTCTGGGCTACAGCTGTTACATCTAAATGGTCCAGCTGAAGGTCAATCTAGGAAACTTGTTGAGAGTCCAAGGCCTTTCCATTCTACATTTCATTTTATTCATTTTTTTTTTTTTTTTTTGAGACATAGTCTTACTCTGTCGCCTAGGTAGAGTGCAGTGGTGTCATCATAGCTCACTGCAACCTCAAACTCCTGGGCTCAAGCGATCCTCCTGCCTCAGCCTCCAGAGTAGCTGGGACTACAGGTGCATGCCACCATGCCCAGCTAATTTTTCTATTTTTTGTAAAGACGGGCTCTCACTCTTGCTCAGGTTGGTCTCAAACTCCTGACCTCAAGAGATCCTCCCACCTCGGCCTCCCAGAGTGCTAGGATTACAGGCACGAGCTACTGCAACTGGCCTTCATTTTATTCTTGAAAAACAAAATGCTTCCAGTCACCTCATTAGTTATAGACTATTTCTGTGTGGCTAGCTTAAGCAAACAGGGAATTTATTAGATCCTGGGGCAGCTCACAGGACTGAAGGAACTGCACAGCAGCCATGACTGACTTGGTGACGTTTGTGTACCTTCTCCAGCCTCTGATCTCTTGATTTCACATTCTAGATTCTCGGGGAGAGAGAACCTGGTTGGCCCACTCAGGTGTGGTGTTGAAGGGGAAGGATTATGTAGGACTAACCTGGTCACTAGGGACCACCACTATGTATCAACCCCCACCCCAAGTAGAATCCTTTTTGCTCTGGGCAGCCAGCCCTATAGCCATAATATTGATTTATGCTGCATGGTTATCTGCCCCATAGCTGCTTAGCAACTGGTCGAAGGTCAAGAAACTCCTCTAGGACAGGCCTGAGGACTGTTTGATTTAGGACAGTCTGTCTGACTCTAATTGATACTTGAGTCCGACCAGAACCAACCTACCACTGAGCTCAGTCAAGAGGTTCAGTCATGGTTATTAAACCCAGGAGAGGAAGGAAAGAGGAAGGGGTCCTGGCCTAAGCATGAATTCCTGTCAAAGGGGGTCCTATCCATTAGGAGCCCCTAGGGCATTTTTGTCCCATGGGTTGTAAATCTTGAGTTTTACTTGGGGGTTTCAGATGAGCATAACCCCAACTCTTTGCCAAAGGGAATGTGTCCAGAAAGCATCTGTGTCTCTCCAATCCCAGAAAAGAATGGATGAGGAAGGCCATCCTGAGAAAGAGGTTCCCCAGGTTCTCAGACATGAGCTGCTGCCTGTGTAGCTTTCCTTTCACTGTCCAGCACCGGGCTGTGGGCTCCTCTTCCACCCTTGAATCAAGGAAAGCAGAATTTCAGCTCAGAAGATGAGAGATTAGGGAAGAGAAAAGGAATTGCTCAGTTCACTGGAAACATCAAGCCAGGGTCCAGGCCAAGGGGAGAAGGTTGAGTAGCCGGAGAAAACGCCAAATCCTCAGAGACGAGGTTGGGCCGGAGCTTGGAAAGTGAGGGACACTGGGCCTGTCCCGCCTTGTGGACGACGAGGCTGGGATACGATGCTTCTGGTGTATGTTTAATGTACATGTGTTGCTCTGGCACAAGGCAGGCTGAGGAAGGAAGCAGCTGGCTCCAACTAGGCTGTGGCACGTGGCGTTTGACATGAGCATCAGAATTTGCTCTGCTCCTGCAGGGCCTCTGTGCGAGGGTGTGCAGCGTGGCAGTGCACGGGTGGGAGCTGACTTCAGCCTACACTCCACTTACTCTTGAAGAGATGCTGGGTGGGCTATGGGCTCACAAGTGGCTCCTTTGGCTTCAACTTGGACCTGGTCCCTAGAGATGCAGGAACGTCCCTTTGCCTGGGCTGCTTGGTGGAAGATTCTGGAACTACCGAGCTCCTCAGTCCTGAGTGATGCCTCTACTGGCAGCAAGGCAGAATTTTCAAAAAATGTATCTTGAGCCTTTCTTTCTCTTTGTAGTCCTTTAAGATGAAAGAAATTAAATAAGGGGATACCCGTGAATGCCTTTGCAGGCAGGAGTGTCCTCAACAGCGGGTGAGGGGGTATTTGTCTCCAGCCAGTGAGATACTCAGGGTGGGGAGGAACAGTCTCGATCAATGACACGAGGCGGGCCTGCATGGGGGCAGCAGAATGGCCCTGCCTGTGACCCAGTGCTGAAAGGAAGGGGGCCTTGCGGAGGGGAGACTGAAGGCATGGTTGGGCGGGAATGCTCGTGAAGAACGACAGTGGTGCTGCTGCCCTCTCCGGACGCCCTACACCAGGGCGAAAGAGCCAGCCCCTCACTCCCTCAGCAGAGAGGACAGCAGCCACTGGCTCTTCACTGGCCCTGTAAACTCAGGGTCAGGGAGCTGAGAGTTGCCATGAAAATGTTTACCCTGACACCCTTGAGCTACTCGAGATGGACAGTTGAAGCCTGGCCTGTGTACAGTGTGCACAGTTGGCTCAAGTGGCCTTGAAGCCATATTCATAGTAGGGACGTGGCACCTACATCTCCCCTTCCTCTCTGGCCAAGCAGATGCAGGATTTGGAGCAGAGGCTGCTGGAGGCTGAGCAGAGAGCAGAGAACGCTGAGACCCAGGTAACTGGGGGAGGGGATTGGCAGGAGTGTGCTGGGGAAATGACCATTGGCCTTTCCTGGCCCTTCCGGGGACACGTGAATGAAGGAGTCTTTGGGAGTAAGGGTCAGTGTAGTGAGTGGGTGTATTAGTGCAAATAGGCTAGGCTGTGGAAACACATTAAGTCTGAAATCTCGGTGGTTAATCACATTGAGTTCTCACTCGTGGTACCTATCCCCTGACGGTTAGCAGCAATTCTGGTTCAGCAGTCATTCAGGGGTCCAGGCTAAGGGAGGCTCCCCTATGTGGAACCCACGGTCTATTGGTTGCTGTGGCAGGGAAAGAGAGCTAGATGCTTGCGCACCAGCTTTTAAATACTTCCGCCCAGAAATGATGTGCCGTTCCCACCCAGAGCCCATTGATTGGATCAGTTACATAGCCCCATCTAACTACAGGAGGGTTGGGAGCCGGGGAAGCACGTGGAAATCCAGCCAGCAGTGCATACCTCTGCTGCAGCGGGGCTGGGGCATTTGCTCTCCTAGGCCATTTGTCCTGCCCAGCTTGTCCCTACTGGGGCCCCCACAGGTAGATTGCTCAAGACCTAGCTGGCTTTTCAGAGTAACCAAAATGAGTTTCTTCCTAGTTAGTTCCTCTTTTTGCCCAGATAAGGGCTTTATAAATGGTCATTTAATTAATTGGTCCAGACTGCCCTAGGGAAGGGCTCTGCCTGGCAGTCACAGGCTGGGGCTTCGGGAGGTGTCCCATCCCACATTATTGGCCATGGCACACCACATGAGTGGTGTGAGATGCGATGAGATCATTGGTACTTTTCAGGTGGGTGTCATGGAAGAGAAGGTAAAACTGTCCAGTCTGCAGACTGTGGACTCAGTGGGCAGCCTGCATCGGAAATACCAAGCGCTGCTGAAAGCCGTGCAGGGCAAAGACGAGCTCATCAGCCAGCTGGAGGCACAGCTGGAGGAGCAGGTAAAGGCTAACATGCACCTGAGCACCTCCCCCTCCAACATCTGCACTGCTTGGTCCCAGCTTCTTGAACTCCCTCCCTCATGAGCCTGTTCTTTCATGTGGAGATGTAATTACAGGAAGATCTGTTCCTCTCACCTCTGCCCATCAGAGGCCAGGCAGAGGATATGGTAGGTAAAGGACCTTGGAGGCAGACCAACCTGGCCGTGAATCCCACCAGTAGCACCTGCTGCTTCTGACTATGGGCAAAGTGCTAAAGTCGCTGATTCTCATTTTACATATTTATAAAGGAAGAGTTACAATACCTCATAGGACTGTTGGGAGAATTAACTTAGATGCCCTGTGTATAGTGTCAGACACAGGTTGGTGCTTGGTAAGGAGAGCTTTTCCTTCTCTGTCCTGGCCTTATCGCGCCCTGCCAACACGTGGTACGTGATACTTGGCTGTAATATGACCAGAGCTGCACAGAGCTGGACAGTCAGCCTTGGTCAGCTGGTTGGCCAGAGTTTCGCAATGAACCTGAAGAGGTGGAGACCAACGTTGCCGCCTCCTCCAGCAATCGGGGCCTCCCCTCCTGAACATGTGGGAGCCCAGGAGAGGCCACTGCCCAACATCTCAGCTACAGTTAGCATCATTGCTCCAGAGAGGACTTCTGGAACACCCGCTGGCCTGTTCCTCCCCTTCACAATCTCATTAACTCCATCCCAATTCTGTCCCTTCCCTCTGCCATTGGCCGTACCTACCCCGCTCTTCCCTGGTGCCAGAGCTCGATCATTTCCAACTAAAGACCCCACGGTACTGTCAGATGACTTTTAATTTCCTGCATGTACCTTCTCCTTGAAGGTTCCAGCTAATCCTGGGAGTACCTTCCAACCATCATGGACAAATTCATAGTCATTCATTAGCATTCACTAAACGTTCCCTTAGTGCATATGTCCTTGTATACCTCGGGGCACCTTGTGTTCCTGAAAAATCATGGGAAAGTAGAATTTTGACACACGGACTCTCCAGTCAATTTTTCCATTGAGTTTTAGAGATACGTTATTTTTAGTTTTGAGTGATTCAGTTAGAGGTGGCAGCATCCTGGGGATTGGTGGGCAAAATGACTCCCCCTGAAGCTCCTTAGTTCAGAAAAAAATCATTTTACAATTATAACAATAGGTCAAGATCATAATAGAAAGAATGCTGTTTCATGAGTCAAGAGATCTGGTTGTAGTTCCAGCAGGGCCATGAACTGACAGAGACAAGTCACTTCTCCCTTGTGGGCCTCAGTTTCCACAGCTGTACAAAGAGGATATCAAGCTAGATCAGAGGTCAGCCAACTTCTACCATAAGGCCAGATTGCAAATATTTCAGGCTTTGTGGGCCACATGGTCTCTGTCGTAACCGCTCCGCTCTGCTGTTGTCAGCTCTGCTGTTGTAGCTTGGAAGCAGCCATAGGTAATACCTCAGTGAATGGGCATGGCTGTATGACAGTGCAACTTTATTTACAAAAACAGGTGTGGAAGTGGCAGCAGACAGGTAGGGGGCTGGATTTGGCCCGAGGGCCATAGTTTGCCAAACCCTGAACTCTAAGACCTTTAAGGTCCTTTCAGCTCTGAAATACTGGGAATCTGATGTTTGCACACGCCCATCTCATTTCCACAGACTCCCTTGTTTGGAGCTTATGTCTGTCATCTTAGATTGTCAGGCAGTTTTTCCCTAGAAGTATAAGGAGAGCTGCTGTGGCTGGTCTCTGACCTGCTCAGTGTTAACCCGTTGTCTCTGTGCTTTCTAGATCAGGAGCTAGTTCTCATGTAGAACTACTCCATTCCTGTGTCTCAGGCACTGTGCTGTACACTTTCTCTCACTCAGTCCTCAGAGTGGCCCAGCCAGGGAGCTGTGCCACCCCCATTTTAGGGGTGGCAGTGTAGGCCCAGTGTCTCATAGCAAATAGGCTCCACATGTAGGATCAAAGCCCACATTCCATTCTATCCCAGGCTGCTGTCCTTTAGATATAAACCTTTTCAGTGATCCTCTACTCTTTTGATTATTTGGAGGGAAATGCCTCAGTTATGTGTTAATTTAGCCTTTTTTTTTTTTTTTAAGAGAGTCTCACTCCGTTGCCTGGGCTAGAGTACCATGGCATCAGCCTAGCTCACAGCAACCTGAAACTCCTGGGCTCAAGCGATCCTCCTGCCTCAGCCTCCCGAGTAGCTGGGACTACAGGCATGCGACACCGTGCCCAGCTAATTTCTTTCTATTTTTAGTAGAGATGGGGAGGTCTCACTGTTGCTCAGGCTGGTCTCTAACTCCTGACCTCAAGCGACCCTCCCACCTTGGCCTTAGCCTTATTTTTTTTTAACTGTAAAGGTAAAAAAATACAAAAGTGCTTATAGTAAAAAATGCAAAAAGACCAGAGGAGTATAAAATGACAAGTAACACTTTTTCTATATCCCTGGTCCTTCATGTCTCCGCCTCTCTGTTGACGTTCCTTGTGTATGGAAGCATAACGTTCTGCTTTCATTTTGTGGATGTGCCATGTTTATTTAACTAATCCCTTATTGGTGAATACTTAGACTATTTCCAATTTTGAGTTTTTTTATTTTGTGTTGCTTTATCGAATAATATTGCAACAAACGACTCCTGATCAATGGCTTTGTTAGGTCAATGGTATATACATGTAAAATGTTGACAGATATTATCAAATTGCTCCCCAAAAAGGCTTTGCCAATTTATATGCCAAGTTATATAAGTGGGGTTGCTCCCAACATTCCTGACAATTTGGGGTAATTTCAAACTTTTAAATTATATTAGTCTGACTTTATTGGATTGTTCATTTCAAATTAGCCCTTTGTATGTGTGTGTCCTTCGTGTTTCAAATCCTTCCCCAGTTAACCTTATGATTTTGTTTTAGGGATTCTTTTTTCTTTTTTTGGTCATACAGTAACTTATAGTGGTGATATGGATTTATTAGTCTTTTCCTTCATGGCTTTTTGGGATTTGTATTATGCTTAGGAAGTCCTTTCCCACTTTGTGAATATTTTTAAAAGTCGTAACTGAATTTATTTTCTTCTATTGGGCCACTCCCATCCCATCATTTGATGTTTCTTCCCAGGGTTTCCCCCCTTCAGTTGTTCACTCTCCTGGTGACTGTCGATGAACTAAAGGCCCTCTCTTTCTGTAGAAGCAGATGAGAGCTGAGGAAGCAAAAATTGTTCAAGAAAAAGCTACCAAGATCAAGGAATGGGTGACGCTAAAGTTAGCAGAGGTGAGTCGAAAACTCATCCTGGGGGCCTGGGCTGGGGGCGTGGCCGGGGCTGCTGCTGGGGCTACCCTTATCCCTGAGGGTTTGCCTGCCGCCTCCTGTTTGCGGTGCCCTGACTGACCTGCAGCCATTTGTCACCCATTTGTCCTTCATGCAGCGTAAATGCTGCAATACCTCACCTCACTCTCCCTTTCCTTTCATCTTGGGCAGGTTTCCCTAGACTTCCTGACAAGCTTTGTGCTGTGGCTAAGTTTGGGGGGAAGGAATGAGTCTCACTTCTGAAAGGTCCCCTCAGTTTCCTCCTAAGGAGCACACACAGACCACTGTCCACTCTCTCCACATTCTCCTCTGTCCTTTTTAACTATTCTAACTATTTTTTTCCTTGTGGTGAAATATACATAAAATTTACCATTTCAACAGTTTCTTTAAGCATACAATTCAGTGGCATTAAGTACATTCACGTTGTTGTGCAAAAATCACCCCTATCTATTTCCCAAGATTTCATCACTCCAAACAAACTCTGCCCAACAACGTGGACTCCCCATTGTCTTCCCCTAGCCCCTGGCAACCTTCCCTCTCTATCCATTCATTGTTGTAGTTCAACACTTGCTACACAGCTTTATTTAGGAAACTTGGGACTAGAAGCTGCAGTGCTACTAGCAAACAAACAAAAAAACCACCCCTTCCTAAACAAATGGAAAGGGAATTGCGGTTTGGAAAAGGACGAACATACATCTCTCCTTCCTCTGTCCTCCTGAGACAAGCGGTTCACACCTGCAGGAGGGCATCACACCTGCAGGAAGGCATCGGCTCATTTTACCTCCCTTCCCCTTCTTCGGACACACATCTCAAGGTCACCTGGTAGATTGCAAATTCTTGGGGACAGAACTGATGCCTGGTTTACCTCCGTGTCCCCACTGCCCCATCCCTTGCTTGTTGGATTTAATTTAAAAGAAGATTCAGCAACCATGAGGATGGTTCTCATAGATGTTATGTTGAACAAAACAAGCCAGACATAGAGCAGGACATATCATATAATTCCATTTATCTAAAGTTCAGAAAGGGCACAACTAAACCAACGTGTAGGGATGCATACCTAGATGGCAAAACCCAGAAAGCAGGAAAGGGAATCTGGTAAACTTAGAGGAGTGGTTACCTTTAGCAGAGGGTGCATGTGATTGTGAAGGGACTGGTCAGATGGTTGTCTGGGTGCTGGCAGATTTCTACTTCTTAGCCTGGGTGCTATCATGTAAGTATGAATTTCAGAATCATTTGTTAAGCTGTTCATTGATATGGTGTGCAGTTTTCTGTATATGCATTGTATTTCAAAATATTTTTTTTAAAAAAGTTTAACTAGAAAAGAAAGTGCAGGAGCTGCCAAATTATATTCTGTCCCAGCCCAAACCCGTTGGTGTGAAGGGAGGGAGGCGGTCAGGGCTCTCTGGGAGGTCAGCACTGGATTGTCGGGACACCAAGGGCTCTTTTTCAAAGATTTGGGCTTTTAATCTTATTTTGACTTACGTGTCCAAACCTATAGGCTGGATATTCTAAATCTTCGTTTTTCCTTTTCCTCAGCTTGAGATGGAGAATCAGCAGCTGAAAAGCTGTAATGAGCGCCTGGTGGAGCAGGTGGGAGCCCTTCAAGATGCGCTAGAAGGTAGGCAGGCGCGCGTGTGCGTGTGTGTGCAGGTGTGTGCAGCGCGGTGTGGGGCTGAACTGAGCGAGCTCTCACTGTGCCTGTTTTTGCCCCAACCACAGCTCTTCAGATGGCTCCTTCGGGGAAGCTGCTGGTGACCCCGCAGGGAGCCCCAGAGCAGGATTCTGTTTCTTCAGGGCCAGGACCCCAGACTACGCGCCGGGACAGTGGTCCCCAGGCCCAGGGTCTGAAGATGGCTGTGCCTGCACCTTCTCCAGGTGCCCTGCGGAGCAAGGACTCTGTTTCTGAAGCAGGAAGCCCCTTGGAGGAGTCTAGTTCCAGTGTCATTCACTCTGGGGAAACAGCAGAGGCCAAGACCCTTCAACCTCATCTGGAAAGAGAGGGCTCTCCTCAACAGCTGTGCGTGAAGCCTCATATCCCCAGATGTGGCTCAGCTTCTTGGAGTGAGGGCCTGGTCGCTGCTCAGGGAGGGATGCCCCCTGGGACAAAGACCTATGCTAGGGAAGGTGTCCCTGGCAGCAGCCTAACCCTGCCAAAGGCGCGGGCTCCTGGCACCCCCAGGGACAGCATCCAGGTGGCCAAAAGGCACCACAGCCAGCCCCAGGTGGGCCCCGGGCACTTTGACCACGTGGTGAGCATTGAGATTGGGGCCTTCTCAGCTCTCCACCCCTCCGGCCTTCGAGCGCTGGAGGCCCCAGCTGAGTTCCGGGAAGAACCAGAGCAAATGGAGATGGAGGAGCTGCCCCCAGCAAGGAGGAAGGAGGAAAGAGAAGGCCTGAAGGCCCCTGGAGCTGAGCTGGAGGAAGTGGAGCTGGGGAAAAAACCGCCCACACCCCCCCTGCACCGGTTTCCATCCTGGGTAAGAGGCGACCCTGGGGCTGGGCAGAGGGGTGAAGCTGACAACAGGAACTGCTCCTGGAGCACATCCACCTGCTGAGCAGGAGATGAGGCTGGTGTCCTTGTGGCCCTGGGAGGAGGAAACCAGACCCTGCACAGACCACCCAACTTGTTTACCTCATTCATCTTTGTTTTGGGGTTTTTTTGTTTTTGTTGTTTTTTATTTTTATTTTTTTCTTTTTGGTGACTAGAAGATGGAATCATTTCATCTATGTGACTCTGAGGTGGTATGGCATGGTGGGTAAGAGCAGAGGTCCCAGAAGCAAACCATTAGGGTTGAATCGCTGTGTGACCCTGGGCATGTTATTAAACCTCTGTGCCTCAGTTTTCCTATCTGTAAAATGGGAATAGTAGTACCTACTTACAGGGTTGTTGTGAAAGTATTTGCAGTAGTGGTTCACAGTAAGTGGTATGTAAGTGTTGCCTATTTTTATTTTTAGCCTTAGCTTCCTTCTTTGTAACTCTGGGTAAAACGACATGACATGTGGTGGAATTGCTTCAGAAGCAGCAATCTGGGGCGGGCGTGGGGGATACAGAGGACACATGACTGGCTGTACATTAGTCTTTGCAGAGCTGGGTGATGGGTACACGAGGTCGATCTTTATGTTATTCTCTCTGCTTTTGTGTCAGACATTTTCCATGGTAAAAAGAAAAATGGGGCGGGCTATAAAAATGACACTCCACAGGTCATTGGTGAGGAGGACATGGGGGTATGAAGGGCTTCGCACAGAGCCTGTGGGAAGGATCCTTCCCTGTGCAGGGACTTAGGTGCTGTTTGTCCCTTTCACAGATCAGGAAACCGCTTTCCCCCACAGACTCAGGTACTTGCCCAAGGTCACGTAGTAGTTAGTGAGGGAGCCAGGCTTTAAACGTAGGTCCAGCTGCCTCCGAAGCCCAGCTCTCACCTTCCAGCTGTATGCCCCTTAGGGAACATTGCCAGAGCAGATGTCAGCCTCTTACTCGTGGGCAAACCCTCAGATGCTGCTGTGGTGTGATGCAGCACCATGGGGGGCATCTGGGTGTCAGCTCCTGGCAGCAGGGGGAATGGGGTCCCCTGGGTTGTCAGGGTGACACCACCCCACACCGCTGCTTGGGAGACCTGTATCTTCAGCAGCACCTTCCAGGGTGTCCTTCTGAAATGCTGGCTGGGGGAGGCTCACAGCCCCAGGCTTTTGGGTTATAACCTTAGCCGTGAGCTCTGACCAACTGCTGATTGCTACAGGGATACCTGCGAGACTGGACACCCAGCCGAGCCTCAGAGCGGGGCCTGAAGGAAGACTAGGGGCTGGAAAAGTGCAGGTCCCAGGGGCTGCCGACCTCTCCCTGCTCTGGAGTCTTAAAGCAGAGGTGGAGAGTGAGGGAGCATTCGGGCCAGGGATGTGGCCAGAGGGCTCAGCAGAGAGAAGTGTTGCCCACTGCTGCCACTTTGCAAAAATACAGCCATGTCTGTGGGCCTTGTGCTCTGCACGTGCATGCTAAGTGTGTGTGCATGAGGGCGGGGGGTGCAGAGAGGAGGGGGAGAGAAGGAGAGAGTATGTAAAACGCTGCAGATGACATTCTCCCCACATGAACCTCGGCCAGACTCTGGGCATGAAGGTATTAAGCAGCAGCAGCAGCTCTTCCCACAGCCCCTCCCTACTCTCGGCCGGGCCCCGGGGACCCAAGAATCACCCAAAGTAATTTAAGGAGAATTTGTCTTTGGTTTGCAGTCCTCTTTGTAGCTTGCTCCTGGGGAAAACAAGACCCAATGTCAGCTCCATCAGTCCCTACGGCACGATGGCTCCTGTCTGACGGAGAGCTTAGGAACCCGCAGTGGCTGGAGAGCCCAGCCTCTCTCTCTCAGGCAGGACTGGCTGGGCAGTGACCATCTGGGAGAAAAACAAAAACTGGAAATTCAGAGAAGGACATTTCTCAATCTGAGGGAGTGGGAAATACTCTTGTGCCTTTAGAGTTTGTGGAGCACTTTTAATCCTTACAACAACCTTGTGAGTTAAGCATTAGATAACCTTTTGTCAAACAGTCCTGTGTTTTGTTTAACCTAATTCTTTCAAGTTTAATTTCCTCTGTGAAGTTATAGGCCTGTCCTTGGTTGAATTCCATGACCACAATGGGCAGAAATAATCTTCTGTATGCCTAATTTTGCTACTTGGACCCAGCATATCTGCCCTACGTGAGGAATGCCGTGCCCGGCTACAGCGCCCCTCCTTGGCACCCTTCCTCATACCTTGCTGCACACTCCCCTCCGTTATCTCAGCGTCTCATGGTAGCACTTACCAGCCCCACCTCCCCCCTACTTGCCCCAGAGCTGCCGTTCCTCTCTGGGGCAACCCCCAGAGTGTAGCCCACCTCCCAGCCCAGCTGGCCCTGCTGTGACAGGATGTCCAGCTGCCTCCTGGAGCTGCATGGCATTCCTCTGAAGTCTGGCGACCTCCCCTAGTCAGCCTCTGTGACTCACAGTCACCTGAGCAGGCTGTTGTTTTCCCTTTAGGGTTAGTGGAGAAAACAGATATGGAAAGGCATAGGTGGGCCTCGTGGGTTGTTTGGGAGAAATGAAAGGCATTAGAAAAAGCTCCCCAGCCTGTGGCCTGCTTCAGACACCTGGGCACCCTTAGGACGGGCATTCTCCCATAGAAGTGTCCTCTGCATTGGGGTTCTGGTGTCCCATTGGGCTAAACAGGCTTTGTAGGTTGGCCCTGAAGCCTAACCATGATATGATATAACATTCTTACTCTAGGAAAAAAGAGTTCTAGGTTCCAAACAACTGTCTTACAAAAAGAGCATGCCCTTGAGGCACATACCTGTAGTCTCAGCACTTTGGGAGGCCAAGGTGGGAGGATCATTTGAGCCCAGGAATTTGAGGTGGTAGTGAGCTGTGATGACACCACTGCACTCCAGCCTGGGCAACAGAGTGAGACCCTATCTCAAACAAAAAGAAAACAATAACAAAAAACATGCCCTCATTGTGTGGCCCTGACGTCCTCATTATCAACACCCCCAACTTCTGGGGTGAGATCCTAACACCTGAAGGTCTCTAAAACAGGCAAGATTCCTATAACAGGTTACCGAGCCCCTCTGCTCTTCAACCTCCTTTGCCCCAAGGGGAAGGGTGGAGGCAAGAGAGGGAATGAATATCTGTTGGGCACTCACTATATTCCAGGTGTTAAATTTACGTTAATTATTTCATTTGATTCTCTCAGCAGCTTGAAAGGTAAGTATTACCTCCATGGAGGAAAAGGAGGCTCAGAAATGAAGTAACCAGGATTCCTCAGCCAGTCACTGGCTCACCTTGGGTGTGGACCCAGGTCTGCCCATCTCCAGCACCATGTTTTCACCTGCACACGCTGGAGGGGCTGGGCTGGGCATAGTCCTGGGCCCTGACCCTCCTGGGACCTCTCATTCCAGGAGAGCCGGATCTACGCTGTGGCCACATCGGGCATGCAGCTCTCAGATGTGTCTCCCAAAAGTATCACTGCCTGCTGCGGTGAGTCCCAAGTGAGGCGCGAAGGTATCAAACGCCCACGGTGGGAAGGGTGGGCAAGTGGGGAAAAGACTGAGCAACACCAGGGCCAGGGTCGCCTGGCACCCTGTTCCCTTCCCCAACAGGTGAAGCTCAGGTGGGATCACACAAGGGCTGCCTAGGAGGGAAAAGGAAGTCATGCAGATTCAGCTCATCACAGGGTTGTAGCCAGCCACAGAGCTGGAAGGGACCTTGGAGGGTCCTCCAGCCAAGCCTCCCACATGCACAGGTTTCCTTCTGCAGGGTGAGGCTGTGGGTGGGACGAGCGCCGGGTGCCCTGATGTAGATGAGCCCCACCCACTGGCTTCTGGATCACAGTCCCTGCATCGAGGGGAGAGCCCCATAGCAGCATGGTTAGTAACTCACGTTGGCAAGAGTCGGACACGGCGCAAGCCTCACGGAGCATAAGATGATTAAAGGGTGAGGCTTTTTGATTCCATTGTGATGGGTCCTTTACTGCATGGGGACCACGGTCCCCAAAGGAAGTCAAAGAGAATGGAAAAGAGGAAGAGAAGATGAACAAGGCCTTGGACCCCCTGAGATCTGTCACCTGGTGTGCTCCTGGAGGGAACGCTGTCTGCACAGCTCTCCCCGTCCTCCTTGTCTGCTCAGTCCTCTGCCTCCCCCACCCCCTTCCCGGATTTTACCACCCGAGTTAATCTCATCCCCTTTTCCCTGCTCAGCTTCAAGCCCTCCTGCCCTTGCATCCCCTGGGCCTTTCTCTGGCCTCATCTACAAGAATGTCACCGTGCCTGTCTACACAGCACTGAAGGGGGTAAGAAACTGCTGTGCAAAGAGGGGGTTTTCCCTTCAGGAGAGGCCCCTGGCCTGGGCATGCAGCGACTGGGGTGGGGTTCTGGGGTTAGGCCTCTGCTCACAGTGACCCTGTTGAGGGAGCTCAGCCCACCATTTGTCATTTTGTCTTATTTATTTTTATTAGGTTGTTGTTATAAAAACTCCACATTTACAAAAATTTGAATCAGTATGAATGTGGCCAGAGTAAGAAGTTTAGGTCAAACCTATGCCTGCTTCACCTCTCTCCATCTTTGCTCAAGTCTGTCCCACTGGCCAGGTGCTGGAGGGCAGTGGGGCTCCTTCCAGAACTATTTAGATATGATCAAGCGTGTATTCCCATAACATCACTACCTATTTTTTAAAACAAAAATCAGATGTAACTGCTACATGATGTTTTCATACACATTTTTGTCTCTGTTATTGGTTTTTCAATCATAATAGTAATACTTGAGAGAACTTTTTATAGAAGAATAAAAAACCAAAAGCAAAATCTCCTCTCACATTGGTTTTCCCTAATTCCTAACACCAGAGGCAATTATCATTAATGGTTTAGTGTTTTATTCTGTAAGGCCTTCTGATGCCTTTACAAATATGCACATATTCTTCTCTCTCACGTACACACAAAAGGGATCATATATATGACCATATATATGTCATCTGTACCTTGATTGTTCACCTAGCCATATGTGGGAAGCGGAGGCACCGTTCTCCCTGTGTGGCTGCTGGTACCTTTGGTATAGAAGCACCCAAACTATTGTAAGCTTTCCTCTGATGATAATTTAGGTCGTGTTCCTATTTTTCCCCAAAATAAGTGTTGCAGTAAACATCATTGTACAAATATATTATTTGTGAACTTACATATACATATCTCTATAGGACAGAGTTCTAGAGGTGGGATTTCTGGGCAAATTATATGCATATTTTATAATTTTTGACAGATACTGCCAAATTACCTTCTAAAAATGCCTTACACACTACAGCATCCTGTTTCCCATGTTCTTTCCATACTCTGACCAACTCTGAGATAATCAGTCATTTTAAATGTTTGTCAATCGAGACAATCTCTCATTGATTGGATGTCCCCACGTATTTTTAAAGCTCTTGTCCCACTCTTGGCCTGTGGTGTGGCTTTCTGGCCCCCTAGTGGCAGAGAGCAAGGGTCACAGCATGTAGGCGTTCAGTCTGGGTGGGGCAGCTGCTTTGGGGACCACAGAGGATGGTGTCTGGGGGAGGGAGGCCCAAGGAGAAGCTTGGAGGTAATGACACAGGAGCGAGGCCAGGAGGGAACTTATGCTGGAACAGTTTGTTCAGAGCCCTGGGGTGCGGGGTGATAGCCTCTACGTTGCCCCAGACAGGCTATATTGGCCACATCCAGGGTACTCGGAGCCAGAGTGTGAGCTGCAGTGGGGGAGGGGGCCTGTCTTGCAGAGAGCCACCCAGATCAGCAACGTGCCCCTTGTGGATGAGTCCTCTGGGTCCGATGATGACTGCAGCTCTCAGGCGAGTTTCCGAGCTTCAGTCCCCTGCTCTGAGGCCAGGAAGACCAGTGGACTAGGCAGCCCTCGAGCCATCAAGAGAGGTACAGAGGAGGGGAACAGGGGTGGGATGTAGCAACAAGGAGCCCCTCACCTCTTCCCGTGGGCACTTGAGTACGGGGGTCCCTGCTTGATCTGTGCTGTGACCCCCAGTAACTGCACCCTCTCCCAGACTCAGGGGTCCCAGGTGGGTAGTGAAGGCTCTGCAGCTCCTGGGCTGTATGAGTTGGGAGGTGTGGGACCCAGGCCTTGACCCCTCCTCCCGTGTCAAGGCGTCTCCATGTCCTCACTGAGCTCCGAGGGCGACTACGCCATCCCCCCAGACGCCTGCTCGTTGGACAGTGACTACTCAGAGCCTGAGCACAAACTGCAGCGCACCTCATCCTACTCCACCGACGGGGTGAGCTGGGAGCACAGCCCCACACCCTGCTGGGGGGCGGGGCGGGAGCACAACTCCAGCAGAGGCTGCGGGGGGCCCTCAGCACGAGACACAGCAGCAGCTGTGCAAGGTGCGGGGCCTGGGCTGGGTGGAGGGAGGGGGCACGGGGCTGGGCTGGGGGGTTGTACAGTTATGGAGTCAGACACACGCAGACCCCATGAGGGAGGGAAGTGGGAGCCAGTGAACTCCTTGGCATACCAGGAACAGCCAGTTGCTGAGAGCCCACCACAGCCCATGGCCCGACGGGTTTTACATACATGACCCTACTTGATAGCCACTCTTGACCCTGGAATGCTAACTCCAGCTGACATTTACTGAGCTCTCACAGGTGCTGTGCTCAGTACTTTTCCTACCTTGTCTCATTTCTCCTCGTGATCCTCTTGGGATTATTACCCCATTTCATGGATGAGAAGCCTGAGGCTCTGAGAGATACTATTACCTGCCATGGCTGGCAGTAATATGGATGTGTCCAACTTCCCAGCCCTTGCCCCACACCTCTCTGCTGCCCTGTCCCCCTCTCCCCACTCCACAACCCTCCCCCAGCCTGGCTGATGTGCCTGGTGTTCCCAGACTGCCTCACCCTCTCTCCCTTCTGTGCTGCCTTCTTCCTCCTCTCAGCTCCTCTTCCAGGGAGAGGCTGGCCCGCCCTTCAAAGGCCAGTTCAGGTCCTCTTTCCTGATGTCCTCCCTAGCCCGCCTCTCCCTCTTGCAGCCCTTGATCTGCCATCTTCTCACAGCTAGGTCTTCCCCAACCATCGTGGGAGCCCTTCCATGGCAGGACCACCCATGCTTTAGTCAGTCGCCTCTGCACCCTTAGCAGGGCATGGCGCCGTGAAAATACATGTAGGAGGTGCTCAATAATTTTCTTTTAAAAATTGGTAACAAAGCCATGACTCAGCTGGACCATTTAGGCCTGTGTGATGTCCAGGAGTCCCAGGTGATTTCCCCTTTCTGTTCCCCTCTTCTCCTCTCACCCTTCCACCCCTCAGGAGTCACTGGAGAAGTCGGGCTACCTGCTGAAAATGGGGAGCCGGGTGAAGACGTGGAAGAGGCGCTGGTTTGTCCTGAGACAGGGACAGATTATGTACTACAAGTCCCCGGTGAGAGCTCCTCCCCGGCACTCTAGTCAAAAGAACCCCACCCCAGACGCTGGACCGTGCGAGGTGGGATGGAGAGGGCAGGTGCGGCCCAAGGCCAGAAGGGCAGAGGTCTGGCAGGCGGGGAGAGTCCACCTGACTGGGCACCCAAGTCTTTGAGCCACACACGGGTCGGAGGCTGGTAACCGGTTCTCACGACGGAATAAGGCGGACGCAGGCAAAGGCCAGTTAGGCCAGTTGGCCTGGCAAGTCCTTCTTCCTTCAGAAGCTGATTTCCTCTATGCCCAGTTCTGTAAAAGAACTTTCCCAGGCTGCCCTCACATCACCTAGAGTAGGGGTCCCAACCTATGGTGAGTTGTATAATTATTTCATTATATATTACAGTGTAATAATAAAGTGCACAATAAATGTACCGCGCTTGAATCATCCCAAAACCACCCCCCTACTCTGCCCCCAGCCCAGGTCTGTGGAAAAATTGTCTTCCATGAAAATGGTCCCTGGTGCCAAAAAGATTGGGGACCACTGATCTAGATTGTTCTAACAGGCGAGTTCATTGCCTCCTCCAACCTCGTTCCTCCACTGTTTGGAATTAAGGAGCCTTGGATATAGGAACTAGTTTGATGGGACCTCCCTGAAGAACCAATTTTAACATTTTAAAGAGGGCAAAAAGGCCTCTTGTGCAACTCCAGATGACTCAGTGACTGTCTTGAACACCGTGTTGAGGATCCTGGGCCTGTGTTGCTCAGTGAGAAAGCATGCCGTGATTGATCGGTAACGTCTACAGTGACACTGGAAAGGGCACTAATAGTAATATATATGTCATTGATTTGCCATACTTGGTATAAAGGATGTAGTAGAATTTAAGGGCTTTATAGTTCAGTAATAACCAGGTGGCTTCTGACCCAATTTTAAAGGCTCATTCTATCCTTTTTTGTTTCTTTGGGTTTTTTTTTTGAGACAGAGTATCACTGTCTCATCCGGGCTAGAGTGCTGTGACATCAGCCTAGCTCACAGCAACCTCAGACTGCTGGGCTCAAGTGATCCTCCTGCCTCAGCCTCCCGAGTAGCTGGGACTACAGGCATGCGCCACCATGCTTGGCTAATTTTTTCTGTTTTTAGTAGAGGTGGGGTCTTGCTCTTGCTCAGGCTGGGCTCAAACTCCTGACCTCAAGCACTCATCCTGCCTCGGCCTCCCAGAGTGCCAGGCATGAGCCACTGAGCCTGGTCACATTCTATCCTTTTTGAGGCCTGGGTCAGAAGGATCCATATTTCTAATTAAGGCTCCATTTAGCTATTAATATTAATAGAACCAGAATCTATAATAAGTTACCCACCATAACATAGCCAGGAATCTTGGGAATCACTTTCCCCTTTGCCTGTGACCTGGAGTAAGCTATAAGGGAAGGCTCCACACTCTAATCACTTTTCTCCTTTTCCTTCCTTTACAGAGTGATGTCATCCAGAAACCTCAAGGTCAAGTGGATCTGAACTCCCGTTGTCAAATTGTTCGAGGGGAGGGTGCCCAGACATTCCAGGTGAGCTTGCTCCTAGCAGCTCGTATTCAGACAGGAGAGGTGCTGGGCTTGGATGTGGCTGTGATTGAAACAAAGGTGGGGCAAAATGAGCACGAAGGAAAGACATGACATCCATATCTGGGTGTAATCCTAGTTTGTGAGTACGAGAAAGGAAGAGGAGACAGAATGTGAGAGATAGAGGGAAGGAAGGAAAGACAGGGAGAAGAGGAGGAGGAAAAGAAGGGAGGGAGCCAGAGAAAAGGAAGGGGGAAGGCCCAGTGGGTTCCAGGGTCTGGGCCACCCCAGAGCCAGGTCCTGGTTATTCCATCCTCCTGTCTTGCTGCCCCTGGCCCTGTATCTCACCCTCCATAGCTCATCTCTGAGAAGAAAACCTACTACCTGACGGCTGATTCACCCAGCCTGCTGGAGGAGTGGGTCCGAGTGCTTCAGAGCCTGCTGAAGGTGCAGACCACTGGGCCTCCAGCCCTGCCTCGGGGTGGCACCAAGCCCACAGTCAAGGGCTGGCTGACCAAGGTATGGCATGGGGCTGACAGCACAGGAATGTCCGGGGAGCCAGGAGTGGGAGTGCCAAGGGGTGGTGAGTCCCCTTCTTGTATTATACACGGCTCCTTTCTCCAGGAGCTTCCTCACATGATAGCTGGTTGGCCCCTAAACATGGTCTGACCACAGGTGATGGTGAATGATTCCCTGGAAACAGACATCAGGGTTGTTAGAACAACTACTGTTCGATCCAACTGCTTGTCTGGGCTTTCTTAAAAAACAAAAAACAAAAAAACTATTTTCAACACAGAAGAGGGACAGGAATGTCTCATACCCACTTTGAGGTCATTAGGGGTTGCCCCCACCCCCACCTTGTATCCACCACACCCCAGCATTAATAGGGGGAAAGACCCAGACGAGGTAGCTGTGATCATTCACATTTGCAGGTTCCCCAGCCTGCCCTGAAGACATTTCAGTTAGGGCTTTTCTGGTTGCAAGGAGCAGAGAAACACTCGGTAACTCTGAGAAAAGGGAAGTTAACAGGGAAGCACGTGAACTAGACCAGAAGACCGTCAGGAACCAAAGCAGCTCGTGCTTAGCAGCCTCAGTGCTCACAGGCTTGCGCTGTCTGCTTCTGCTTCCTCATTCAGTCTGTGTTTATGTCATTCTCCTCTGCCTGTGTGTGGTTTCTGTTCCCTGCCATGGCCCTTACCTCCCTCACGGCATCCTGACAACTCTGGCCTCTGCCAACCAGCAAGTTCTTCCTGTTTTCATATTCCTGGGGGGATGTCTGATTGGCCTGGTTAATTGTTTAATGGCAGGTCATAGGGCACTGGGGTGCCACATGGTACACACCATGGCTTCTTGCTGTGAAAGGGGTGGTTCCATCAGCAGGGAGTCAGAGTGGCATCTCCACTAAGGACCTGAGTTTGACTGTAGGGCCAGGGTCTCCTGGTTCTAATAATGTGGATCATTTCTGTCTCACAGGTAAAGCATGGCCACTCCAAGCTGGTCTGGTGTGCTCTGGTTGGGAAAACTTTCTACTACTATCGGAGCCATGAGGACAAGGTAATTTATCCCACCTCCTGACAGCACTCACTCTCCTGCTCCCCCTAAAGCAGATTACTGTGGCTCTAGGCCCTGATGGAAGTCCCCAGCTTTACCCTATACCCCACCTAACCCCATGAAAAATACAAAAGCCAGTGGCTGATCCCTCCAGAGTGCGTGGCCAAGCGCACGTGGCCAGCAAATTGTGCCTGTGTGGTCCATGGTGCTTCCCTAGGCAGGCCTCATTCTGCTCCCGGCCCAGCTGGGGAGCTGCAGTCTCCACTGCCCGCCTCCCCATGCTGCCATTCGTCCGTATCCACACTTGCCAGCCCTACAAGCCCAAGCGTTCAGAGAGAAGAGACTCTCCCGCACCCCACTGGCTCTCCCATTCACGGAAGGCTCATGTCCACAGCGACCCCTGGGCCGTCTGCCTGTGCGGGATGCACGCATAGCGGAAGTAGATCGATCCTGTGACTCAGACGAGGACTATGAGGCTGGAGGAACCGGCCGGCTGCTTTCCTCCCACTGCACCCTGGTGATCCACCCCCCAGAGCACAGCCCCACCTACCTCCTCATCGGCACAAAGCACGAAAAGGTAAGGAAGGGGGGCTGGGCCTCCATGGCCAAGCTTCTGATCTTCCTTCTCTCTTTCCCCTGAGCTTCCCAAAATTCAAGTTTGTTTCCCTCTTGGACAGTTTGGCAACTAATACTCTCTGAATGGGAATATTCCTTTATATTGAATTCATTCCCAATGACCAGCGTCTCTTCACTGGGGCTATGAGATAAAACCGCAAACTTGGAAACTTGGGTTCATGTTCACGTGATCTTGAGTCTTTCCTCTTAGAGACTGTTGGCCTTTTCTTGTGCCAACCAAACTAGCTGAACCTACCATGGGCTTGGCCCCTTCAACGTGCCCTCCGTGGAGCTCTTGCCTCCACTCTTCCCACCCATCCCCATCTGGTGACTTTCTACCCTCTTCCAGGATACGTGGCTTTACCACCTCACAGTGGCTGCAGGTGGCAGCAGTGCCAAGGTGGGCACTGCCTATGAGCAGCTCATTGGAAAACTGATGGATGGTGAGGGAGACCCAGGTAAGGCAAGGGCGGCATCACTGCTCGGGGCCGGGGAGAAATGGCTGGATGACCGTTGGTCAAGAACCCAAAGAAAGCACTGTTGTGCCATGAAGCTGGTTTTACAACATCTAGGCCACAGAGGGGACTTCCCATCCCAACTCTAGAGCCCCTCTGTCTCCGGCCAAGATGCTGCGGTGACCACTGTGTATCTTGGGGAGTTTATCTGGGAAGCAGACTTTCCAGGGACTGTGTAAATGTTTTACTTTGTTCAACCTGCAGCTTTGCTGGCTGGGCAGAGGGTTGAGGAAAGAAGGTAGCTGGTTAATCTGTAGTTAGAGTTTGTTAATCAACAAATGAAACCTAAATGGGGATCAGGCTAACCTAAACCTGGGCTGTTTGGAGTCTTTATTTCGCTACTGATCCTCAGGGCCCTGAGGAACTAATGAGCGACACATCCCCCAACATCCCTTCACTACTGCTCCGAGGCTCATTTATCCCAGGCCGATTCAAACACTCCTTCGCCCAGACCTGACACGCTAAGCGGCCTCCCCTGCACACGTCCTCTTGCACTCAGACACCCACAGCCTTGCACACTCACCCCGGCCGCAGCTCCACAAGGAAGGCGGTGGCCACCTGCCTGTACAGCCTTGCTGGGAGTGTGCTAACTGCAGTGCACACCTGCGCACCCCACTCTGCGGATGATGAGCCCAGCACAACCCATGTGTTCCAGATAAACCATTATCTTCCCCACAAATTAAAGTCGGTGGGAGGTGGGAGGTGAGCGTCCTCCTCGGTGGTAACTGCTGCTGTTCTGTGGTGCTGTTCTTTGGGCAGATTCCCCGCTCTGGAGGCACCCCATGCTGTGCTACAGCAAAGACGGGCTGTACACCTCCCTCACCACGCTGCCCTCTGAGGCCCTGCAGACGGAGGCCCTCAAGCTCTTCAAGGTAAAGAGGGAGCGTAGCTCAGGCCCACCGCTGGCAGCACCCACCCCACATTGCCCGGGCTCTGCCAGAAGCAGCTCCAGCCCACCGTGGTGATACTCGGGTGGAGGAGACCCATGCAGTCAGGGGGATGGCCCACAGAGGGATCTGGAGAAGGGACAGAAACTCCCACAGGGTCCCTGTTGCTTCCTTTGTGGCAAGAATGTAATCCTCTCCCTGGGAGGGAGGAAGCTCTGGAACTTCATGCACAAGTCCTTGGGAAATGCCAATGGAAACTCCTTCGAGGAGCACCCCCTCCTCCTGTAGTTAAGCAGGAAAGGCCAGGTTCATGTTGCCTCTGGACCTCAGAGATTCTGACCTATTTTAGAACACTCTTTGTGCCTGTCTGAATTTTCTGTTTTTTTAAAAAAATTAATTTATGTAATGGCAACATTAATAAAAGGAGATTCTATCCCTTTCAGTAAGCATCGATGCTCTCAAGCAGAATGGTCCCTCTTAGAAAGGGCTGTCTCTTGGTGAACTTGAGCGTCCCTCAAGCCCTGAGGGAATGGCCCAGGCCGTTTGCCTCTCCGCTTAGAGTCAGAGACCCCATTCCACTGTCGGAGAGGACAGTGACCCAGGGACTGTCGGTCCACCTATGCTCACCGTCGTTTCCCTCCCAGTCCTGCCAGCTCTTCATCAACGTGCCCGTGGAAGCCGCCTCAGTGGACTACCACGTGTCCCTGGCCCAGACGGCACTGCAGGTCTGCCTGGTTCACCCTGAGCTGCAGAGCGAGATCTACTGCCAGCTCATGAAGCAGACCAGCTGCCGCCCGCCTCAGAAGTACTCCCTCATGCAGGTGGGCCTCTCCAGGCGGAACGGCTGACAGGAGCCGATGGCAAGGGCTGCCCAGGTGGGAAGGGCGGGCAGGGGTGACTGGGCAGGCACGCGCTGAGCCTAGCCGGCGGGCGCCTAAGTGCTTGAAGCTGCCTCGGTGTGGCCGTGCTGTCCGTGCCATCAGACTGGGTGACTGCCACTCTGGGTCAGCCTGACCAACTGGGCGATCCTAGGACCCACAGCAGTTGGGGCTTTGGTTTGGGGAAAGAGTGCTGAAGGCTCTGCAGCTCAGGGCTGAGGGCAGGTGGCGCTGCAAACCGAGCACTCACCCCATGTGCCTGTGTCCCCAACAGTGCTGGCAGCTCCTGGCTCTGTGTGCCCCACTTTTCTTGCCTCAGCATCATGTCCTCTGGTATGTCAAACAGCAGCTCCAACGCCATGCAGATCCCAGGTGAGTGAACCTGGCTGTTTCCTCTGTCACTCGAGCACTGCCAACTGCAGCAGCAGTAAGAGGGACGAGGGGAGACTAGGACAGACCAGATCGCTCCTACCCTCTGAGATGGCTCAGTGGTCAGGGAGACTTCACCCATCATTGTGTACACAAATAGGCACGTGGTGATCTGGGCATGCTTGGGCTTCTCTGCACGCCAGTCCATGTGTCCATGGATGTGTTGTGACAGCTCTCATGTGAAGCCACATTGCCCCCAAATTGACCCCAAATGCTCATTCTCTGTTGCCATGTCCCCTGGCTTCTGGAGGAAAATATCCATGCCAGCAGCATGCTGCATATAGGTCCTGAATGACAAATTAACACCCAGACTCTCACAACCTGCCCCAGCTATAGTTTGGTCCTGGCTAAGTCTGGGTAGGGACCCCGGGTGCCAAGGTGGCAGGATGAGCAGAGTCCCTAACAGTCCTGTCTTACTTCTCTTGCCTTTTAGGAATGAAACTGGCCAATATGCCACCTACTGCCAGCGGGCAGTGGAGCGGACCCTGCAGACTGGGGAGCGGGAAGCCCGGCCATCACGCATGGAAGTGGTGTCCATCTTGCTGCGCAACCCCTTCCACCACTCCTTGCCCTTCAGCATCCCCGTGCACTTTGCCAACGGGACTTACCAGGTGAGGAGGCCGGGCATGCTCCCTGCCCCGGGTCTTCCCCTGTCCCTGTCCCAGAGGAGAATGCCTTTGGGCTAGGTGGGTGCCAAGGCTTCCTAGGCTTGGTAGATTCTTTTTTTTTTTTTTTTTTTTTTGAGACAGAGTCTCACTCTTTTGCCCGGGCTAGAGTAAGTGCCGTGGCGTCAGCCTAGCTCACAGCAACCTCACACTCCTGGGCTCAAGCGATCCTTCTGCCTCAGCCTCCCAAGTAGCTGGGACTACAGGCATGCACCACCATGCCCGGCTAATTTTTTCTATATATTTTTAGTTGTCCGATTAATTTCTTTCTACTTTTAGTAGAGATGGGGTCTCGCTCTTGCTCAGGCTGGTTTCGAACTCCTGAGCTCAAACAATCTGCCCACCTCGGCCTCCCAGAGTGCTAGGATTACAGGCGTGAGCCACCGTGCCCAGCCTCATTAGCAGATTCTTATCCGGCAAATTAGAAAAAGGGATGGGCCTAGGATTTGCGGGTAGGACTGGGTGGTTAGTGCGAGCATGTAGGGAGAAAGGAGCTTGAATCATGAAAGTGCTTCACTGGTGCCCTGGAAGTAGATCTCTTGGACCCACTGCATGGACAGCAAGGCTGAGACACTGACCAAGAAGTGACATAAGAAAGGGCCCCCAAAATATTGTCAGTACAGGAGAGACCGAGCTCATGTCCAAATCCAGTTTCCAGTAGGCAGGCTCATATCCTTCATGCACCGGCCCTCTGCACGTGAACACGGAAGCCGACTTGCTCTGGCCTCTCGCATTCGCCCTCATTCCTTTCCACCTGCTGTGCTCAGACCCCTCTGCTAGCCCCAGTGAGCACCTCTCAGGAAGTTTGCTCTAGGACAGATCACCTCTCCGCCCACAGGTGGTTGGTTTTGACGGCTCCTCCACAGTTGATGAGTTCCTCCAGCGGCTGAACCAGGAGACAGGCATGAGAAAGTCATCCCACTCTGGCTTTGCCCTCTTCACAGACGATCCTTCCGGCAGGGACCTGGAACACTGCCTGCAGGGGAGTGTCAAGGTGACAGCCTCCCCACTAAGCCAGTTGAGCCCCTCCTGAGTTCCCTCCCAGCTCAGGGATATCGGTGGTGGGGAAAGAGCCTGTCTAGCGGGTACCTGACTGTTCAGCAGCCTGTTTAGTGCTGAGCCCAAGGTGCTGCCTGGGTCAGCATTCCTGTGTCATCCTAAAATGTACCTGGGCAGGCAGAGAAAAGCTGAGCTGTTGTGTGCCCTTGTCTCTGGAAACACGAGCTGCACACCCTGCCTCCCTCAAGTGGCTGTGCAGCATCGAGGGGGAAAGCCTCTCGGCTCAGTGTGCGGACAGGGAGGCCCCACCAAGCTGCTGCCAGTTACAGCTGCCCTCTCATAGGCAGATAGTGCTATGCCTAGACCCACTAGGTGCCATGTTGTACACAAGCACCTCGCTTTCACCCTTCCTGCTGGGGCCCATGCCATGCTTATAGGTTCAGCCATATTTTAAGAGGTAGGTCCGTATGGTACCCCTGCAAGTAAAGAACCTTGAATGGGATTTCATACCGATTATGGCCTGGGACTAGTACCATGGGGGGTGTTAAGTGTTTGTGGGAACCTGCGATAGCACTTGATGAGTCTCAGTATTTGGCTCTTGTCTGCTTTCTTTAAGGCAAAAGGACAAAGGCTTCTATAGTCTTTTAATGTTGCCTGGAAAAACTGTGCCATGTATCTTTGTAAATGTTTGGGCATCTGTAAGACTCTGTTACAGACAACAGGCCTCTGGGTGTATTTGTTGAAGAGAATGGCAATCAATGGAATGGAAAATGGAGCCAGTGATATGAGGCCATGGTTTTTGACTGGGGCCTGCCTAGCCTCTGGGGAAGCCCCTCAGCTGTGGAGGTGGTGGGGGCAGAGTTCCTGGCTTTGCTGCTCACCATGCCCACGGTTCCCCGTCTGTGAGGGAGTCCTTGGGTCCTGCGAGCACCTCAGGTCCTGGGAGCAGAAGGCCCCGCAGGTCAGCCTCCCAGTGGGAGGACCTCAGCTCTGCTCTGCTTTGCCCAGGTCCAGCCCTGGCTGGACCATGTTCCCCTCATGAGGGGCTTTTCTGACTTCCCTCTTTTTGCCTCTTCAAGATCTGTGATGCCATCTCCAAGTGGGAACAAGCCCTGAAGGAGCTGCATGCTGGAAAGTCTGAGGGTGGGACACGTGTCGTGAAGCTGATGTACAAGAACAGGTCATGAGCACTACATGAGGGTGGGGCCAAACACAAGGGCTGCCACCAGGTGCCAGCTCATCAACTCAACTAGTGGCCTATCCAGAAAGGCACAGGGGCCCACAGATGTAACCCTGCCTGGTGGTCACTAGCTGGGGCCCAGGTGGGCTCTGCTCTTGATCCTCTGTGAGACCCAGGGCAGCTCAGGCCGTCACCTTCCCTGTACCGTGTGTGCACACATGGGTGCATGCATACATGCCAAGAAAACAGACCAACATCATGGGATGGCTGCACATGTTACTTTATGAGAGTGGTTTTGTGTGATCACCAGATATTTAAGGCTAAAGAATAAATAGCTCCTATACCAATTCCAGGAAACACAAAAGTAGACATCCTGGCTTTCTGTCAATTTGAATAAGAAAATCCCATCCCAGTATGTCTCTAGGCAAATAATTTCCATTAGTCCTTGGAATCTTAACTCATCCAGTCCCCTAATAAGCTATGATTCCAGGTACCAGATTCTGCTCACCAAATCCAGTAAGTCTAACGGTACGTTTGGAATTAACCATGTCTTCCTATTGGCATGAGGTCTGCATGGCCCTGCATCTGCTCTGTGTCATACTTGGTTATATGTTTCTGGGGGCAATACAAAATAGACTCATAAATAGTGTAAAATGAGTAGTTTCTGTCTTTGGAAATCAAGATAACAGATCCAGAGAAAGCCCCGTCTCCGGGATCCTACCTGAGCCCTGGCTGCTTCTCGCTCTCTTCCCTGCAGGCTGTACTTTCGCAGTCAAGTCAAAGGGGAGACGGACCGAGAGCGGCTGCTCCTTGCCTCCCAAACTAGCGGAGAGATAGTAGCAGGGAGGTTTCCTGTCAACAAGGAACTGGCTCTAGAGATGGCTGCTCTGATGGCCCAGGTAAGGATCTGTTGAGGAGGCAGGAGGGTAAGGATGCCATCTCAGGGCTGAAACACAAGAGGTTCTGCAGTTCCTGTGCTGCCCAGGAGAGGGTGGCCTGGCCACCTCTGGTACAGAGCACCGCTGACTCCTCACTGCAGGCACATGGGCACAACGCTGGACTTGAAATCCAGACCTGGGTTTGAGTCCTAGCCACCTTCCAACTGTGAGATTTTAGCCAAGGCACTTCACTTGTCTATGCTTTAGTTTCCTTCTGTTTTTATTTTTTATTTTTATTTATTGAAGCTCAGAGGGTTTAAGTAACTTGAGCCAGGACACAAAGCTGGTAGATGGCAGAGCCGGGATTTGAGCCAGGTGTCTGACTCTCAAGGCCAAATCGGGAACGCTCTGCCATGCTCTAGGCTCTGTAGCATCTTCACTCCTGCATCCCATAGCTTTGTACTGGAAGCCAGAATTTCCACATTGTTTTCCCTTGTCTGTCACTAATTGTGTCTTTGGAAAAGCCACTTCACCTCAGCTGCAAAATGAAAGTTGGTCTAGAATTGTATCTAATATTCTAGGACCCTAAGTTTGTTTCTCTAACGTCTATAAATCCTGAAATGAAGGATTTGTCCACAGTGTTTTTCACATCCATTCATACCCCACCAATTAAGTAATAAAGTAATGGTTTATTTCACCTCTCCAACAGCACCTACCCGGCCCCCTATACCTCCAGATTCTTGATCTCTTCATGTGCTTCTACTGCAGGTCGAATATGGGGACTTGGAGAAGGCTGTCCTGCCAGGCGCTGGGGGCACACCCCCTGCCAAAGCTCAGCATCTCCTCCAGCAGGTCCTAGACAGGTTCTACCCAAGGCGCTACAGACACGGGGCCCCCCCAGAACAGCTGAGGTAGGTAGGCTGCAAGGTCTTGTGGTCCATCCCTATGGGCAGGCCTCGGAGCTGGAATGAAAACATGTTGGCACTTCACTGGCACCTTTTCTCTCCATCTACCCAAACCAGGCACCTGGCAGACGTGCTGACCACAAAATGGGCAGCACTGCAAGGCTGCTCCCCTCCTGAGTGCATCCGCATCTACCTGACCGTGGCCCGGAAATGGCCTTTCTTTGGCGCCAAGCTCTTCGCTGCTCAGGTAGGTGCCAGCGGAAGGAATGGCTCATACCCTTGGGAACACTCTGAGTGTCTCCTGGAGCTGCGTCCCATCTGCTCGTGCCGAGCCAGGCCAGTCTGCAGCCCTCACCTCCACCCTGGCAACACCAGGGCTCGCTATCTCTCCACCCATTTCTGGCCTACTCCAGACTTCCAGATCCAGAGCAGAGCTGTGATTCACTGCTTATCTTCATCCTTTCTTTAATGACTTCTCAGTGCTACTCCTGAAAGAAAAGATAGGATCGACTAATTCACACAAGGATTCAGACTTGATATCCCTCTCGAGTGCTTTCATTTTTAAAAAGTTTGCAAGATAGAACAATGTATAACTTAAACAAATACATCTCCACTGGTGTGGCATGGCACACAGGGGAATCACACTACTCAGGCAACAGTTAATGGCACCTCTCCGTGAAGGCCAGTAGTAATTTCAGTGGGAACTTTTCTTCACCAGGTATCTGGTGTGCATGAACTTCATAGATAATCAATCACAGGCATTATCCTGTGCTCAAAGCTAGACGGTGAGCCTGTTCACTAAAGCTCCAGATGAGAAAATGGACATTTACTCATTCATTCAACAAACAGTCATTGAGCTAACTCCTACTATGTCCAGTGCTAGTTATTTGAGGTTATAAGAGGTAAGCAAATCGGATACAGTCCTTGCCTTCATGGAGCATCAGTCCCTTCTAGCAGGGGAGATACACATTCATCAGATAATCATATGCATATTCATTCTTTTTCTCTCTTTATATATACGTATATATAAAATTTTAACAAGCTGTCATAAGCGCCGTGAAGGAAAAGTACAGGGGTATTATAAAGGCATATAACAGAGACCCACTTGGTCTGGGAGGTGACGAGAGGCTAGGAAAAGCTTCTGAAAAAGGTGACATGTTCATCTGTCCCCCTCTTGGGTAGGAGAAATAGATCTTCCGGATTACCCTACTGTAGCCTGGGCAGCGAGAATTAGTCATTGCAGGAAATGTCCACTAAACAGTCACTTTCTTACTGGTAGGGATAAAGCCCATAAAATTGGATTCTTTTTCTCTTTTTCTTTGTTTGGTAGAGATGGGGTCTCACTCTTGCTCAGGCTGGTCTCCAACTCCTGAGCTCAAGCAATCAACCCACTTCAGCCTCCTAGAGTGCTAGGATTACAGGCGTGAGCCCTTGACCCGGCCAAGATTGCATTATTGCTTTCCTATTTCTTTTACAGTCCCCAGGAAAATGTCTGAAGCCACATGCACTTCAACTGGGAGACTCTGGGTAGAATGCTATGTTTTTGAGAATTAGGAAAAAGCCTATTCCCTATGCCCATGACAGAGCAGCCAGGGCTGGCCTATATTCTGTAGCAAAGAGCTTTCCATCCAGTGTACTGGGGCAGCATGAGTTCTAGGTATGCCACGAGAGTGATCCCCTCTGCCCTTGGGATGGTTAGCAGGTGGCCAGATGCCTCCTGCCACAAGGAGCCTTGTCTGTTTACTGTGTACATGGTACAGATACCATCTTCAGATCCACAGATGTGCCTTCTCATAAAGTCCTTATGGTTTGGAATCTCTGTGGATACGTCTGATGGGATTTTCCTGTTTCCCCAGCCTGCCCAGGTGTCTTCCAAGGAAAACACTCTGCTGTGGATTGCGGTGAATGAGGATGGTGTCAGCATCCTGGACCACAACACTATGGTACGGCAGGGTGAGGGCTGGTTCCCTGACCCTCCTCCTCCTGAACACTGTCTTTTCTTCTCCTCTCTGGACTCAAAGGCCTGAGCTAAGTGACCATGGTTTCCCTACCCCCACCCAAGTTGCTGGCCTCTAGTCTAGACAAAGCTTGTAGACATTCAAGATGGATATCTCCAAATTATGACCACTTCAGAGTTCTCCCTTCTTGGCTAAGGCTACCTGTGCCTACAAGAGACAGGGAATGCTGGTTCTTAGCTCAGGAGATAGGTGGGAAGTTTCCCCAGAACTAATTGGTTCCTTTCTACAGCAAGTGCACATCACTTACCCCTACTCTTCAGTGATGACCTTTGGTGGCTGCAGGGATGACTTCATGCTTGTGATTAAGTCCATTCCAGACCAGAGCTCTGGAAAAGGCCAGATTAAGAAGTTGATTTTCCGGATGGCTGCTCCCAAGGTGGGTCTGACAGCTGCTAAAACATTTTAATCTGATCTGGTATGATGTAGTGGGCTTGAAGCTTAGAGGAAACTGGAGTTATGATTGTGTTCTAGATGGGCCCTGCCCCAGATAAAATTATTTGTATTTGGGACAAATACAAAGGGTTCTGGTGGATTTGGATCTAAGTGTCACTTTTGGGGCTAGTAGGTAGAACTAGTTAGGAGGGAACTGACTTTGGTCTAGCTACCTACTACTGTGCTCTTCACTGGAAATCTCTAAGCCCCAGCACCACGCAGGCCTGAAATGGGTACCCACTTGCTCTTCTCTTATTTGCAGCAGGCCCCAAGGTAGGGCAGCTTCCTTTGTAAGGTGCTCTCATCTTACCCCTGGGTTCTGCTGACCCAACACTAGGTACAAAGTAGGACAGTCTCCATAGTGCTCCTTCTTCCTTGTGGTCTTGAAAATGGCAAAAAGACCTCTCTTGCTTTAAGGACTCTGTTCCTACTCAGTATAGGAAATGTTGACCAGCAAAAATAACAATTACAAAGGCTCAGAAACCTCAGTTCTGATATATTGTTCCTGACTCCCTTCTGAGAGTAACTGGAAACCCTGTTCTCCACTTTATCCTCAAGTTGGAGTTTGCCAAACTACCTCCTCATTTTCCTACCACCCCTACTAAAGGAGAGGATATACAGATTCCTTACTCAAGAAGGCCCCCGTCCCGGCTGTAGAGCTGCCCAGAGCAGAATGTTGGTCCTCCTTTTCTCAGGAGGGTACTGTGTGTCTCAGAGGACTTCTAGTCCAATGCTCATTTCACTAGGCCTGTGAACCTCACAGTAATGATTCCCTTTGGGTATTTTCTCCCAGGTGGGTATTTTAAGAGATTAAAGAAACTGAGGCCCGGGAAGGTTATATACCCAATATAACAGCTAGTAAGTGAGAAAGTTAGGATTCAGGCCAAGGCTAGTTTAATTACTTCACTTCTCTGACCTCTCCTTAGATTGCGGAAGCTACCTTCATCATGGCCAGCTACATGAACCATTGCTCGGCAAATGTGAACCCATCCACCAACCCGCCAGCAGCCCGTCAGCTGTGGGACCTGGATGGACGACAGTTCTTTGCTTCTGTTTCCCGTGCTACCAAGGGGCCAACGTTGCTGTGAATATTTCTCCTACCCCTTTCCCCACCACCACTGGTGCCTCTGGGGTTAGAGATATGTATCCTGGGGTGTGATACTACTGTGAGGGGTCTAACAGCCCCTCCTCCTCTGTTTGTTCTGTGGAATGTGTATTTGATTGTCTGTGAAACCTTTACCCTTTAGGTGCCTTATAATGTTTCAGGGCCCAACTTTTAAAAATCCAGACCCAATGTAAAAACCACTTACTCTTTTTTTCATAAGAATAATGACTCTGGATGCTACCCAATTCTAGACTTAGATAGGGATAGTCTACTGTTACTGAGGGCATCAGTGAAGGTTGGGGCTTTCTACACTGATACTCTCAAGGAAGCTAATATGTTTTGTATTGTGTATGGTCCTTCTGGAGATTTATACTTGAAGTTTTCCAAACATCCTTGAACAGAATAGGACTAAAATTTCTAATTCACCTGAACTCTTGACAAAAGCCTAGAACTCACTAAAACTGGCCTTCCTTTTCCAAATAGGAAAGGTGTTGGCAGGGATGGAGAAAAAGGAATAGACTCACTTTTCCCCTTTATTGGTGAGTAGGCATTTGTAGTGCCCCTTCCCTGGGGCAGCAGCTCCTATCTTTGCAGGACAACAGACTATCCCTGCTAAGATTCAAGCTCTTTTCCCTCACACTGGACTATAAGCCAAACCCACTACCAATGTCCAAGCAAGGGCAGTGGGGAGCTCTGATCTGACCTCTCCCTGTTTCATTTTAATGACTGGACAGGGCTCAGTGAGGGCTGTGCTCACTATTGTAGGACGTGGTGGTCAGCATTTGTTTCCCCCTTCTTTGGAAAACCAAGCAAACGCATGCTGCTTTTTGCTGCTGTCAGACCAACTAAGATGAATCAGGAACACAGAAGATGCCCCAGGCTCGTACGCCTGGATGTTCTCCTACAGACTTCTGGCGAACTTCCGCTAGGAATTAGTTTGAGGGCAGCGAGCACATAATGTGATATAATATATGCCCTAGCCTAAGAGCATCAAGTAAAAGAAATAGAAAGTTTCTTTTACCTTTTGCTTTCCTAATAACACCACAATCCCCCTCAGACCTTCTGAATGAATACAGAGGAAATGATCTTTGTCTATACCCTCCCTGAAAAGAAAAAAACAAAAGAGTTCATACTCTGATTTTCCAACATCTGAGAAACTGAGTTTTATTTCATAGCTCTAAGGCAGCCTTACCATTTGTCAGTAAATTACTGAAAACTGTATGGGTTTAGTAGTAGCACCCAAAAACCAAGCCTTTAACCTCAACAATGTGTGTGTGTTACGCACTGCAAAAACTGCAAGGCTGAAACTAGTTATCTGAACACCTCAGCTGCTGTAAGCTCCTCCTCGCTCACCCTTTAAAACTTGATAAGCATGATGGAAAAAAAGCACATCAGAGTCTCTGCCTTTTTAAAATTAACTTGACTTTGCAAGGCAGGCAGTTTTACAGCCACTTCTGTTCCCATATTTCACCCCAGGATTTGGGGGTTAACTAGACATTTCTACCTCGACCAAGTCACAGGTACCATGGGCTCCTGGATAACTCCTGCAGGGCTGGTGTAAAAGAGATTATAGCTATGGTTTGTAATATCTTGACTGTCTGTCTCTAAGGCCAATATCGATAATATTATCTACCCAGGGAGTTTAAAAGAAAACTAGGATTCCAAAGAAAGAGTAAGCAAGAATGGAGCAATGCTCATACCGAATTTGGGAGTCAAATATTTTCCCTACTCTCTGTCCCAACCCTTCAGGAATCTTCCCTTAAGTTTAGTAATTTTATACAGAAGAAACTGCCTTCGAAACAAAGGTGTCTATGGTTTATTTATTTATCCTTCTTTAACATGGAAGTCCCATGTCTGAAAACCAAAGTTAAATTTCTGCCTGGCCTTTTGTCTCATCCCTCTTGGCAAAGCAGCTTTTGAAACAATAGAAAATGCTGAGTAACAGGAAAGTATTAATGTGCTTGACACCCATGACTGAAATGCCATGATCTTGTTTGTCAATAAAAAGCACCTGTCTGTGAACCAGGTAATTATTTTGTGTTTTGGAAGGAGATCTGTTTATGAGGAGAGTCATCATAAATTAACCCTGTACAGAACACAGGAGCTAGGTGGACAGAGACTATTCTTATGCAGGACATTTCTTCCCGTTAACCAGTACCTGAAGGGTTTGACATTTTTTTTTCTTTAACTTCATACAGGAGTACTATGCAATTGGAAATTATACCTTTCTCGAGAGATTTGGTATCAGTTTCCCACTGTCTTGCTCAACAAATATCAACACAAAGTAAACTTGAATACGCTTAGGAATTTCACAAAGTGCTCTTTGCCAACATTAGACATATCATGTCAAATTCTTAAGGTCTCTCCTCTGTTGGTAAAATAGGCAAAACCTTACAAGGGGAACACTATAATACAAAGAAATACATTGAGTTAGATTTCCAGTCACCTGCTCTATGGCTCTGAGATCCACTATATCCATACGGTTCCTAGGACTGTGTCCATCGGACGGTTCAGAGTACAGAAATAAGCCAGCCACTATGGCTTAGCAGTCATCTCCCACGGAAGACAATACTGGCTTTTTGAATGCTGGGACTCACGGACTTGCTGACGTGGCTTTCTGATGTGCCAGGATCTCCTGGCAGCTCCTGTATACTTCAATCAAGCAGTCCAGCCGGGGCTTGGAACTCTGAATTACAAAGGGGAGAAATGCAGAGTCAAGGTGAACACAGACGAGTGCTTAGTGGTGCTGCACCCACATACAGCCTCGATCTCTCACCCACATCAAGTGGTCTCAATGGCAAAGGTGTGAGCTCAGAGACGTAGAAGTTCAGGCCTCAGAGCACCTTGCTGGGCAGAGTCCCAGTTAGGCCCACAGCCCAGCCTGTGAATTGTGTAAGGCAGGAGATCAAAAGACAGCTTTTTAATCTGTCTAAATGTCATGACCTCCATCTGTAAGAACAAGCAAGAAGAAAGGCAAGGATGGACCCTCTTGAGAAATGCCACAAGTTGTGAAATAGTCCTCAGAGACAAGAAGGCAGTTTAGTATGTAAATATTGAAAAATATTTTGTACAATTAAATGTAACACAACCAAAATTAACAGCAAAGCCACAGAATGGGAAAAACATATTTGGAAAGTCTATTTAATAAACATTTGCTACCAAATATATAAATAAT
>NW_012150840.1:8217554-8231393 GCF_000956105.1 Propithecus coquereli
GGCTAGAGTACCGTGGCGTTAGCCTAGCTCACAGCAACCTCAAACTCCTGAGCTCAAGCAATCCTTCTGCCTCAGCCTCCTGAGTAGCTGGGACTACAGACATGCACCACCATGCTCAGCTAATTTTTTCTATATAGATTTTTAGTTGTCCAAGTAATTTCTATTTTTAGTAGGACGGGGTCTCGCTTTTGCTCAGGCTGGTCTCGAACTCCTGAGCTCAAACAATCCACCTGCCTCGGCCTCCCAGAGTGCTAGGATTACGGGCGTGAGCCACCGCGCCCAGCCTATCTCTTCAATATAAATTACACTTTTATGGTTATAGACATACCAGCCAAAAAGAAAATATTACAAGTATTGGAATAGAGGGTCCTCACTTTAGGTATTAGTTTTAGATCCTGGAATACCCCATAAGCCAGCTCCTTCCTCCAGAGAGGCCTATAATACTTATCTGTCAAATACTTACCATGTAAATAGCCTCATTAATGACAATATCCTTGACCTTGCTCATCTCTATAAAGGTAGTGCTTTCTTTGCCTGAAGCATAGGATGAAGTCATCTGGATGCCAAGGGAATCAATGATTAGCAGAGTCTCCTGATCAATCTTCACAAAATGAAGGTAACCAAGCAGGCCTAAGAGGGTGATGAAGATGGCAGCAGAGAGGATCATGCTGTTCTGAAGAGAGAGCCAGACACAGGCGGTAAGATTACCAAGTGGTCCTCCACGCGTATCTGTGCTGTATAACAACTCATCTCTAGACAATGAGGAAAAAAGCCTTTGTTGTGTTGAGTTGAACAGATGAGAGGAACATACATGCAGAAAGAAGAAATCACTTTTATTTGGGCTCTGACATGCTAGGAAAGTGTATAGTGAAATGGATGCAGACAACAAACGAACAGGTCTGGGGAAAACCTCCATCAGCAAATGTCCACCATCACACCAATCTCAGAAATTTTTCTTCCAAAACTGCAACTTAAGAACCCAAATCTTCTCACTCCCTCAGCAAAATACAGATGCTTATTGACTTAGGATGGGGTTACGTCCTGATAAACCCATTGCAAGTTGAAAATATTCTAAGTTGAAAATGCATTTAATACTCCTAACCTACTGAACATCATAGCTTAGCCTAGCCTACCTTAAATGTGCTTAGAACAGCCTACAGTTGGGCAAATCTTCTAACACAAAGCCTATTTTATAATAAGGTGTTGAATATCTCATATAATTTATTGAATACTGTACTGAAAGTAAAAAACAGAATGGTTATACACGTATTCAAAGTACAGTTTCTACTGAATGTGTATTGTTTTTGCACCATCCTAAAGGTGAAAAATCCTAAGTCAAATCATTGTAAGTCAGGGACGATCTGTATATAGGACAAAATCATAGACTGAACGACTGTAAAGTCCTTAGCACAGTGTAGCAGATACTACTCCTCACCTAATAAACAGCCACTCATCCTTCCTAATAGAACTTGGAGTGAATCATGATTGATTCCGACTCCTTCAGCCAATGATTGGTTTAGAAATGGACATGGGCAGAACTCTGGCTGACGAGATGTGAGGGGAGGTCTGCTGGAGGAGCTTCTGAAAAACTCAGTCCATCTTAAAAAGATGTAAGTAAGAGAAGATCCCTTCATCATGAGGTTTAGGTGCCTGGAACTACCATGCCTTCTGCCAGACCAAGTAGAGGGCTAGTAGAGGACAACTAGAGGACCCTAAGGGTGGAAGTGTAGTGCCTGCACATGGAAGACCAAGTAAAGGACAAGTAAAGTACACTAAGGGTGGAAGAGCAGCAAGATGAAAACGGCGAGTCAAATCAGCCTTTTACGTAAATTCTGGAGCTCTCCTACATGACTTACTGTTTCCTTAACAATAAAGGTCTTTGCCTGTAGTCCCAGCTACTAGGGAGGCAGAGGCAGGAGGATCGCTTGAGCCCAGGAGTTGGAGGCTGCAGTGAGCTATGATGATGCCACTGTACTCTAGCCTTCACAACAGAGTGAGACTCTGTCAATAATAACAATAATCCTTATCATTTAAGGCTCTTCTAGTTGTTCTGTGTTACTTGCAGCTGCCTGTGCCTAAGTGATAATGTTAAAAGCTTAAAAAATGGTGTCTCTTATTTATACCCTTGAATCTAAGACAAGTTTAGAACATTTTAACATTTCTGAAGTTTAAATGTGTTCTTCTATTAGTGTGTGTTTCTTTCATGTGGCACTGTTTTCTTTTTCCCAGAAGCTATTATTTAGAAGGCTGGCATAGGAAAAATCATTGATGACCTAGAATAAGGGAAATTCAGTAATTCTGGACTGCATTCCTTGAGGGCAGGATGATTCTATTTGAGGGCTGTCACAAAGTTACTGCACTTGACCAGTGAAGCTGAAATGGCAGATATTAATTCCATTTTAGAGATATGAAAATTGAGGCTCAGAGAAAATAGGAATGAGTCTGGAAATTGAACATAGAAACCATGCATGTTGGAAATTCATAATTCTTTAGAAAGTACCTGAAATTGGGAAAGGGTTTGGGAGAAGAGAGGGTTAAATTACCCTAAAACACTGAGATTAGGAAGAACTGTAACACTATATACACATACACACATACACCTGTGGAATCAAAGACAGTTTGTGGAAGACTATGTAAGGTATTGTTAGCAGTAATACCTTTGAGAAGTAGAAGTGATGGATAAGGACGATCCATTAAACAGTTCTGTGAACTCTTGTAATTAAATAACTACGTGCGTGTACTACATACAACACACGGAAGTTAAAGTTTTAGACTGTCGTTCAAGAACCGGATGAATGCGGGGTGGATCCACAGAGCGCAGCAGCAGCCCTGGGAGGGAGAATGTACTGTACACAGAAGCCCAAACTTCACTAATTGTAATGAAAAGAGCTGTCGAGCAACAGAATGGCGTCCACAGAACCAAACAGCGAGTTTCCGTCCTCCGGTCCTACCACTGTAGGGAGGGGGTCCGACTAAAGGTCCAGGTTCGACCAAAGACCCAAAAGATCCTTCGAAAGCCGAACCCCCTGCCTCCGAGCGCGGGGAGAGGCCCACCGGTCATTACCTCGCAGAGTATGAAGAGGCCGTAGGCCGCCAGCCACACGGTGCAGGTGACAGCGGTGAGCGAACGCAGCGAGAGCCGAGGGCAGCTGAGGCAGAATTCCCGGCAGGACGGGGAGTAGTAGCGGCGCTGCAGGGCCAGGCGGCCGCCGCAAATATCCGAGAAGCTCTGCTCTTCCTTCATAACCAGATCGCACCCACGCCGCGCTAGCCCGTCGGCGCCGACTCGCCGGCTCCAGACCCGCTTCCGGGGGCGGGGTGAGCCCCGCCCAGCCCCAAGTCCGCGCAGCCGCAGTTGCGTGCCGAGAGCAGTGCCGGGATCCGGAGCCGTAAGTTCTTCCAGGCTGGGCTCGGCCGGTATTCTGTGATTGTCTCTTTCCAGGGATTCCTAGGGACCAACAATTAAGCGGACAAATTAAAACCTCTATTAACATGCTTTCGCTCGACAAACTTATTTCTGTTTTTCAGCAAGAGTGAGCCCTAAGGAGACAGTCCACAGGTTTTCATTCATTCCACTTAGTCATTCCTGTGCCAGGTCTTAAATAGTTTTAGGTGCTGAGGGATGCAGCAGCAGTGAACAGTCTTGTCAGGTAACTTCCTTTCTAGCAGAAGACGATGTGGAAATAACATCAGAGAGTGTTGTTGGCAGTAATATGCTGACTGGCAGGAATGAACTGGGGACTTCAAATAAGGCAGTGAGGAAACGTGTCTCTTAGCAAGAGACGCTGGAGTTACAAGGATGAGGAGCCAGACTGGTCTGGGGGAGCTCTGGAGGAGGAATTTGCCAGAAAGGACCAGGAAAGGCGGAGCCCCCAAGGCTGGAATGCGGTCGTCTTACTCAAAGAATCAAAAGGCCAGAGAGTGCCCACTTTTCACTTTGCCAATTGGACTTATGTCTTTATTGGTCATTCAGGTGGGGCAAAGGAAATATCCTTTTAAAACTCAGGCAAATTGGTGTTTCTCTTGTATCCTGTCAGAGGAAACAAATGGAAAAAGAAAAAGAAAAGAAAAGGCCAGAGAGGCTGGAGGTGGGGAAAACAGTTCGAAGTTGGGGAGGTAGGTAGGGGTCATTGCTTGGAGCATTCAGTAGGCAGACAGGTCCAGGCTGGGAGGTAAGTGAGAGATGTAGAAGGAACGGATAATAAAATTACTCAGCTCATGGGTAATAGTGGCCTGTGGGTTCCCTTTTTACTTCTAATGTGGCCCAAGAGTGGCTGTGTGGCCTGTCAAACAGTTGTGGTGCTTCAGCCCCACAGCATCACCGTGTTTTAAAGAGTTGATCCCTTTGTATATAAAGACAAATGGCATAAAGCTTTCACCAGCTTAAAGTCTCCCTGATGAATGTAAGGTTCAGTTTCTTCATGCAGGATTTTGTTTCTCTTTTCTTTTTCCCTAAAGGATTCTCTTCAAGTATTGCTTAATTTTTCTAATTTTATTTCTGTGCCTTGAATCTGACCAATTAATACAACCCTTGTTTGTATATATCAATTCATGTCTTTTATAAATATAAAAGTGATATTTGCTTATTGTAAAACATTTGAAAAATACAGAAAAGAAGAAAAATTTAAACCACCCGTATGTTCTACCACTCAGAAATAAGCACTGTTAATACTTTGGGGAAACCTTAGTCCTGGAGTTTTTAACCTGGGCTCCATGGATAGAATCAGGGTTTCATCTTTAGTTTTATTAACTTCTAATTAAAATTTAACATTTCTTTTGATTATTAATGTAGGCAACAAACCAATTAGTGTTAGCAGTACTTGTGATTTTTGTCACTGACAGAAATCACAAATCATTTCATTTTGTTGTTAGTTATCTCAAAATGTCATTTCCAATCATTGCTACTTCAAAATTTTGCAGTAATTATTAGACCCACCACTAGATGTACTCATTTAATGTGTCAATGAAGAGAAAGATATTACTATAACACATTTTAAAAATATTTTGATGACTATATTTTAATTCAATTGGTTTTCTTTGAAATCCTACATATTTATGCATTCTAAAATATTATTGTGGCCAGGTATGGTGGCTGACACCTGTAATCCCAGGACTTTGGGAGGCCAAGGCAGGAGGATTGCTTGAGCCCAAGAGTTGGAGGCTGCAGTGAGCTATGATCACACCACTATAGTCCCAGCTACTCGGGAAGTGGGGCAGGAGGATTGATTGAGCCCAGGAGTTTGAGGTTGCTGTGAGCTAGGCTGACGCCATGGCACTCTAGCCCAGGCAACAGAGTGAGACTCTGTCTCCAAAAAAAAAAGGATTATAAAATACTTCAGACCAGACACATAGAATAAATAATAATTTGAACTTTAAAGGATAATAGTAATATAGGTTAGGTATCCCTTATCCAAAAATGCTTGGGACCAGACATATTTCAGATTTTGGATTTTTTCAAGTTTTAGAATATTCGCATACACATAACAAGATATCTTGAAGATAGGACACAAGTCTAAACATAAAATTAATTTATGTTTCATGTACATATCCTGAAGTTAATTTTATACAATATTTTAAATAATTTTGTGCAAGAAAGAAAGCTTTGACTACAGCCCATCACATGAGGCCAGGTGTGGAATTTTCCACTTGTCACGTCTTGTAGGAACTCAAAAAGTTTCGAATTTTGGAGCATTTCAGATTTTGGATTTTCAGGTTAAGGATTCTCAACCTGAATATTTTAATCTGCTATTCACTCCCCCAATGCATAATAACGTAGAACTAGTAATTTACCTCTGACTAAGCTATAGGTAGTGGAAAACCACTAAAAGTGACATACAGGATTAATGTGGTACTTTGGAAAGGTCAATCTGGTGACCCTCAGTAGGTGCTCAGGAAGCAAGAGGTTTTTGCATTAGCACAGGAGGGCCTGAAGCAATCTGTGCCAGTATCAACTTTAGGAAACATAGAAAAGGGGTGAAAAAATTGGATGTGGTGGCTAGGTATGGTGGCCCATGCCTATCATCCCAGCACTTTGGAAGGATGAGGCAGGAGGATCAGGCCACTGCACTCCTGCCTGGGTGACAGTGTCTCTAAAATAAAAGAAAAAAGAAAAAAAGAAAAAAATTCGATGTGGTGATAGGCAAGAAAAAGAAAAATACCAAAATAATTTCAATGAACTGCACAAGTATGACAGTATCAATGACTATGAATCTCTGCCCATGCCCTCACCCATTCCTGGAGGTCTTGTTAAACAGAGGTTGCTGGTGCCCTACTCCTAGAGTAACTGATTTAGTAAATTTGGGGGTGGGGCCCAGGAGTTTGCATTTCTAACAAGTAGCCAGGTGATGTTGATGCTGCTGGCCCAGGACTGCACTTTCAGAATCATTGCCTTGTACCGTACTACTGTGTTTGTTTTGCTAATGCCTCAAAGACACCTTCCTTAAACCAGCAGGGGGAGACAAATATACAACGGATCCTCTAAAAATAAAATGCCTTGGAGCAGCAGTCCCCAACCTTTTTAGCACCAGGGCCCCATTTCCAGGAAAACAATTTTTCCAGGCATGGGGGGGAGAGGTGGAAGGGGGAGGGAGGCGGAGCTAAGATGCTGATGCGAGCAATGGGGAGCAACTGTAAATACAGATGAAGCTTCCCTGGTGCACCCACCACTCACCTCCTGCTGTGCGGCCAGGTTCCCCTGTGGCCTGGTGGTTGGGGACTGCAGCCTTAGACTACTAAAGCTCTTTGGAGTTATATTGTTGCCATGGAAACCTTTGAACTATTTTGGAGAGCAGCATGTAAATTGGCATGAGGTGAAATAAATTTCAGTGTTTATGTAAAAATTTATTTTGGTAGGAAAAATATCTAGATTCTTGCATGCCATAGTGTCATGGTTAAGAACTTGGAATGTGAACTCAGACGGCTCTGCCACTTACATTCTATGTGACTTTGGCAAAGTTATTTGTCTTCTCTGATCTTGTGTCTTTGGCTTCAAAACAGGCCCTACTTTATAGAATTGTTGGAAGGTTAAAGATCTTAGAACTTTCGTTGGTTGTTATTAAAATATTTTTAGTTATTAAAACTCTAAGTACTTAGTATTTTCAGCTCTTTATCCTGCCTAAAATTTAGAAATAGTCCAAATATGTGGAGTACTACTCAGCCATAAAAAATGGTCAACTCATACTTCTTGTATTAACCTGGGTGGAACTGGAGACCATTCTTCCAAGTGAAATATCACAGGAATGGAAAAACAAACACTGCATGTACTCACATTAAATTGGAACTAATCGATCAACATTTATGTGCACATATAGAAATAACATTCTTTGGAAAACAAGCACGTGGGAGGGGTAGGAGGGGATGGGTAAATTCACACCTAATGGGTACAGTAACTTTGACTCAAACCATACAAAAGCAATTTATGAAAGCAAAACGTTTATACCTCCATAGTATTCTGAAATTAAAAAAAAGAAAAAAGAAATAGTCCAAGTATGTTGCTATATTTGGTTTTTAATAACCAGTGCTTCCATTATTCAGGTAAAGAATTGAAAACATCTAGAAGGTAAATGCTTTGCAAATCCTAAATTCTCCATCCAAAATACCTAAGGTAGGGGCTTTAGTAGCATGCCTGGGCCAGAAAGCTCTAATCTATATTTTATCTCCTATCCCAAATTTTATCAACGCCCAAAAGTGGGGTAAGAGTGACTCCCGGACTTTGAGTAAGAGATGGAACGAAGCAGATGGATGTTTGTCTAGGCAGGGCACTCGCGTGAGGTCCGGGCAGACCAGGCCCAACCCAGCCAGCCCTTCGGTAGAGTTAGCATCGGCGGGATGAGAAGAGTCGCGATCACAGAAACTGTGTCAGTTCGCGTGTTCCGCCGCGTTCATGAACTTGGCAGGGGCCGGAGGTTTTCAGGGAGGGGACACACCTGTCAGTCACCGCGCTTTTGCTAGCCAGGCCCGGATTTTGGCCAGAGTCAGCAACAGCAGCAGCTGCAAGTGCTAGGCAGGAGAGCCCGGGCAAGAGTGCGTTGACGTCATCGAAGGCGTGTCCCCGGCCCCCGCGGAGCAGTGGGCGGGGCCTGCGGGAAGGTGTGCCGGGGGCTGGTTGGGGGCGCGGGCGGCGGGGCCGGGGCGTGGCCGAGGCGGCGGTGACGTCACGGGGCGGCGCGGGGGTGCGGCTGGCGCCGGTAGGTGAGCGCAGCTGCGGGCGGTGGAGCTCACTCGAGGCTTTAAGCCGCACGGAGCAGCCTCTGCCAGGGCCATTCTCCGCGCCGCGATCATGTCCGTAAGGAGCAGCCTCTCGCGTCTCCTCCGGACGCAAGTGCATTCCGTTCTGAAGAAATCCGTCCACTCCGTGGCTGTAATAGGAGCCCCGTTCTCACAGGGACAGGTGAGGACTTGGACCCGGCACCGCGGGACAGGATCGCCGCCCCCCAGAACCTGGAGGAAGCAGCGGTGGGGTGCGGGGGACTGAGAGGCGAGGAGAGGATGGGGACAAGCGGCGAGGGCAAGAGCCGGGGGTTCCCGCGATTGGGCACCGGGAGAGCACGTGGATTTTCCCCCGACAGAAGATGGAGAGAGGGAGGGAGGCAGGGAGGAGGGTTGGAGGGCACCCTGTGCGGGATGAGGGCAGTAGGTACCGGGAGGGCGGGTTTCTGCGGCCTCCCCAGAAAGCGAGAAAACGGCGGGTCCAGCTTCGGGTGATGGAGGGGAGGGAAGGAGGAAGAGGATTCCATAGAGGGGCTGGAGGAGGCGAAACCGGCCAGAATCCCCGGTGGAAAATCAACGGGGAGGAGGTTATAAAGAGCGACCGAAGATTTAAGGCTTCAGGATCCATTCTCTCAGAACAAGCTTTAACTGGGAAGGAAACCGGCGCTGGCTTCTCCGGCCGCGGGAGGAGGGGAGGGGCTGTTTTGTTCTCACTTCAATGAAAGGAACCTGCAGTCGGGAGAGTTCCCTGCTGGAAAAGCCGGGTCTCTGGCTCCAGCCAGCCACACACATGCCCAACCACCGATCCTAACGCGGCTCAGCCCCTCCCTTGGCTTGGCAGGTTGATTTGATTCCAATAATGGGGTTGTTTTCCCCTCCTTCCCTGCAAGTGTGTGATGAAATGACCAGACCTTAAGAGGTGGAAGGATAGCAATAGATGGAAGGGATGATGCTGTCACAGGTTTTTGAAGGAATCTATTGGGAATGAAGTGCAGTATAGTAGATTGCCGTATTTTTGTGATCTAAAGTCGTTTTTTTCAGTCATCTTCCTTCACATCTAACTGTGTAATTTATGTGACTGACAGAAAAGAAAAGGAGTGGAACATGGCCCAGCTGCCATAAGAGAAGCTGGCTTGATGAAAAGGCTCTCCAATTTGGGTAAGAGGCAGGATTTTATTTTATTTTATTAATTTTAGAGACAGAGTTTCGGTTTGTTGCCTAGGCTGAAGTGCAGTGGTCCAAACATAGCTCACTGTGACCTCCAACCCCCGCGCTCAAGGGATCCCCTCACCTCAGCCTCCTGAGTAGCTAAGACTACAGACTTATGCCACCACGCCCAGTTAATTTTTTTAATTTTTTGTAGAGACAGGGTCTTGCCCAGGCTGGTCTCAGTTGGCCTCAAATGATCCTCCCACCTCAGCCACCCAAAGTGCTGAGATTACATGTATAAGCCACTGCACCCAGCCTGGATTTTATTTATTTATTTATTTACTTACTTAACTTATTTTAGAGACAGGGTCTCACTCTGCCACCCTGACCAGAGGTGCAGTGGCTTGATCACAGCTCACTGCAACCTTCAATTCCCAGGCTCATCCAATCCTCCTGGTTCAGTCTCCCGAGTAGGTGGGACCACCACACCAGGCTAATTTTAACATTCTTTTTGTAGAGATAGGGTCTCACTGTGTTGTCCAGGCTGGTCTTGAACTCTTGGCCTCGAGCAATTCATCCTCCCTGGGCCTTCCAAAGCATTGAGATTACAGGCATAAGCCACTGCACCTGGCCCAGGTAAAGTCTTGTTGCAATAAAGAGAGTAATGTGTGGAAGGCAAGGAGGTGAAGTGAGGCAGGGCCTGGAACAAGCTGCTAGTGAATGTAAAGTGGTGCTAAGAATGCTAGCTCCAGCTCTAACTGCACTGTTAACCTTTCCCCCTAAAGTTATAGCTTTCCTCACTCAATCATGAGATGCTTATGCTTCACCAGTTTCCTCTGTTCCAATCATTCATTATGGGCAGGCATGGTGGTTTACACCTGTAGTCCCAGCACTTTGGGAGGCCAAGGTAGGAGGATTTTTGAGGCCAGGAGATCAAGACCAGCCTGGGCAACATAGCGAGACCCTATCTCTACAAAAAATAAAAAGTTTAAAAAATCATCATTTCCTCCTCTCTAGTGTTAATAGCTTTGTATTACTACAAGCAGAGCTTAGCTCTTTTTCAAACTTACCTGATTATGACAATCACGTGAGTGACTTGCTAAAAACACAGATTCCTAAACTCTACAGAAGAGTCTGGTTCATTGGGCCTGAGGTGGGACCCACATATGTGCTTTTCTTAGAGACAGGGTCTCACTCTGTCACTCAGGATGAGGGGCAGTGGTGCCATTATAACTCATTATGATGTGAGTTGAACTCCTGGGCTCAAGCCATCCTCCTGCCTCAGCCTCCTGAATAGCTGGGACTACAGGCATATCCATGATACCTGGGTAATTTTTCTATTTTTAGTAGAGATGGGGTCTCGCTCTTGCTCAGGGCTGGTCTCAAACTCCTGGCCTCAATTGATCTTCCCACTTCGGCCTCCCAAAGTGCTAGGATTATAGGCTAAGCCACTGCACCTGGCCCAGATATGTGCTTTTTTTTTTTTTTTTTCCACAGCCACCTCAGGTAATCAGAAGTAGAGTTAGTCTTTTGCTTAGGGTGGCAATAGTACTTTGAGCTTTTAGAACCAGAACTAAATCTAACCCAAAAATAAATACCTTTTTTATTGTAATGGAAAACCCTTCTTTTAGTAACAGGGCACCAATTTTTAATACCTTTGTGGTAGGAAGGTTCTTCCTTATATCTAACTCAAATGTTTCTAGCTGCTGTTCAAGGCCATTTGCTCCATTCATGTTAGGATTGTTCATATATCTTTTCTGGCCCTGTAAGTGCAAAATGTGAAGCAGCAGGGAGATCCTGGAGATAGTATGAATAACACAGCCTAGATGAACTACAGTCCCCTTCCTACTCTGCTCTGAAATCTCCTCTGCTGATTACAAGTTCATTCCAAGGGAAGTCATCTTATTCCAGAAAACATTATCTAGCAGAACAACGAAGTCACTGAAATCACCTTGAGTTGAGGTGTCCTTCATAAACCTCCATCTACAGGTGGATATGGTGACTTGAATACTCAAAACTCTTTTCTCTGTTAAACAATTGCAGCTTCTTCAATAGGTTCTCTTTCTTAGCCATTTTAATAACTCCAAGTTCACCACCAAAGATGAAAAACCACTAAGATTGTCTTCTTTTAATGTGTCACAATTTACCTAATGGGAGGAGGTTTTTATTTCTGCTTATAAATGAGGATACTGTCTTTTAAAATAGCTTGTACACACTCTGCCTTTTTAAAAGAATCATTTTACACTGAAGACAACAAGCTCTGGTAATTACTATTTTTAAATGCTGGATAAATCTCTGCAGCCCATCTAATGAATTATATCAAGCTTTGCTCAAATTGCTATATGTTCTCTAGATTCTGCTGGAAGAGACTCCTGAGGAGAAGCAGTCTCAGCCTCTTACAGAGGAGGCCTTTATAATATTCAGCTGAGGCTGCTGAAGGGGGAGGGGCATATTTGTAACAGCTCCTCTTACTCATGCTTTATAGACCTCCTTTCTAGTCACAGCTCTTGGTATTTTTCCACTCCAACCTAGGGGAAGTCATTCTCCTTGAAATACTATTCCCTAGGCTGCCTCCTCTTTAAACTCCCAACCTAAAGTTGTGGTGAAGCTTCAGTTTATTTGGTCTTCCCTTTCATTTTTTTCACATATCTTTGGTTGTACAATTATAGCCTTACCACGTAGCTGACTGGTAGCCCGGTGTCACCAGAAGTCTGAAATAGAATCTCACTGCACATTAAATAAGATTGTGGCACTCAGCAGATTTCCAGCATGTAGTTTTGGCTGGTCTCCTGGAATATGTTGGAGGAAAGTACCAAGAGAAGTTTCAATTGCTCTATTCCTAAACAGTACCAAAATAACTTAAGTCCTTCCAGCACTTTCAGATAAGCAGCGTGGGTCAAATTTCAAGGGAGAGAAGACCCATGGAAAGGCAACTTTCACAAATCCCTTTGTTCTTTGCCTTTGCTCTGGTGTCACAGGCTGCCAGTGTTGCCATGGCATCAGTTAAACTTCCTGTTTTCTTGAATGAATGTATTTGGTAACTGGGCTTGTTTTTTCATTTCTCTGGGCTTACTAAGGACACTTAATGGTTCTCTCAGGTACTCAATTATTTTAGTATATAAAGAGGGCCTAAGAGAAGTGAAGAGGCATTGCTCTGGCAAGGCTCGGAAGCAGTGCATCTGCTCCTGATCTGGTTAGCACTGACGGCCATGGTAGTTTGTCCTTCTCTCTTCAGAAGCAGTTCGAGTGTTCTGTGAGTAAAGATAGCTGTAAACTGAGATTACCACTTGGAGGTCTCCATCTTTGTAATTATGGTAATTTGATCCAGCTGTGGCACTGAAGCGGTGACAGCCACAGAAACAACTAGCTAAACAAACTTGCTACTGTGACCAGACCAAGGGGTCCTAGAGTTCAGGAAGCCATTTGAGAGCTATTCTGGTTCCGCTAAACTAGGCTGAGGACATTTATTCTTCCTGTTCCATTTGGTACCCTGTCAGGTAGTAGAACAGGAATCTCTTTGGTTGAGACTGGCTGAGACCCAAGAATCTGGTTTGCTTTTGTAAGAACTGCTGAGAGGGCCTGAGGTAGCTGTTTAAACATAAGGATCTCTGGTGTGAGATCCTATGTGAGTTCAGGCATCTGTATTTGCTTTCAGCGGTTGGTAGAGAACGTTAGGAGTCACAAATTTAGTTGTATGTTAGTGATGCTTTTGCTTGGCTTCTATTCTACCATTCCATTGAAACTACCTTGAGCAAGCTCATTGATTTGTCAGCCTTTATTTTGCTGACTTCTTTATCACAGCTGATTGCTTTATTCCTGAAATAGTCTCCTCTGTTAGACAAGATTCCCTCTCTCCTGGGTCTCCTTTATCCATTCCCAGAATTCCTGGTCCTTCCCGGACTCCCTTGTGGGATCCTCCTCTTCTTCCAACCTACAAATGTTGATATCCCCAGTGGACCATCCCTGGCATTTTCTCACAGTGGCCCCCAGGGACCAGTCTCACCCATTCTCCCCTTCCTCTTGCAACTCTGACCTTCCTCTAGAATGCCCGGCTTGTTCCTCCAACTCTGTCCAAGTAGCCTCATTTTACTAACAGGTGTCTCATGCTTAGTATATTCAAAACAAAGTTCATATCTTCTCCCTCAAATCTGCTTCTCTGCTGTCTTCCCACTGAAATACTATCATTCTATTTCAACTATCACTCATTATCTAGATATTCAAGTCAAATTCAGAGACCGTCACAGTTGTCTTCTCCTTCCCTTATACCTGTTGACCATGTAGTCTTGCTGATTTTTACCTCCTAAATGATTAGAATCCTCCTCCATAATGGTACTGCTCTAGTATCCCTTTTCTCACACCCAGTTATAATTTTCAAATGGTATCTCTTGTCTCAGTTTTGCCTTCCTCAGTTCACCTTCTGCATTGCCACCAAAATGGTCTTTCTAAGTGCTAATCTGACTGTAATTCTCCTTTACTTAAAAA
>NW_012150840.1:8232973-8234885 GCF_000956105.1 Propithecus coquereli
AGTGAGACTCTGTCTCAAAAAAAAAAAAAAAAAGATTCTCTTAAAGATTCTGAGAGTCACCCAAATTAAATAAATTGCTTCTCTGCTGAAATTAGCCAGAATAAGTTTCTGTTGCTTGCAAGTTAATGATCCTGACTGATAAGCTTGTTTACAAATTCTAATGACAAATTGCCTTGAGGACTAGAATACTCAAAGCTGTATCTTCTCAGGACCTTGATAAATTCTTGTTTTTTTTGTTTGTTTGTTTGTTTTTTGCTTTTTTTCCCCCATACTTGACACATCTTGTAAGTTAATATAACTCAATAGGTTACAGTTTCCTTGGCCTTTAATCTAGAATTATATCTTATTTCCTTTGGATTTCATCAACTCCCTGTTCTCTTGGTACTTTGATTTTTGAACCATCATGTTCCTTAATGTGACTTCTGAAAATGGCAACCTAAAGTTTTAAGTAGCTTAAGGATATCCTCAATTTCTAAACATACCTGATTGTATTAATAGTAAACGGATCTACCTTGACGTGCTACTGTGATTTAAAAACCATTCTATATCTTGAGCATGGTGGTGGTTACAGATTGTATATATTTGTAAAAACTCATTGAACTTAAAATGTAAACTACTATAAAGTGCCTCAAAGTTGTTTAAACATTTTCAGGTTAATTTTTTTTTTGAACTCCTAGCCTCAAACGATCCTCCTACTGTAGCCTTCTTGGGACAGGTGAAAGGAGGGCAGAAGGTCAGAGAGATTCTATTTCCTGAGATCTACTGCTGAGGCATAGCACACCCAACATTTCTAACAAGAGACTGTAACAAGGGCTATGGGAATTATGAGACAGGAACCATGGACAAAAACCAGAATATATATCATAACACCACACAGATGTAGACAGGGAGGCCTCACCGCAAAGGTGCTATGTGGGAGGTAAGGGAAGGTGAGGAAGGGAGCCTGTGCACGTCTAGAAGAATAGAGAATCTCAGGCAAAGGGAATAGTAAGTGCAAAGACGCTGAGACAGGTGCCTAAAATGTTCAGGGAACAAAAAACCTTCGTGAGCTCTAGCCAGTAGTTGCCACATGGGAAGGAGTGGGCCTTCTACTCTCTTTTCTCCATGTTTTCAAGAAAAGCCAGAAATCTGCATTTTTATGGGAAATCTGAGTTATTTTAAAACATTATATAGTGATGTCAGTGAAAATGGTGTTATAGGACCTTCTCTTTCAATTCTCTTTCAAAAAAGGAATGGGAACATTGGCAAAAATTATATCAGAGGTGGGGAAGCGGGGGACAAGGGCAACATACGTAACCTAAACATCGGTACCCCCATAATATGCTGAAATAAAAAAAAAACAAACCAAAGAAACAAACAAAAAATTATATCAGAATCAGGGTTTTTAGAACTCTGGAAATAAGCCAAAGGATTCTAGCAATCCATAGAGCATTTATTCAAGAAAAACCATTGAATCTCAGCAAGAACATCAAGCTTTGTGGCATTTTTTTATACAGATGCTCTTTTCACCTTTACTGCTATTTTTTTTTTATTCAGAGAATGGGGTACAGTAGCCTGATCATAGCTCCCTGAAGCCTTGAACTTCTGGACTCAAGCGATCTTCCTGCCTCAGCTTCCCAAGAAGCTGAGACTATAGCCATGTGCTATCAATAAAAATTTTTTATTTTTTATTTTTTTAGACACAGGGTCTTGCTATATTGCCCAGGCTGGTCTTGAACTCCTGGCCTCAAGCAATTCCCCCATCTCAGCTGCCTGAGTTGCTAGGATTACAGGTACAGGCCACCACACCTGGCCTTTTTTGTGGCTATTTATTTATTTATTTATATTTTTGAGACAGAGTCTTGCTCTATTGCCTGGGCTAGAGTGCTGTGGGGTCAGCCTAGCTCACAGCAACCTCAAACTCCTGGGCTCA
>NW_012150840.1:8235080-8236607 GCF_000956105.1 Propithecus coquereli
TCTCACTCTTTCTTAGGCTGGTCTGGAACTCCTGTCCTCAAGCGATCCTCCCGCTTTGGCCTCCCAGAGTGCTAGGATTACAGATGTGAGCTACCATGCCTGGCCAGGGGCTTTTGCGGCATTTTAACTTGCCCTGTTCTCATACCACCTCTTCACAGCTCAGCCATAGTCTTGAAAACCAATAGCCTGGTAGACACTGGAGGGGGCAGAACAGGGTTGGAGCTTCTTCTTAGTCCATTTCCAGAAAATTGTCATTTGACCAGTCTGGTGGTTCCCTAGAATTCCTCACTCACAAGGCTGTCCCTATTTGACCAACACAAGTCAATAGGGAAAGAATAATCATCAGTAAATGGAGCTGGGACAACTGGATATCCACATTAAAAAAATGAATTTAAACTCCTACCTCATACCATATATAAAAATTAACTCAAAATGGACCAAAGTCCTAAATGTAATGCTAAAACTATGAAACTGTTAGAAGAAAACATAGGACTGAATCTTTGTGACCTTGGTTTAGGCAATGGTTGTCTTAGATGTCCCACCAAACTCACAAGCGACAAAAATGAAAATAGATAAATTAGACTTCATCAAAATTAAAAATGTGGGGCCAGGTGCGGTGGCTCACACCTGTAATCCTAGCACTCTGGGAGGCTGAGGTGGGAGGATCTCTTGAGCTCAGGAGTTCAAGATCAGCCTGAGCAAGAGCAAGACCCCGTCTCTACTAAAAATAGAAAAATTAGCCAGGTGTGGTCCTGTGGTCCCAGCTCCTCAGGAGGCTGAGACAGGAGGATCCCTTGAGCCCAGGAGTTTGAGGTTACTGTGAGCTAGACTGATGCCATGGTACTCCAGTCTGGGCAACACAGTGAGACACAGTCTCAAAAGAAGAAAAAAAAAATGAAAAATGTGTTTTCAAAGAGCACTATGAAGAAAGTGAAAAGATAGCTCGTAGAATGGGAGAAAATATTCACAAATCATATATCTGGTAAGGTTCTAGTGTACAGAAAACATAAACAACTATAACAACTGAACAATAAAGATAACTCAATTAAAAAAATTGGCATTAGATTTAAGTGGACATTTCTCCAAAGATGTTATACAAATGGCCAATAAACACATTAGTCATTAGGTAAATGCAAATAAAAACTACAATGAAATATCATTTCACACTCACTAGGATGGCTGTAATAAAAAGATAGACAATACCAAGTGTTGGTGAGGGTGTAGAGAGATTGGAACTCTTATACACTACTGGTGTGAAATCGTGCAACCACTTTGGAAAACAGTTTGACAGTTCTTCAAAAAGTTAAATTGGGCCAGGCGCGCTGGCTCACACCTATAATCCTAGCACTCTGGGAGGCCAAGGCGGGAGGATTGCTTGAGCTCAGGAGTTCAAGAACAGCCTGAGCAAGAGCAAGGCCCCGTCTCTACTAAAAATAGAAAGAAATTAGCCAAATAACTAAAAATAGAAAAAAAATTAGCTGGGCATGGTGGCACGTGCCTGTAGTCCCAGCTACCCAGGAGGCTGAG
>NW_012150840.1:8237402-8242753 GCF_000956105.1 Propithecus coquereli
AAAAAAAAAAAAAAAGTTAAACATACAATTATGTGATTGAACAATTCCACTCCTATATATATATCTAATAGAATTCAAAACATATGTCTACACAAAAACTTATATACAATGTTCATGCATTATTCATAATGGCCAAAAGTAATAATGACCCAAATGTACATCAGTTGACAAATAGGTGAGGAAAATTCGATCTATCCATACAATGGAGTATTATTCAGCCTTACAAGAATAAAGTACTATTTTATGCTACAACATGGATGAACTCTGAAAACATACTAAGTGAAAGAAGGCAGATACAGAAGGCCACACGTTATATTATTCTATTTCTATAAAGTGTCCGGAATAGGTAAATCCATAGAGACAGAAAGTAGATTAATGGTTCTCTCCCATGGCTTTATTTTTCGCTTCCTGTGGTGATCTCATCTCCAGGCCAGGCCATTTTCCACACTGCCATCTGAGCACGAGATCTAAAATGCAGATTTGATTTGTCTCTTCCTGCATTTAGGATCCACACCTTGCCCCCTCCTCCTGCTTCATCTCTCTGCAGTCCTCTGGATGCACCCTAGGCTCAGGGGAATTGTGCATTGTTCTGTAGGGCTGAAGGTATTATGTGCCTCTGTGGTAAGCACTTCCGCCTCCCCTTTTATTGCTGGCTAGAACCTTCAAGACTCGGATATTGCCTCTTCTGAAAAGTTCTCCTGACTCTTCCTGCAGTCCCTGCTCCCACCACATCCTGTGCACAGCTGGGTTATAGCAGCTAGCACTGGACTGGACTGCCACTTCCCCTGCCTGTCTTCTCGCCAGGCTGTGAGCTCCTTGCAGGCTGCAGCCATACCTTATCTTTGTATCCCTAGGACTTAGCAGAGTGCTAAGTCCACAGAAAGTGCACGGTAAACATTTGTTGAAGGAGAAAAGGGGGCAAAGCATCATGGCTTTTTCCTGTAACTTTATTCACCATCATGACCCATGATGGATCTTTCCAGATCACACTTTCTTCAAACTGACTTGCTCAGAAGACACCTGTTTTCTCAGATTTTCAAGAATGGATGACTGAAAGGATAACTATCACATATCAAACTTTGACTCTTACAAGGGCGATTGGCTACCAGCTGACAAATTTATTCAAGCTAAATGTTAGTAGGTAATAATGGCAAGTTATCGTCCCCTTTTTGAAACATGTTTTTAAACCAGGATGTAGGCAGATAATGACAACTGCTGCTTTTTTTCTTTTAAGAGACAGGGTCTCTCTCTTGTCACCCCGGCTGGAGTCTAGTGGCTATTCACAGGCATGATCTTAGCTCACTGTAGCCTCGAACTCCTGGGCTCAGGTGATCCTTCAGCCTCAGCCTCCCAAGTAGCTAGGATTGTAGGCATGCACCACCATGCCTGGCTAATTTTTTATATTTTTTGTAGAGACAGGGCCTTTCTATGTTGCCCAGGCTGGTCTTGAATTCCTGGCCTCAAGCAATCCTCCTGCCTTGGCCTCCCAAAGTGCTGGGATTACAGGCATGAGCCACCATTCCCAGCCTGATGACTGCTTTTGTCAAGTAAGGCTGACCTCTACTTAGTTTAGACAGATGCTGTTATTCCTTTAATATCCAAAATAACACAATTCAGAGGCAGAACCTAAGGGATTACAGTGGTTGGTTTCAGTAATCTTTGAATAAGTTTGCTTGTCCTTCTCTATTAATAACCAAACTCTCTTGATACGGAGGATATATGTATGTGTGTGTGTACGGGTACTCAGATTTGAAAAGAAGAAAGATGTTTTTTGTTCCCTCCTCCAACCCAAGAGAAGAAAACTACCGAATAGGAAAAGTAGAAAACACCTTCCTGTGTGACGCAAGAATTGAGTCACAGCAGGGTGTGCCATTATGGTTAGAGCTTTCAGAGAATTGATGTTCCACGGTCTAATTGGTCTAGCCTTTATATTCCTTCATAGGGAATGTAGAATATTCAAGCATGCTGTGTGAGATTCTTTAGGAACCATTTCTTTTTTTTTTTTTCCCTTCTCTACTCTGAAAGAATAGAAGCCATTTCAATGAGAAATCAATGGACTTGTGTTTGTTTGTTTCTCCTTCTTACCAAAAAACTGTCTTTCAAAATGACTTAGTCATATTACAGACAGATTTTGGGAAGTCTTAGGTTACGCCATCAGTTTCCAGGAAAATAAAAAAGGGTGGAGGGGAGAAAAACCACAAAGATGTCTCATCCAATTGATCTAATCTGTAATCCTCAGCATGTGTCAGGCCTTTCCTTGTTATCCCATTTAAACAACTGTGTGAGGTAGGACAGGTTTAGGAACTGAACTTGGTTAGAGATCTTGACACTCCTGTAAGCTGGGGGCAGACGGCAAGGATTCTTTTCCTTGCATCTGGTGTGGCACTTGGCTAACTGAGGCCATCCGCCATGTATTCTGTGCTTTGAGCCCAGAGAAATATGGAATGCAGTCCATCTGGTTTGAAGTTTCTTGGCCCAACTCACTAGGATGTTAGCCCAGGGTCTGGGGCAGAGAGCTACATCAGGACTGTATGGCAGAGTTGTAGTCACCAGCCTGATGTGTCTTCCTGTAAATCTTTTCTGAAACAAGGGGGAGTGTAAAGAATTTTTAAAGATCACATGCTATAAAGAGCAGTACTTTATTCCCAGGGATTGTTGCTATTTCTTCCTCTGGTTAGATACTAGAAAGATTGAAGTTTTGTCAGATCTGTTGTTTCCAGAGAAGTTTGACAGTCTTGTCCTGAATGAGAGTTATGGTTTTGTGACTGAATGAGGTCAGAGGAACCCTGTTCTTACCTCTACTCCTGCCTGTGCTGGGACCAGGTTGTTAGGGTGCCAACAGCTGACAGTCTGTCTGAGAAAGCTTGAGCTGGCTCAACCTGATCTAGAGATGCTTAGAGGGTTGACATGCATGAGTTTGGTTCAGAGGGGTGCACGTTACTAAGCCTATCTTCAGCAGTTGATACTATCTGTTCTCCTTATGCAAGAGGGGTAGATGTAGCTGGGGAACCAATTAGGCAATACATAACGGGTGTTGCAAGTCATCTCAGTTATTATCTATCTTGAGCTAAATTTTCAAGTGTGCTTTGTTTTACTCAAGGATCACATTCATGCAAAAGCATCTATTAACACCATGTTTGTACCATTTGATCTTGAGGTTAACTCTGGTGTATGTTAGATGGACATGTCAGAGGTGACTGGGCAGGATCCCCATGGTTACCTTCCATCCTTGAGCCCCCAGTGCCACTATCCCTGTCCCCTCTTCCTCCATCATGGTCTTCACTGCCTCTGGGAACACCTGCCTGTTGCAGAGGCAACAGGAGAGCAGAGCGGAGAGGAAGGAGATGCTGAGAGGGCTGGTTAGAATTGTCTTCTCTGGGACAATGAAGTGAACTAGAACAAATAGGTCTACTTGTGGGATATACTTTCTTTCCCTAATGTACCAAATTTATTTTACGAACTGGGTCTAAGGAGCAAAGGGCTGATTTTTAGATATCTCAAGGCACATGGTTCTTGATGTTGTACAACCTCTGTGAGTTAAATGTACTAAATAAAATTCAGATCTCTGTATTTTATTGGTGGTAACCAAATGAGTTTACCTAAATAACAGTCTCTTCATAGGTTATTACCCAAATCACATTTTTGGGATAAGAAAGAAATTTTGCTTGCCTCAAATGGCCTGAATTAACCCTGGCATTTTTTCCTCTAGTTTAGACTTTGGGTAACGTTGCAACTTTGTTTTTAAAAAGCTGGTATTCCAGGTACAACTTTGAGGTTCTAAGAATTAGCAGGTGCATCCCTTCAGAAGACCAGGAATCCCCTTTACATGGGTGAGTCTGTGACGTTAGAAATCATAAGTACTCTCTCAGCACCAAGTGAGATTATAGTCTTTGTTTTTCTTCAGGTTTCACCGACTTGTTATTCTTGACAAGTCATACACATTTCAAACTGTTAGAGACAGTTTGGGAAAACCGCATGCCAAGAGGCCCCTAGCTTTTCCATTTATCATTCTGCCTGCTGCCAATAGGCTACCTGTGTCTCAGTAGACTCTCTTGTGTGTCAGCCCACTTCAGTATTTTTGTTTGTTTATTTTTTAACTAACCACTATACTAATGAGGAGTCAGCCCACTTTGAAACCCATCTCTCCTGACTTGCTGGGAGCTTGGGTAGCAGCTGGAGCCATCTGGCAGTGGAAGTCAGAGCAGTAGGGAGAATGATGTACCCTCATGCTGTTGAAAAAAATACCTGCTCATCCATCACATTGTCTTATGCGAGTCTCTAACCAAAGGGTGATTCAGGTGCTCTAAACAGTTGGAGCTATTTAGTCTTCCTGAATTTCTTCCTCTGGATAACGTACCAGCAGAGGGTGTGAGGACGAGCATGTATCTGTAGAGTGTCTAGCACAATGTGGTGTGTGGAGGCAGATAATTCTGTTCCATTGCCTCTTTTCCTATCACTGGCTTCTTCCAGAGATTCACTCAGTAACCTTGAAATATTAATAGAAGTGCTGTTTGCAGATATTGCTAAGGTCAGGTAGGGCTGTTTTGATTTCTTCCCCACCACCTGGTTGCATCATTCTGTTGGTGCACTTGTGTTCCCGTTCCACTCCAATGGAGCCTGGAGAGGTTTATCAAGGCCAAAGGTAACATATGGGTCTGAAAGATCAAGATCAGTAGTATTCAGTGTATTTTATTACCAGCACTTGGGGAGAAAAGCAATGAGGCTGTGCCAGTGTATAAAGAGCAAGTGAAAAGTGAGAGCTTTTCATATTGGTTCCAAGTCTGCTTGACATGAGAGCTTCTTTGAAGTTTCGGGTCAGGCTCATCTTGTCCAACAATGCCTCTTAAAAGAGAAGAAAGAGCAGCAATGAAACAGTAGGTCTCATGTGACCTAGACTTGCAGATGAGTTTGACATGAAGAATAGAGTTAGAGAAAGGGACAGTTTCTTATGCATGAGAGGCACATATTGCCTCCATGTTATAATATTTGCTGTTTTCACTATTATTCTAAGAGTCTTTAAAAATTTGGGAGACCATTTCTTATACCCTTTGAACTAGAAGAATTTGCCATAGCACTTTGATAAAAGTTTTAATATTATTCAGTTTATTCTGCTATTACAAATATTAACCTCCCATCAGCCTCCCCACTTCTTTCAAAAACAGTAGCTGATGGATTACAATTCATCTTCTCTACAACCACATTATTGCATTGCTCCCATAGTCAAAGTTCTGATTCCTATTAAATTGGTCAACTCTTTCCAAACATGGCATGTGTATTTCTTCTTTTGGGCTCTTGTTCACCTTTGAGAAACCAATCCTGGGTTCTATACTGTACTGGTCCTTTGGGTGCCT
>NW_012150840.1:8243393-8244659 GCF_000956105.1 Propithecus coquereli
GAGGGGTGTTCAGTTGCCTTGTTTATTTCTGTTGAGAAAGAGTCTCACTCTGTCACCCTGGGTAGAGTGCAGTGGCTTCCCTGTAGCTCGCTGCAACCTCCAACTCCTGGGCTCAAGTGATCCTTCTGCTTCAGCCTCCCAGGTAGCTGGACAATAGGTGCGGGTTGCAACACCCAGCTGGTTTTTGCTTAACTTCTTTTTGGTAGAGACGGAGTCTCACTCTTGCTCAGGCTGGTCTCGAACTCCTGAGCTCAGGAAATCCTCCCGCCTCGGCCTCCCAGAGTGCTAGGATTACAGGTATGAGCCACCGCACCTTTTATTGTTGTCTATGTGTGTTATATGCAACTTGAAAAATAGTTCTCACGGCACTCAAGTGAAGAGATATCTAAATTATATATGCTTCATGAGGACCCAGGCTCAAAACTAGCATGAGTTAAATATAACTCACATGGTAGTTAATGTGTTAAAAGAGGAGGTGTGCCTTCTCAATGCTTTCTTCCTTTCCCGCTGCCTTGAACCTGGGGAGACCTAGTCTTAGCCACACAGATGACAAAGTCTTAGGTATGGCAGAACTACAAGCCAGGTCCCTGAATCACTGCATGGAGGAAAGCTTCCTGCTGACTTGGAATACCCACCCTGGATGTTAAAGGGACAAGAAATAAACTATGTTTGAGCCACTATTTTGGGGGGTTTGCTAGAGTAGTTAACTTACTCTAATAACCTTACTTAAAAGAATATTATGTATTATATTTATGCATAAAGGTCTGCAAGGACACAATAGTCAAGCCTGGGGAGTGGGATGGGGACTTCCACTGTTATACACTTTCTTATTCAATTTTACAAAGAATTTCTATTTGCCAATAAAGGAAGAGGGAAGAAAAAAGTAGCAAAACAGTGCTGGTATAAACTTCACTTGTAAGAGTACTTCCTGGATCCTCAGTGAACTTCCTCTGGTCCTGTTAGCACAGCAGTCCCCAACCTTTTTGGCACCAGGGACAGGTTTCATGGAAGACAATTTTTCCATGGACTAGGGGTGGGGGTGCGTTATGGGTCAGGGAGGTTGTGGCACTCAGGAAGTGATGTGAAGCCTGTTTCCTAACAGGCCATGGACTGGTACTGGGCCGAGGCTGGGGAGTTGGGGATTGCAGCATTAGCACTCATTGTCCCTAGTCCTTACCTGGCACTTAAATTGTGCAAATTAAAGAGAATTGGGAGTGGGAGGGTAGTCCACTCAGGCAGGATCTCTCAAGATATTAATCCCTTGGC
>NW_012150840.1:8246464-8265612 GCF_000956105.1 Propithecus coquereli
AATAATAAAATATACTATTTCTGTCCTCTTAACTATCTCCCCTACCCTCAATACCTGGACTCCACTTTGAGATTCAGGGCTATAAGGATACAATCTATAGTAACATTCTGCTCTCTGATAGTTCAGATCCCTTTTTGATAGAGTTTGATTATTTAGTCCTCACCCTAAATGTAGCATCCAACATGGGTGGGAAAATATTGAAAGCTGTCAGAATATATCGCTAGTTCTTAAAATGTTAGAATCAGTAGGGATTCTTCTGGGAAACAAACTACATGGTAAAGAATACAGCTTAAGCACCCCAATCTGGAAATCCAAAATGCTCTAAAATTTGAAACTTTTTGAGTACCAACATGACAAGTTACTTGAACACACTATATTCTCTGTATTAATGGTATGGTATGTCATATTTTTTCCTGTTAAGTACTGTGGTGTAAATAAGTATAAGAAAATGATTGCTTCTCAGCAGCATATAAATTCAGAGCCAGGAATGATGGTGATGCCAAACAACCACAGATTGTCTATATGGATGGCTGAGATAGTAACACCTTTGCTTCGCTTCTCTTTTTTCTTTCTTTCTTTCCTTTCTCTCTCTTTTCTTTCTTCCTTTCTTTTCCCTCCCTCCTCCCTCCCTCCTTCCTTCCTTCCTTCCTTCCTTTTCTTTGACAGGGTCTTGAATGTGGTAGCATCATTATAGCTCACTGGAGCCTCTAATTCCTGGGCTCAAGTGATCCACCTGCCTTGGCCTCCTGAGTAGCTGGGACTTCAGTGCACATCATCACAGTCAGCTGACTTTTTAAAACTTTTTGTGGAGACGGGGTCTCACTATGTTGCCTAGGCTAGTCTTGAACTCCTGACCTTCCACCTTGACCTTCCAAAGTGCTGGGTTTATAGGCATGAGCTATCACACCTGGCTCTGACACCTTTGCTTTCTGATGGTTCGGTATATGCAAACTTTGATGCACAAAATTATTTTTAAAATTGTGTAAAATTACCTTTGGGCTATGGGTATAAGGTGTATATGAAACAAGTAAATTTTGTGTTTAAACTTGGGTTCTAGCCCTAAGATATTTCATTATGTATATTCAAATATTCTAAAATCCAAGAAGATCCCAAATCCCAAACACTTCTGGTGCCAAGCATTTCAGATAAGGGGTACTCAACCTGTGCGAACACTGGAGGCACATGGCTTAGATTTATATCCTGATTCTGCACTGAGCAACCGTGTAACCTTGGCTAGGTTACTTCTCTTTGCTTCAGTTTCTTCATCTACAGAATAGGCATATTTTAGTCGCCTCACAGAATTGTTCTGAGTCTTAAAATAAGAATTTATGTTAAGCAGTTAGAACAGTGCCTGGGACCTTGTAAGTAATCAATATTTCTCTTTTAGGATGCTTCAGATTGACTCTGTATTTATTAAAAAGTTTACAACATGAGAATTCCTATGTGTATTTTTGTCCTAAATTAATAGTACTTTTCTTTAAATTCTGTTCATTCTTCTTGGTATTTTATTTCCAATCTATAACTCTGGGATATCTCAGGTCTAATTGCTACTAATTTTGCGATTGTTACGTTAAGGCATTCAACATCTCTGGGTTTCAGTTTCCAAAGCCCAGCTGCTTCTACCAAATGGTGTTCATAATAGGATCAACCTTACAGGATTGCTGGGAAAATTGAGATAATCCTGCCACAATCATTTGAACTTTGGAATTTTACTGTGATAAAATGTTTATGATGTATACTTTGTCACAAGTTGTTATTTGTGACCCAGGCAAGTAAGAGCTGGAATAGCCCATAAAATTCATCACGTCATCCCTCATTTGTTCCCAGGCTGCCACCTAAAAGACTTTGGAGATTTGAGTTTTACTCCAGTGCCCAAAGATGATCTCTACAACAACCTGATAGTGAATCCACGCTCAGTGGGCCTTGCCAACCAGGAACTGGCTGAGGTGGTTAGCAGAGCGGTGTCAGGTGGCTACAACTGTGTCACAGTGGGAGGAGACCACAGGTAAGCTGGGAGATGGGGTGGTGAGGGGCTGGATTACATGGTGCTTTGGGCTAATCACTTAGCTTCTTTCTCAGTTTCCTTACCTGGAGAAAAATACCCTGCAGAATTTTTAGGGTATGATATATATAATAGTATTTTAATGTCTAAGATTTTGAGCTGCCAAAGGCACCGTGTGATTTATTTATTTTTTGTACCACACATTGTACAGTAAGAGGGTGTGTACACTCAGACACAGCAAGTTCAAAGGTAGACTAAGCAAGGATTTTAGGCATTGTGTTTCATGCTTATCTCCTGGAAAGCTTTCTTGAGACACTATCTTATGACTTTGGAGAATTGGAAAGAACCACTGATAGGCTGAATTTGGTCATTTTTGTTAGCATTTCTGCAAATAGATTTGTTAGAGATCCCCCCTTAATGTGTGACTACATTTTTTACCTCCACAATATGAACCCTAGGTGGCATACTAATGCAATCAGTCTTTAGTCTTTTTTTTTTTTTTTTAAAACAGGGTCTTGCTCTGTCATCCAGGCTGGAGTGCGGTGGTACGATCATAGCTCACTGTAGCTTTGAACTCCTGGGCTCAAGCAATCCTCCCCACTTCAGCGTCCTGAGTAGCTGGGACTACAGGTGTGCACCAGCACACCTGGCTAAATTTTTAAAATTTTTTGTAGAGACAAGGTCTTGCTATGTTGCCCAGGCTGGTCTCAAACCCCTGACCTCAAGCAGTCCTTCCACCTTGGTCCCCCAAAGCGCTGGGATTACAGTCATGAGCCACTGCACAAGGCCTGATCTTTGCCTCTTAGTGAATCAGCACGTACTTTGTTGAGTACTGTTCTGATGTTTGCTTAGCAATGCTAGGGACTATAGGAAATTTGTGATCTATCAGGAGGACTAGATGAAATAAATACACATGGAATAAAAAATAAATACTGAATTTGGCCGGGTACAGTGGCTCACACCTATAATCCTAGCATTCTGGGAAGCTGAAGTGAGAGAATCGCTTGAGGTCAAGAGTTTGAGACCAGCCTGAACAAGAGTGAGACCCCATCTCTACCAAACACAGAAAAAAATTAGCCAGGTGTCTTGGAAGGCTGAGGCAGGAGCATGGCTTGAGCCCAGGATTTGGAGGTTGCAGTGAGCTATGATGAAACCAGTGCACTCTACCCGGATGACAGAGTAAGACTTTGTCTCAAAAAAAAAAAAAATTGAATTCTACAGAATTTCAAAGGAAGAAGAGATCAGTCTGGCTAGAGTAGGTCAGATTTCACAAGGGAGTGTGATTTGAGCCAAGTAATGAAGGTTTTTGGTAGAAAGAAAAAAGGTATTGAAGTACTAGGAGTATTAAGTACACCATACATAATTCTCAGTTAATCCTCCTAACAATGCTATGAGGGTAGAAATGGCTTTATTTAATTTACTGCTGGAAGCACTGAGGGACAGAGGTTAGAAAACTTATTCAAGCCGGGCGTGGTGGCACGTGCCTTCAGTCCCAGCTACTTGGCAGGCTGAGGTAGGAGGATTGCTTGAGCCCAGGAATTTGAGGCTAGCCTGGGCAATAGAGCTAGACCTCGCTTTTGGGGGGAAAAAAAAAAAAGGAAAGAAAACCTATCCAAGGTCTAGAACCAGGAAGTAGCAGAGCTGAGATTCAAATCAAATGTGACTTGTATAGCAATTATTTGCCCTGAGGTGCTCAGAGAGCTTTTTCGGATCACTAAACTTAAATCACTAAACTTAAACTTTTCAGATCACTAAAGTGAAATCTTTGTTATATCTGCAGACAGGTAGGTTCCTCATTAGGAATAAAAATTCAGGCAGAACAAGAAAGTGGTCAGACCCAAGTTCTCTACAGAGATGACTACATCATTCAATTAAATCAACCAGAGGGTGGGTCTCCTGCCTCCTGAGCTCAGTGCTGTCTGTGGAAGTGTAGTTATTTAGTGTTTCCTCTGGTCAAGTCTCACTCTTGGAGACTACCTATCAATGTGGTTATCATAGTCTTTGGCTTTTCTTTTGCCTATAGCTATCTATATCGCAGCCATGTTACTACTAACCTATTTCCTATTAAATATTAAAACCTAGCCAATCTGGAAGATTCTAGAGAGAATGGGATAAGTGTATACCTTGAACAGCTGTTGAACATTTTAAAGAGGCATTTTTAGGTCACTGCTCCTTTTACATAGTACAACATATATTATCACCTTAATTAAACCAATTCTGATTTAAACAGGCCAAGTATATTATCCCTATCTTATAGAAAAGGAAATTGAAATCTATAGAAGTTAGATGACCTGTCTGCAGTCACACAGCTCTTCCTGGACTAAAACTTCGGTATTCTGACTTAATCTACTGCCTTTGCACTCGATCATGCTCTGCCTCAGAAGGGCCCAATGTGGGGCAGGGAGCCTAGAATGCTGTCTCATGCTGTATTGACCAAGAAGGATGGCTGCAGTTACTTCTTAAGATGCTTAAGCTGCATTTCCCATCTATGTCAAATTCCTTGGTTACTGGGAAGCCGGGCAGCTTTCCAACCACAGTCTCATTAGCTATCTCCCTAGAGTTGAGATAGGACAGTTGGCTAATGTAAGCAGAGCCCTTGGACAAGGAAAGGAAAAAACAGAGAAACACTTAATATTTGAATGCCTTGCCAATGTATGTAAGGCAACATGCAAATAAACCTCTATTTTATTCAGTGGTCTAAATGAGTTCTTTAATTGGGTTGCCCTGTTACTTTAATGTCTTTAACAGCTTTTTTCTTCAGTTTTTAAGAAGTATGACTTATAAGCTTTCTAAAAAATTATAATGCTTTATAATTTTTATCCTTAAAAAGTTAATATAACTGATTCTTTGGAAGTTAGATCTCTCAGGTCTCTCTTAAGTGATATTAGCAACATTTTTTTGAGTTGTTCCAAATAGACCACATCATTTAACTGGATTTCACTCAAAGAACAAATATTTGAGGTACTTTTCTGCACCAGGGCTATTGGATCAAATTACATGGATTTAGGAGCAGCAATGACATCTGTCACACTGCTGAGATAGCCAGCTTTGAATCTTTAGAGCTTTATATTTCTCCCTAACTCACTCACTCAAGGTTAATCTTTGAGAACTACAACTCCAGACTCTTGTGTTACCCAAATCCAGCCTCAGTCTATGCCCTGACTTTGCCCTGAAAACAGAGTATAAACTGTGTTGGCTGAGGACATTTGTTATTGGTGATGTTTGCCAAGCAGAAGGTCTTGAAGATTGATCTATTCTTTGCAGCCTGGCAATCGGTACCATTAGTGGCCATGCCCGACACTGCCCAGACCTTTGTGTCATCTGGGTTGATGCCCATGCAGATATCAATACACCGCTTACTACTTCATCAGGAAATCTCCATGGACAGCCAGTTTCATTTCTCCTCAGAGAACTACAGGACAAGGTCAGTGGTCCGAAATGAAAGGTGAATGGCTTATAGGGTTATCCTGGGGCTTTGAGGGTTAAGTAAGATTTCAGTGAAGAATGGGTTAAGTGTGGCCTTCATTTGTTCATCAAACACTATTATGGGCCAGGCAGTCTGTTAAGATACTATAAAGGCATATAAAGATGACCAGGACATGGTCCCTGCTCTTGGTTAAAGGCTTGCCGGCCACATGCCACACTCTGACACGTCGGTCTAGAAGATAAGTAAAGCCATGATTACCCTGGGTAGTATTTTCCTGAGCTGTTCTGAGGACATGAAAGTCCATGTTAGGCACAGACTGGAATCTGTATATCCCTCCCCTCAGTGAGAAACCAAGTTAAACCAGGACAGCACAAAGATTATTCATTAGGCAGAATTTATGTTTTGCTGTTGGCACCTTGAGGTGGCAACTGGGTTATGCTTCAAGCACCAACTACAAACAATTCAGTGATGTGCAAAGGGATGGAAAAAGGCTAATCAGCAGTATTCCTGCTACTAGGTATGTTAATGAGAAACCAGAACAGCCTTAGAAGAAGAGTTTGTTGTTCTTGAGAAAGCTGTACTGTTCTTCAATTGCCCTTCTGAAACATTTCCACTTGTATCAGGGCTCTTTTCCAGATGAAGTATGTCTTCTATTGCTTTAAATATATCCTGTGTGGTAGCAGAAGAAAGCAGACTCCATACCTCGGGAAGCACGTGATGATTATCTTGGTGAGACCAAGAATTCTTGATTAATCCTGCCTATTCCTATTCATAGGTACCACAACTCCCAGGATTTTCCTGGATCAAACCTTGTATCTCTTCCCCAAGTATCGTGTATATTGGTCTAAGAGATGTGGACCCTCCTGAGCAGTAAGTTGATACATTAGGGTTAAACTCTGGGCCTGTCCTGGCCAATTATGTCCCATCCGAAAGGTTGATGCTTGACTTAACCTGTTATAGGTCACTTAAAGGCAAACCCCCCCCTGCCAAATATACATTTGTTAAAAATGATTTTTAAACTAAGGACTCCTTCCTTTATATCTCACCGCAGTTTTATTTTAAAGAACTATGATATCCAATATTTTTCCATGAGAGACATTGATCGACTTGGTATCCAGAAGGTCATGGAACAGACATTTGATCTGCTGATTGGCAAGTAAGTAATGACAATGGATGTCTATTTCTGGGTCCCACAGGGAATAGGGCAGACTCCCACAGGGCAGCATACTTTAGCCTCTTTTTTTTATATTTTTTTTTCTTCTTTTCACCTTTCCTTCCTGCTGGCACCTTGATCTTGGAGTTTAGCCTGTCTCTTGAGGATAGCAGCTTTACTTTTAAAATAAAAGCAAAACATATACATATAAAAATTTCAAATAGTTCAGAAAGACATAATATGAAACATAGGACATATTCTTCCTCTGGGGTTAGGAGGAGGTTTCCTTTAAGTCATCACCCAGATCTCTGTCTCTCATGAATTTCTCTTTATCTCCTTTTACATGCTTGTCTTTTGAGATGAGAAGCATTCATTGTTCCAAATGTCCCATTCTTCCCTACCTCACTATTGCTTCACCTGAGTTTTATATCAAGTAAATCTTGGTAGTATAGAAAGATGGCAGATGAATGCCAATCAAATGTTAGCTTTAAGAGCATTTTCCCAATACCAAGTCTTTACTTTTAGGTGAGTAATGTCAGAATTGCTACCTAGTAGTATGTCATTTTTTAAGCTGTTAAGAAATTTAGTTATTTGGCATAGGGTGTTGTATGTTAGTTTCAGCCATTGGACACCTGGGCTAAACTGAAGTTAGAACTGGAAGGTGTTAAGATTGCAGACATAGGTGTCAACATGACTGGATAAAAATAAATAACTAAAAATAAAAGAGATTACAGACATAAAATCAGAGTTAAGTCAGCTGCTATTATATTCAGAGAGTAACAGCAACTGTAACCCAGGTCAAGCCAACATAAATTAGAATATATCAGAGCCCAATCTCATATGGAAGTGAAGAATTCCCTCTATTGACAGTTGTTCATGCAAGAGGTTCGAATGCCCAGGATAAACCAGCACTATAAATTGGAGTTTGTCTGAGGCATGCAGAACAAATAGCAATATCATGAAGTGGTGTGCAGGAAGTTAATATACTAATCTCAGTAACTTCCTGAAATAGAAAACCTAGAAATATTATTAACCGCTTTATTAACAAAGTACCAGGACCAACAGCAATAAAATCAAGGAGTTGCAAACCACAGGAAGGTTGAGCACAACCAAATAAGTATTCTCTTATCCTCTTCCTTTCCAGAAGACAAAGGCCAATCCATCTGAGTTTTGATATTGATGCATTTGACCCTACGCTGGCTCCAGCCACAGGAACCCCTGTCGTAGGGGGACTGACCTATCGGGAAGGCATGTATATTACTGAGGAAATACACAATACAGGTATGTAGCAACCAGGTATGCAGCCTGTTAACTATTGCGTAAATACGCTGAAGTCTCTTGCCTACAGGAGGTTGTTTCTACTATTCCATGTCATTGCAGACTTTGTTTTTCCTTCAACTTTTATAGCTAACAATCATATGGCCAGACTAATAAAGGATATAATCATTTAGAGGTATGTTTGGACTTAGCTCTTAACAATCTATGCTAAGGTAATATTGAATACAAAATTGTGTCTACTTAGACGCTTATTAAATACAAGAATAAATTGCCACACTGATGCAGTTCCCTGTGTCTGAGTTATATAAAGGTAGATTAGGATAAAAAGACAAGGCCAAGTAGCTATAATTTTTACTTGGATGTTAAGAGGTTGGGCAGTGGCTCACACCTGTAATCCCAGCACTTTGGGAGATCAAGGCAGGAGGATCACATGAGGCCAGGAATTTAAGACCAGTCTGGGCAGTGTGGTGAGATGTCATCTCTATAAAAAAATTTAAAAAATTAGGCGGGCATGGTGGCATGCACCTGTAGTTCCAGCTACTTGGGAGGCTGAGGCAAGGAGGATCACTCGAGCCCAGGAGTTCAAGGCTGCAGTGAGCGACTATGCCACTGCATTTAAGCTTGGGCAACAGAGTGAGAATTTGTCTTTAAATGAATGAATAAGATAGATAGAGGCTGCTTTCACTGGGAGTTGGGAATTTGGAGTTAAAGCTGATCTCTTGAAGATACTGGCAAGTTGGACAGTACCTTGGGTCCTTTTTTGTAGGGTAAGTCTTGTACTAGAGCTTGTTTGACAGGATCTTTAATAAGGGGATAGAGTTAGATGAATGGCTGACAGAAATAGTAAGATGAATTCTAAGTTATCAAGAGTGGCTACAGGGGTTACTATCCCAAAACTCATACTTACTTGCAAACAGTTTCCATTTCTGTCAGAAAGCTTCTGGTTTTAGAGCTATTTTAAATACCTTTTCATTCTAAAGTTTAAAGAACTACCACATGATACTGCTTCAATAACCATCTCATGAAACTGGGGTATAGACAGAAGCATAGAGATCCCATATTGAAAGGTCCAGGGTAATAGGAAACTCTTGACTAGCTGGGATAGAAATTGCACTGAGAAATGGTCTCACTGGCTCTGGAGCCTGCTAGAACCTTAGGCAGTACAGAAAGGAAAATGGTACTTGTCTATCAGATTATGACAGTGGCAAGTCTCATTCTCAGATCCATTAGATGTCTCCAGTGGTCCTTGGGTTAGTGGCCAGAGAACCTGGGTGTTCAGTCCTCTACTTTGCTTCCCAGTGATACCACTAACAGCAGAGGTTAATAATCTCTAGTAGTTAGATGTGGCAGTGGTCATGCCTTATCCCTCCTTTCCCCTGCTGCAATATGATTTTATTCCAAAAGATTGTCATGACACTGTCAACTAGATACATAAAGCAGTTTGCTTAAACTAATTTACAGTGTGGCAATCGTCTGGAAACATAGGTAATATATATATGTTTTTAATAGTGCAAACCCTCTTGATTACTACTAGAGTATGCTAAAGGTACAGGTTTAGTTAGTGAAAATCAGAGATTCAGATCATCAGAGACCCAGGTCTATGTGCAGGAAATGATGGAAATGCTACAGTCAAATGCCTGTTCACTGCAGTTTTGCAGTGCACTCGACTACGCATTGCTAATAAGGGAAGACACGCTGACCAGATGTGATGGCACTGAGCATTTCATGTACTAGAAGGTAACATCAATAAACCATTAGATATATTCACCTATGTTTCCAGACTTTATAGCTACCCTAAATATTCTCAGATACGTGTATTCTTGAATGCTAATTTGTTCAGATGATTCTTCACCTAGAATAACCAACTAAAAAGTTAAATTCGGCTGGGCGTGGTGGCTCACGCCTGTAATCCCAGCACTCTGGGAGGCCGAGGCGGCAGGATCGCTCAAGGTCAGGAGTTCAACACCAGCCTGAGCAAGAGTGAGACCCCCGCCTCTACTAAAAATAGAAAGAAATTAGCTGGACAACTAAAAACGTATAGAAAAAATAAGCTGGGCATGGTGGCGCATGCCTGTAGTCCCAGCTGCTCGGGAGGCTGAGGCAGAAGGATTGCTTGAGCCCAGGAGTTAGAGGTTGCTGTGAGCTAGCCTGACACCACGGCACTTTAGCCCAGGCAACAGAGCAAGACTTTTTTTTTTTTTTTTGAGACAAAGTTAAATTCCCTAGAAGTGGGGCATGTAGTGGGTGGGAGTGGAAGGCAGGTGTGGATAGGCTTGCTGGTCTAATCTTCCCTTCCCCTCAGCTTGCTCCAGGCCAAAGAACAGTGTTGAGAACTTTGGAACAAGTTCTCAAACCCTGAAGAAAGGTAACTGGAGCCCAAATTAAATAATCAACATATGGCTGAATCGTCCCTTGACCAAGTGTAAGATACTAGGTCAGTCTGCTCAAAGATAAATAAATGTGTCAGATGTGAGACATGCCCTCAGAACTCAAGCTTGTAGGGGTAAGAATAAGGTTTGCAGTAATAACTAAGTTTCAGGGCAATGGTGTGGTGCTTTAACAGATACAGCATTAGAGTTCAAAAGTGGGAGTGGAGCTCTGGCTAGTAAGAAGTAGGATATTTTCTTTGCCTTAATACTTCCCTATTTCTAGGCAGGCATCTGGAAGGCTCCTAGTCATACTGGAGATGGCACACATTTTCCCAAGAAGCAGCCTGGAAACCTCTGCATCCCCCACCAAGCCCCTTCCTTTTCCAGAAAGCCTGATAGCTATGCCTATTATGTTAGTTGAACAGGGATGATTTATTTCATTACCTTAAAGATTTCTTTCAAGCCTATTCTAGTATACTAGTGTTTTAACATAAATTCAGAGTCAAGAGGATGAGGTGCAATGGCTTCCTGACAAGATAGTTTTGTAGTAGAAAATGACTCTTGTTTATACCTCGGCTTGTTCTCCCTGTCCAGGTGGGATAAATCTCATTGAGAGTAACAGCTAAGGAATTTTCTGAGGTTTTGTCATTGTTCTTCCAGGGTTGCTGTCAGCACTGGATCTTGTTGAAGTCAATCCTCAGCTGGCCACTTCAGAAGAAGAGGCGAAGGCTACAGCTAGCCTGGCAGTGGATGTGATTGCTTCAAGTTTTGGTCAGACAAGGGAAGGAGGGCACATTGTCTATGACCAACTTCCTACTCCCAGTTCACCAGATGAATCAGAAAATGAAGCATGTGTGAGAATTTAGGAAATACTGTGCTTTGACATGTTTCACAATGGGCATTCCAGAGTTGCGGGGCATTTGAGGAGACAGATATTAAGTGGTTGGTCAATATTGCCTTAATGAGAACATCTGCACATTTTTCACAACTGTAAAGTTTCCCCTCTCTATTTTGGTGACCAATAATACTACTGTAAATGTATTTGGGTTTTGGCAGTTCACGGGGTATTAATATGTTGTAATACTATGTAAATTTAAAGTCATAAACAGCATTTATTACCTTGGTATATCATACTGGTCTTGTTGCTGTTCCTTCACATTTAAGTGGCTTTCCATCTTTCCTCCCTCCTCCCACAGTCTGGCTGCACAGTGCATCCTTGAACTGTTAGCCTACAGCAGCAACACACTTCATTCACAGGGTCAAAGTTCTGGTCCACAAAGCCCTCTCTATAAAAAGTTCAATGCTTGCGAAAGAATTTGTAGTAAACCAGGCCTCCCAGGATGGCTAGCTCCAGTAAGATGACGATGGAAAGCAGCAGCTTGTTGGTTGTCACTCTACAAAGAGAAGAAAAGTGGAGAGTAGTCAGAAGTGTGGATAACCTTCTTAACACTGTGGGGTCTGAGCCAGGACCAAAGCTGGATACCGTGAGGCAAAATGAGTTTTTTGTTTGAACACACAGCCACTTGGCTGTAGGTGAGTGCTCATAAGGTTCGTCAGCTGTAACTTAGGGATAACACTGTCTACCTCACAGAAATGTTGAAAACTGGGACAATAAATACCAAAGCATAAAAATAGTTTCTTGATTCTAAAACGTTTTCAAATAGTAGTTACATTTTCTACAAGGAGGGGTTAAGCTAGAAAAAAATATTATATATGTGAAAAAGTATACCATTTCTAAAATCAGGGTGAATTGTATTTCACAGCAGCAGAAATACAATCTCATTTATCTAACCATATAGAGCCATAGCAGTTATATACTACAGCAGTGAGCCTACGTTGGGAGAAGGGTTTGGGGCAGACTCTCCAGTGTCAAAGTCCAGCTCATGGATGGTCCCGCTTTAAGATAGGTAACTAGAAGCCTGGGTAATGTTTTTCAATCCCTTATAAACTTCTTCCCTTCTTCCTCTCTTCTCTATTTCTCCCTCTGCTGTCCTATAAACTCAAATGGGTATCTCTATTATAAAGGTAGTATGGGAGCCTCAAAAAATTTATCTTTCATTTACACAAAGAATCCAACCTCTGGTTCTCATGTTCACTACATGTTCCTACCTATTTCACAAGGAATCTGCCACTGTTTAGGAAAACTCCACTCCTCCTGCTAGTTCCATGACCAGGCTGTAGTTCTGTTTCATGCTAGGCCACCTGTCCCAAGGTCATGCATACTACCCACTTACCCCCAACTTCAGCCTCAGTGGCAATACTTCCCTTCTGCTCTGGTTTTGTTGTTGTTAGCACTTACCTCAAGGGTTTTGTTTTTTGTGGGGTTTTTTTGGGGGGTAAAGACTGATGTATTGGTGGCAGTTAGCACAAGTCAATAAATACTGATCCCCAGAGAGCTCAGTTATTATGTTACTATTACGTAGAGAGCCAAATGAAATTGAACAAAGTGATTCCTGGGCTGATGGCAGTCAATCCTGCCTCTTGGGAAAAGAAGCCATAGCTAGCTGATATATGGCAAATGCTTTTGTTCCAACTATAAGAACCACAGTGGCTCTATACAGGAGAACATCAGCTACCTCACCCTTTAGATGAACTGGAATTCCACTATCCTTCTGAAACAGCTTTTGTTTCTCTGGAATTTATTTTCAAAATGCCTGCATGAAGCAGTGTGTATGGTCCTCTGGGAAATCTGACAAAGAGCAGGCAGGTTCTGCTGCATCTTGGCTCAGTCACTGCCCAACAACAGTGACAACTCCTCAAGGTTTTTTATAAAAGTCTACTTCTTGCTAACAAAACAGTACTTCCCGAAAGGGGGCTGACTCCTATGAAAGGCAAGCAGAGCCAAAAGCAAGAACTAAGCAGTAGAAGTAAAAAACTGTTTTCTAATCAAGTTTTTACAAATATATTTCAAGGAATATGAAGCTCTATTATTGCTACATGCTGTCTTCTCTAAGGAATGTAAGCTGGGATTAAATGTCCTTTCAGTGGAGAAATTTTCCACTGTCCCAAGTCAGAGCAGTATATACTTTTAACAAAGGTTTTATCCTCGTATATTTAACTATACAAGACCATATTCCTTTATTTATTCTGATCGGCAAGGTGGTATTAAGTATAAGGGGACTGTATGGTATCAAGTGATGAGGTGCCGTATTAGGACTTTTGTAAGTTACTGTTTTAAGTTTTTCTGGTTGAAAGACATTAAGAGTTAAGAGAAATTAATTTTGTAAAACTTACTTTCTGGACATTGAACGGAGAATCTTTCGACTTTTGCTCAAGTTTTCACTCGTGTTTACCAGCTGAGAAGAGAAAATAGCAATTATTTTACCCTTCTTCCAAAAGTACACCCTGTACAATTTGAATATTCCTGAACTAAATTAAGGGGTGTATGTTGAAAAACTCCAAGAAATCAAACCAATTTAAATGATGACTTCTGAGTATAAGTAGAAGAACCTGGAAAGGACAAGATACTTTAGTATTAATCAAGTAGGCTTAGGATTCATTATATCCGAAGGTTGCTGTGGGGACAGACTTCTGAGACTGAGCTAATCTTTCACCTTGGCTACTGAGAACAGGAAGTCTTCAAATGTACCCAGCCAGTGACTGTGAAGCCACTTTGAGCAATTTACGATTTGAATTTCATCACCCAAATTCCAGGAAAGCCTCAAGTTGCTGTTTGTTTTATGGGCTGGTGAGTTACTGCTTTTGAGGTCTGGTTATCTTTTTTTCTTCTTTAAGAGACAGATACATTGACTTATAAAAGGACTTGACACCCCTGGACTTTTCCTTTTCGATTAATAGCAGGAGGGTATAATAATCTAGATAGCTAGAGAGTATTTTACCTCCTGCAGATGGTGACCTGCCATCTGTTGCCATTCCCCAGTGGCCTTGGTAAGTTGATCTCTCAGCTCATTGCTTGGCTTTTAAATTTAAACAATCTACCTAGTATGTTCAAAAATCAAAACACACACTATCTTGTAAGCAAGCTGCATTCTCTATAGCTTGCCTTGAATTTAGTACTTTGTTGTGAATTTTCACTGAAGAGGGAAGGATATCACTCAGATTTAAGAATGGAGAACTGTAGCTATTAATATGTATAAGAAAATCTCAAATCCCCACACTGAGCTAGTATTTTCCTGTCCAAATCTTGGCTATAGTATCTGTTTTTCAGTTTGATTTGCCTTATGCTATTAAGAATACAGCATTCCACTGGCAAATTATATTATTTTTAAAATTCCTATGTGATTAACACATTTATGGAAAGGAAGATGAGCTATTATTAAAATGAGTTATTTCTCAGAACCTCTTAAAGTGATAGTAGATTAGAGGTCCCTGATATAGTGATCATTTGGCCTATGTATTTCTGTTTTCTTCCTACAATGATCCTTACCTTAGGTAACAATAAAGGGTTATAGTCCAGGATTTAACTATAATTTATCAATCTATAAACTGTGAGTGGTATATTTTATGACATATGGAAAAAACTGACAAGGTATAGATAATGTTTTCATAATAATAGAATATCCCACTAAATGTATAAGAAATTAAAATCTCAGATTGGTAGCTTTGAATCCTTAAGTGCCTTTTTACATATTATTCTCTTGCCAAAGAAAGAATATAGGAATTAATAAGGATGAAGTGGCTGCAATCTTACAAATGCAGAAATCAGATTCCTTCAGTCTTTTTCTTCCTTCACTAAAACAGAAATTTCCAATGATGTCTAAATCTTAAGGGTAACATTATTTCTAAGGGAAAACTCTCAGCTAAGCAAACTAAAAATTGAGAAAAGCGTAAGAACCTAAAGAACGTTATTCCCTGGATTCAGAACTGCTGTAGCTTCTCGTCTCAGTATTGCATCCAGGAGTAGTGGGCTCAGCTACTATCCCTGCTCTTGCCACTTCCCCCATCTGCCCAGACTTACTCTATTCTTGGTACGTTCCAACTGGTCTCGTTGTTCCCCCAGCTCTTCTATGATTTCTGAGCCAATCTGGTCAGTCTCTGTGGCAATCCGATGAGAACGCTCAATACTTTGGGTGGCCCGGTTCAGACTTTCAGTGCCTTGCAGAAGCAATGCCCTTTGAGATTGTAGCCGATTCTGAGAGGAGTATGGAAGGGAAATGTTAGGCTTCTTCCCCCATCAATTGGCTGCCAGCACATTCCTTATGACCTTCCTTGTGTAAGAGGGGATGTAGTGAGCAATAATTTCCATTACTTTTAAGACAGAACCAAAGATGCTAATGAGCTACAGAACCACAGACTATAGCAAAACCTGGAATCCAATCAACAGGATCACAACACCTCCCATTCCACTGCTTTTTTACACTTCAGCAAGGCAAGGAAGGATGGATTAAAAACACTGGAGCACTTTCCCTGTGGTGGTGATGAATTTGAACTGCTCCATGTGCTTCTTGGACCAGGAACTTTTGAGAAGCAGCAGCTCAGATCTGGGAGATGCAAGAGCTACCTGATAACGCATACAGCCTGTAACTTCAGTGCTGCAAGCAAACCAACTAAATTCTGCAGCCCTAGAAAATGACTCACTGAAGATTCCCACTTGACTGGTACTGAGGACTGAGGAACTATGAATGAGTTACTCTTTCTCAGCACATAAATCATTTGTAAGTTTAAGACTCTACCACGTTCTGGAAAACACTTGTGACTACACTCTTGGTGAGCCCCCAAAAGAATTTCACCTCAGGCCAAATACACCCAAAAGCAAAAACTTCAAAGTTGCCACACCGGTGATTTACTCTTTGGGAAGGCAGTATCTGGGGCTGGAGTAAGCTTCCCCAGCTGCCCTAATTTCCCAAGTGCCTTAATTTTCTAAATCCCCACCGAAATTTTACTCCACTTATAATCCTAAATACAGACAGCATGAGGACAAAAATAGCCTTTGTCAGGCCAGAATTAACAACCACTGACAGAAATGGGGGCAGCTCTAAGTTCTTAGCTATTCAAAGCACATAACATACAATCAAAAGGGGCCCAGCTCACAGGCCTATTACAGAGCAGGTGACTACTAGCAATAGGATGCCACCAAGAAGCCAAAAGATGGATTCCCAGAGCAGCAGGAACAAGAAGCATTTTCACTTAATAAATGGAATACACACCAGTGGATGAAGAAACCACTGACTGAGGTTCAAATAAACTCAGTTATGTTAGCTCAAAGGAAGAAGAAAGTTTTTTTAAAAATAAAAGATGCAGATTTTCAACTGATTAGGCTAAAGAAAGAGCAGGAAAAGACAAGAAGATCACATAAATCAACCTTAGACAGATTTGGAACAATAATCCTACTGAAGGTGTTATGTATATCTAAATTATGTTTTTATAATTTCTGAAACTAATAATTCTAAAGCAAAATTATTTGAACTTATCCTCTCCCTTCTTTCTGGTAACAAATAACCAAAGTCACTTTTACAACTCCCATTTTAACAAGCTCCACCTGCCTGCCATTTTCCAGTCCACGTTCATGAGTGATCTTAGCTTCTGATTTGTAATGATCTGTGTGTCCATTTGAAAATTTTGCATCATTCTTAAATGTCTAATTTTGACATAAACAATATCAGGCCAGAATCACTCTGCATGTCTCTTAAACTATAATCAGGACGCATCGCGAAACGAGATTTGTTTGCGTAAAATCGTATCACCGGCCTCTCTACGCATGTTCAGTCTGCATCGGTGGGCCCCTTTTCATTTCTCTTCCACGCTACTTGCCAGGCACTTTCTACTCTGTACTGTATTTGTGGAACATAATCCAAATGCAGCACATTAAATGTAATGTTTATGAAGTTTTATTTAATTCCTTTAACTTTCCAGCTTCTTTAGATGGTTTCAAAATATAGATTTTCAATTAGTCCAATTTTATAAATCAGAATTCTGAAGGCTAGAAAGGCAATGTGGCTCACTTTCCATTACAACAGAATAAAGTGTTAGCCCCTTCTTGAGAAGCATCCTGCGTTCTCAATTGTATTTCAGTTGTTGGGCCATCTTGACATTAAGGTAAAGGAAAGCTGGATTAATTTTGTAGCAATACTCTGATAAATTAAAAACCTAAATGAATGTTTTAGGCATACTTGAGAAAGTGATTCTAAAATTTACATGCAACAATAAAAGCTCAAGAAGACAAGAAATTAGATCATGGATTAGAATACAGAATTTAGAAATAAGAATAGGTAACATATGTATTTTTTATATATTAAGGATACAAAGAATGTGCATATGGTTTGGAAAGACCTGCATTAAATAGAGTGGCTACCCCAGGGGAGAAGGGGAATTGGATGCAGAAAAAAGGATAAGAGTGGAAAACACAAGTCTAGAATGCACTGATAACGTGAACTATACTCCACAATATGGTTAATTTTCTACCACAGGCCCTTGAGGAAAATAAAACAGCTGAAGCTTACCATATGCTCATTCTCTATTGCGTATGTGCCATATTTCATGTCTCCTCGGCCCCCAGGTGTGGCTGTCAAAGGTGTGCTTCTCACCTCCCGATGGAGTTTGGCAAGATCCTTCCGGTAGTTTCGAAGCTTAGACATCATGGGGTTACGGAAGGATAGAGGTGCATAACGTAGCTCCTCCTCCATCTCTGCCAGCTGGGAAGGTAAAACGTTTGAGTAGATAGCCTGGTTCTTCCCTCTCTCATCTGGGGATATGCCTAGTTTGGACTAATAAAACCACAGACAACCCCAAATAAGTACTCAACCATACAGTACATGAAGCGGCAATTATGTCTGGCATGTTTACCTCATTCTTGGTACCTGGAGTAGTACCTACCAAGCACAAAGCAGGCATTCAAAAAATATGTGATGAATGAATGAAAAAACTAACAGAAGCACTTTATAGCTTATTAAAGGTTTTTACATACATTCCCTCATTTAATCCTCACAACAAATAATTATGGTAGGAAATACTTTCTCTATCTCATATATAAGACTTAAAGAAACCCACTCAAGATTACACAATTAAGAAGAGTCAGGATTCAAAATCTTCAAATTCTCAACTCTTTTTAATAGTCCAAGTTTCCAGCCTGCTATGGTTCAAAACTGCTGTCAAGAAGCGCTTTGAAGTCTACTATAGTAAAAATGACAGGGGTCTGGCATCAGGGTTCTTCCCTTCTTTCTTCTCCTCTTTCTGAAAATCAATTGTTTGTCTCCATATCTGTGATAACCAGGGGACCACAGAGTAGGTTGCTCTGCAGAATCAGATTTCCATTTTTTCTGGGATAAGTAAAATGTAACACCTAGGCATGTTCACAAGAGGCCCTAAATTATTTTCAACTGCCTGGGATGGCCAGAGTAGGACTGCTAATTTTGCTAAGTTCAGAGAAAAAATATCTGAGCACCAAACAAATAAATCAGTTGTAGCTAAGAGATTTTTAAAATGCTACTAGGATTTTAACTGAATGAGGACACTGGCTACATAACAGGTATCATGGATATGTACAGCTGTACATGTATTAAGAAAATTTCTAGTACTCCCATTATGAAGGAGATAGCTGCCAGTCTGGTGGCCTAGTCCCGCTTAAAATAGATGCAGAACAGAGATAAGGATGCAGATAAGTTTCCTTGTCAGAACTTCATTGGGATAATTGGGAAGCTGACTTTCAACAAGCAAGAAGGAAGTTCCCTGGCCTAAAAAGAATTTTTCTTCTCAGTATGTTCTGGGGCAGCAAAATCTAGGGGCAACTATTTCCACAGAATACTACCAGGGACCTGGATTTTAGCCCCAATCTTTTTTTTTTTTGAGACAGAGTCTCACTCTGTTGCCTGGGCTAGAGTGCTGTGGCATCAGCCCAGCTCACAGCAACCTCAAACTCCTGGGCTCAAGCGATCCTTCTGCTTCAGCCTCCCAAATAGCTGAGACTACAGACATGCGCCACCATGCCGGGCTAATTTTTTCTATATATTTTTAGTTGTCCAG
>NW_012150840.1:8265662-8288687 GCF_000956105.1 Propithecus coquereli
CTGGGCATGGTGGTGCATGCCTGTAGTCCCAGCTACTTGGGAGGCTGAGGCAGGAGGATCACTTGAGGTTGCTGTGAGCTAGGCTGACGCCACGGCACTCCAGCCAGGGCAACAGGGCCAGACTCTGTCTCAAAAAAAAAAAAAGAAATACAACTGCTTTGAAAACAATTTGAAGAACTTCACTACATTTATGAGATCCTTTGTAAACTCCTCAGATTTAAAACAAAAACCAAAAGCCTTTGAAATCATTCTTCCGATAATGAAGCCAGCAAGGCAGATATCTAAAGGTTCAAAAGAGGCTGATCCCTACTCAGGTGAAAGGATCAATAGCTGCTTTTTATGCTTTAGTTTCAGAATTGTGATTCTAATGAATGTTAGAGCTGAGATGAGCCTCAGAGATCATCTGGTCTAACTCTCCCTTAACAGCTGAGGAAACTGGAGAAACTGAATGCTTTCCCCAAGGTCATAGGAGTAAATGTGTGACAGCACTAGTTCTGGAATACAAGTCTCCTGCCTCCCAATCCAATGCTTCTGTAGATTATATATACAATTGAGGGGCATTTTTGTGTTCCCAGGGTACAGTCTTTAGCAACTGGTAAAATTTGTTAAAAAAAGAAAGAAAGAAAGAAAGATAAAAACCAGCCTGGGCAACACAGCAAGACCCTGTTCTCTACAAATAATAAAAAACATTAGCCAGGCAAGGTGGTGTGCACCTGTAGTCCTAGCTACTTGGGAGGTTGAGGCTGCAGTGAGCTATGATCACACCATTGCACTCAGCCTGGGTGACAGGGCAAGACCCTGTCTCTCTTTTTTTTAATTTTAGAGACAGAGGTCTTGCTCTTGCTCAGGCTGGTCTCAAACTCCTGGCCTCAAGCAATCCTCCCAACTCAGCTTCCTAAAGTGCTGGGATTACTGGTGCAAGCCACTGCACCTGGCCCAGTAATATATTATCAGAGACTCCTATTTCAGGAAAGTTTTCAAGCTTTCCCCATTTGTGTTTGTCAAACCCCCTCAACACCTATTCCCATCAGTTAGTCTCATTTATTAATAGTAAGAAATAGTCAAAATCAAGATCAATAGATAGAACAATTAATCTGTAATCAGGTCATAGCATTACTTCTGGAAAAGATCAACACCAGGTAGAAGACAAAACAAAGACTTGCTCTAAGTTCTCACCGTTTCATTTGCTTCCTGTTGCTTTTCATCAAAATCTCTGATCAACTTCTTCTTTTCTTCTAGAAAAAATAGGTAAGTTTAAAATGCTCATTTAGTATTTCCATACATTTGTAAAGGCCGTTTCCTCTGCTTAGAATAAACTTCCCATTCCTCCCAGGGTGGAGGTAGTTTATACTTCTCACCCCTAAAAGGCATTTAGAAATGTAAGGGGAATTGTTATCACAAAGACTGAGGGGGAGGGAAGAGGAGGAGAAGGGTATTACTACTGACATTTAGTATCCAGGGAACAAGATGACCCATGTTTGGGACAGTTCTGCATAATTATTTGGTCCCCAAAACCAATAGCGTCACTACTAAGAAGCACTAAGCTCATCACTCCCAACCTTTTCTCTCCCCTCATCCTGAGGGACCAGGCACACTTTCATCAGTAAGAATGTTTACCGACAGTGGTTCTCTAAAACCCCTGTCCCTACCTTCACCCCAAAGGTGAATCACTTCTTCTGTATTAACCCTTATCCACTACTTTTCTGCAAAACAGATTCGAAATTCACCTACTCTGCTCACTGGGAGGCTGTATGGTATGGTGCTTGTCCCTCCCTGGGGGTGGCATAGGTGATGACTCTCATAGTGAGAATGTCATTCCCCTTTCAGCCTTTCCCATGATGTCATTTTGATGCTAGTATGTCTTTAATATCTGAAAATTATCAATCTCCCCTTTTAACAAAAATAGAACAGGCTTCAGCTTCAAAGCATTAATACTAAAAGAGTATTAATTTGCCTTCATTGTACTTTTTCTGATCATTTACAGATTATACAGGTTTTCCATTTAAAATATATCATTTCCTTTTTAAATAACTATGTATTAAACAAATGTATTTTACATGAATTAAGTTGATATAAAGAAAACAAGTCATAGTACTTGGTACTCCCTCCTTATTGGGTCCTAAAAAAAAAAGATACTTGTACTTGGCAAAAATTGTGAAGGGAGTACTGGAATCTGTCACCTGGTAAACATTTGTATAGGGAGAAAGCCCTGGTCAGTCAGGGGGGTTAGGTTCCGGTGCCAGGTTTGGGCCTGCCTCTACATGTAAGCTTGGATAACTTTTTTCATCTCTTTGGGACCTGACCTCTTTCCTTGGCTATAAAATGAGGAAGTGGGTCATCCTTCTATATCTAAACTAACGAGCAAAAATTAGCCCTATTTATGAAGAGCCTGTTTTTTTTTTTTTTAAAGAGTTCTATTGCTTAATGATTCTTTAAAAAACTGTATACATCCAAATGAATGTTCTACCTAGAAATCTACACATATTTATTAACACAAAATTACCATTGCTTACAATATTTTTTTAACTCATCTTTTGGGATTTCCTTTGCATTCTGTGGATACAATCTTTTATTTCTTTTTTAAAGTTGTGGCAAAATATACATAACATAAAATTTACCATCTTGACCATTTTTAAGTGTATAGTTCTGTGACATTAAATATATTTGCACTGTTTTGTAACCATTACCACTATGCATCTCCAGAACTAGTTTGTCATCTGAAACTGAAACTTCATACCCATTAAACACTACCACCCCCAGTCTATGAATTTGGTGACTCTAGGTACATCATGTAAGTGAAATCATACAGTATTGTCCTTTGTGTTTGGCTTATTTCACTCAGCATAATGTCTTCAAGGTTCATCCGTGTTGTAGCACGTATGGGGATATGGTCTTTTAAGCTATGTATTTTTCATTCAATGTGACTCCTAAATACAAGCTGTCTCTTCCATCACTTGAAGAAAGAGCAATCTCTTCCAACGCCAAAGAAAGCAGATAAGTTGGGCTCCTGGAGAGATGACATGTGGGTACTCAATATGCTGTCCTGAGATTTTTCTTGGATAATTTTGTCTACCCTGATTTTCATCTTAAGCCCTTTCTAACCCGGCCCCACATAAGATGCAATGTCACTGCAATGCTTTACATGGACTTACATTTTGTTAATTGCAACAGCATCTAATATATCAGTTGTCTGCTGCTTTTTAAGTGATCATAAATCACTCTGGATGTGTATGTTCTATATTCCCAATCTGAGATCACACTCCTCCAGATAGGGACATTTACTTTGTCTTTTCTACTTTGTCCATAGCTTCTAGAACTTTAAATCTCCTTAGGTGTACTTCCTGAAAGAGCAAATGACAACACACCCTTTACTATGTCTGTCATGTGACAATCCCTGAATATATACACAAGGCATTCCAGGTGAACTATTTCTCCACACTGCTCACAAAACCTGTGACTCCATTTGTTGTTTTAAAAAAGACAGGGGAAAGTTCAGCCATGGCAAATGGTACACAACTCACCATCGTGGTGTAACTGAAATGAGCACGAAAGCAGCTGTTACCATTCCTGGGGGGCTGTGTGTTTTTTTGTTTGTTTGTTTTGTTTTTTTAAGACAGAGTCTCACTCTGTTGCCCTAGAGTGCTGTGGCATCAGCCTTGCTCATGGCAACCTTGAACTCCTGGGCTCACGGGATCCTCCTACCTCAGCCTCCCAACCAGCTGGGACTACAGGCACATACCACCACACCTGGCTAATTTTTTTCTATTTTAGTAGAGATGGGGTCTCGCTCTTGCTCAGGCTGGCCTTGAACTCCTGACCTCAAGCAATCCTCCCTCCTTGGCCTCCCAGAGTGCTAGGATTATAGGTGTGAGCCACTGAGCCCGGCCAGGGGGCTGTGTTCTTAAGCAGCAGTGAAATAATACCTGCAGTCAAGAATGGCTACTTCATGAAGCAGTATCATATTATTTGGTAATACGTTACAAAAGCGCTGAGTGTCATCACTCCTCTGAATTTGCACATCTTCAAACTCAAGAACACTCACTCCTGATCCAAGCCAGACAGTAAGAAGCAGCACTGTACACATACCTGTATTCCCTTCCCAGCTCTGATTTTTCTACAACTATGTTAAAAGACTCCTCCTTTATTCTTCTTTTGTTCATGGGTATGCAGATCTGCATTCTCAAGAGGCAAATTCTAGAATGATTCATGGAAAGTAACTACATAAATGAAAGTAGGGGGAGAAAAGGTAGCTCACAGGACCTCTATTATTATCACTAACTTCCCTGTGTTAGGAAGTTAGTCATGCTCAGTCTTTTTGGAGTTGGAATATTCCACTTTTTACGTGATTTCATAAAACACGCACTTCCTCTGATTAGTACTCTACAGCTTATATACTTTTAAAAGAAATACAGGCCGGGTGTGGTGGCTCATGCCTGTAATCCTAGCACTCTGGGAGGCTGAGGCAGGTGGATCCCTCAAGGTCAGGAGTTCGAGACCAGCCTAAGCAAGAGCAAGACCCTGTCTCTACTAAAAATAGAAAGAAATTATCTGGACAACTAAAAAAATATATATAGAAAAAATCAGCCGGGCATGGTGGTGCATGCCTGTAGTCCCAGCTACTTGGGAGGCTGAGGCAGGAGGATCACTTGAGGTTGCTGTGAGCTAGGCTGACGCCACGGCACTCCAGCCAGGGCAACAGGGCCAGACTCTGTCTCAAAAAAAAAAAAAGAAATACAACTGCTTTGAAAACAATTTGAAGAACTTCACTACATTTATGAGATCCTTTGTAAACTCCTCAGATTTAAAACAAAAACCAAAAGCCTTTGAAATCATTCTTCCGATAATGAAGCCAGCAAGGCAGATATCTAAAGGTTCAAAAGAGGCTGGTCCCTACTCAGGTGAAAGGATCAATAGCTGCTTTTTATGCTTTAGTTTCAGAATTGTGATTCTAATGAATGTTAGAGCTGAGATGAGCCTCAGAGATCATCTGGTCTAACTCTCCCTTAACAGCTGAGGAAACTGGAGAAACTGAATGCTTTCCCCAAGGTCATAGGAGTAAATGTGTGACAGCACTAGTTCTGGAATACAAGTCTCCTGCCTCCCAATCCAATGCTTCTGTAGATTATATATACAATTGAGGGGCATTTTTGTGTTCCCAGGGTACAGTCTTTAGCAACTGGTAAAATTTGTTAAAAAAAGAAAGAAAGAAAGAAAGATAAAAACCAGCCTGGGCAACACAGCAAGACCCTGTTCTCTACAAATAATAAAAAACATTAGCCAGGCAAGGTGGTGTGCACCTGTAGTCCTAGCTACTTGGGAGGTTGAGGCTGCAGTGAGCTATGATCACACCATTGCACTCAGCCTGGGTGACAGGGCAAGACCCTGTCTCTCTTTTTTTTAATTTTAGAGACAGAGGTCTTGCTCTTGCTCAGGCTGGTCTCGAACTCCTGACCTTAAGTGATCCTCCCACCTAGGCCTCCCAAAGTGCTGGGATTACAGGCGTGAGCCACTGCGCCCAGCCAGAGACCCTGTCTCTTAAAAAAACAAAAACAAAAACCCAGCAGAACTGCATCCTGGGTAGAATGGGCACCAGAAACAACACTGAGCCACTGCAAACACCACTATCCCCCACCCCACAAGCCTTCCCAAACCAGTCATGTGTGAGAGACTGACTCACTCTGAGACTGACTCTGTTTCCTTTGGTAAACTGGGGGATGGTGACACCATTCCCTGGACATGGAATAAAATGGAAACAGCCAGTCCTGAAAAACAAAGCTAGAGATAGTCCACCTTAATGTTCACCCAAGGTGGGCGGCCTCTCTTCCTTACTGGGTCTGAATTACCAGCCTAAGAATGACTAATCTTGGCCCGTTAAGAGCTGTGGAACTAACTTCAGTTTCATAAGGAGCCCAAAAATATGCAATTAGTTTGCTTTTGGCACCTCACTGTGGCATTTCTACAACCTACATCTTCTATTTGTAAATGACAACAGTTTAGGAGTTAAAAGCATCCCTCTCAACCTCTTTCCTTATCTGCAAATAGACACTATAGACTACTGACCTCATAGGGTTGTTTGAAAGGGTTAAAAGAAATAATACATATAACAAGCACTTAGCATAATAAGGGTTCAATAAATAGGAACCACCATTGTTTCTGGAAGTAAATTCTTAGGTAGGAAGACTTAAGAGAAAAACAAAATTCACCAGTATAAGCTACATGCAAGGGCTGTATTATGTACATTATGCAGTGCCTACTAATTCATCATGGGCATTAAAATTTATGAAGTGGTCTCCAAACTAGAAAAAGAGGATTCAGAGACAAGGCCCTGTGTGTTTCTTAATTAAATTTAATATATTCAACAAATATTTATTGAACGGTATGAATGAGGTAGTGAATAAGGAGATAAAGTTGTTGAATTCTTATCAGAACTGTGGAAAATACGTATAATTTATTTACCTATCCATTAAACAACTAAGTCTATTACCAGCAACTTAGAGTATTTTGTGCTTGAGTAGAAATTCACACTTTTCTGATTTCCCTCTTGGCAGGAATGAGAAGGTTAGACAACAAGGGTGAATATAATTCTTAGTCTGTTTTTTCTTGCTGTAACCGAATAACTGAGACTGGATAATTTATAAGGAAAAGAAACTTATTTCTCTGGAGGCTGAGAAGTCCAAGGTTGAGGGGCCCACATCTCTTGAGGTTTTTCTTGCTTCCTATGGGTTATCCAGTGGAGGAAGGTGGAAGGGCAAGAGGATGAGAAAGCAAACGAGAAGGGCAAACTCACTTTTATAATAACCCACCATGGCAATAACAAACCTACTTGGCATTAATTTATTCACAAGGGCAGAGTCCTCATGGCCTAATCACCTCTTAACGTCCCATCTCTTAATACCATCACAATGGCAATTAAATTTCAATTTTTTTTTAAGCCTACAATACCCAGTATTCCCAGGTTGTCTCCCACCCAAGTACTAAACGGGCCTGACCCTGCTTAGCTTCTGAGGTTAAAAGAGGTCAGCACATTCAGGGTAATATGGCTGTAGATTGCATGTGAATTTTGGAGGGGACAGTCAAACCATAGCAATAACTAATTCAGCTTTCTATTTTTCAAAATGGAATGCTCCTTTGCATTATTTAGCCTTGTAGAAATGATAGAAAGATGCTGCAAAAATGAATTTAGGGGCAGGCTGAAAATGTAGTCTACTTTTCAACCACATAAGATCTCATCGCACTCCTGCTCAATAGCTTTTGACTGCATCCCATCATATTTAGAAAAGGCACAAATCTTCTCCCATGGACTATGAGGTCCCATCTGATCTGGCCCTGCCTACCTTTCTCCTTTGCTCACTCCATTCCAAACACACTGACCTTTCCATTCTTCTTTGAACACACCAAGCTCATTTCTGCTTAAGGGCCTTTGCAGCGCTATCCCCTCCTCTTGACACTTCTCTCAGATTTCTGCATGATTTACTCCCTCACTTTATTCAAGTCTCTGCTCAAATGCCATCTCCTTAGAGAAGCCTTTCACAGCCACCCTATTTAAAATTGAAGCCGCCTCGCCTATTCCTTTTTTTTTAAAAGCCAGTCAAATTTAGCAGTGGGGTTTTATACCAATTTTGGTGACACTAATGTTAATAAGTTCTGAAAACCTACCACCATTGGACCAGCCATCCCCTATTCCTTTACCCTGCTTTATTTCCCTGTATTGCTCTTAACATTGCCTCTTAATATTTACATATTATCACCCACCCACCAGAATGGGGATTTGTGTGTCCTTTTCAACTGTATTTTCCAATATTAACTAGCACCTAGGACAGTGCCTGGCACACAGGAGTCTCTCAATAAAGATAAATTACACACACATGAATTTCATTCTCTCCAGAGTCATTAAATTCACATGACCTTGGGTAATTCATAGAGCAAACACCCAAATTCTCTCTTTTTTTTTTTTTTTTGAGAAAGGGTCTTGCTCTATAAACCGTGCTAGAGTGCCGTGGCGTCAGCCTAGCTCACAGCAATCTCAAACTCCTGGGCCCAAGCAATCCTCCTGCCTCAGCCTCCGGAGTAGCTGGGACTACAGGCTCGCACCACCACGCCTGGCTAATTTTTCTATTTTTGTAGAGACGGGGTCTCACTGTTTCTTAGGCTGATCTTGAACTCCAGAGCTCAAGCGATCTGGGAGGCTCACCTCGGCCTCCTAGAGTACTAGAATTACAGGCATGAGCCACCACACCTAGCCCAAGTTCTCACTCTTAAGTAAAAACAATAAAACAAAGTCTTCTCCTTGCCATTAAAATCTGTTTGTCCAGAGGTCAAGAACTATGGCAGATTTAGGGCTGGAAAACTCTAGCTCCTTCAGACAGAGCTTGCAACAACCTGAATCTTGAAATTAAGAGACAGTAAATAGTCTAAGTAGTAAGAAAATTCAAAACAAGACCACATCTAAACTCCACAATTCTGGTTTTAAAGACTAACCCCATATCTAGCATTTACCAGTATTTATCATTACCCATAAGTTATGATTCTTTTGGTTTCTTAACCATTTTTATGCCACAGATCGTTTGTAAGTCTGGTGAAAACTATGGACCTCCAATGAAAATAACGCTTTTGAATGAGTAAAATACAAAGAGCTTCAAAAGAAACCCATTCTACTGAATTACAGGACCGCAGATTTAAGAATCCCTATGCTCTTCTTGCCACAGTGAAAAAGAGAAAATTTTAATAGCCAAGGAGGCATCCAGGGAGACGACACCCGCCGCCCATTCCTGAACACGCCTCCAGTTCACCCTAAGCGGCAGCAGGGAGATCCTGGGCACCCGGACCCAGCCAGCCCTCGGGGGCGTGTCTTGAGGATAAGGAGCGAAGAGGGCCTGGGTCTGGGAGGAAGGTCGGGGCCGAGTTCTCCACGGCTTGGCCTATCCCCAGCCTCACCTGTCCCTGCCGTCCCCAGGAGCCGCCCGGGCACCCCTTGTAGGTCTTCATGGAGGCCGCGGAAGATCTCGTGCAGTTTCTCGAAATGCTCCGAGGAGGCGGCGGAGGTGGCCATGGCGCAGGCAGCGCTCGAGCAGCGGCCGCCGAGATTCTGGGCGCTGGGCCCGCTCCTAGCCCGGTGGTCAGCCGCCCAGCCCCGTAGCCATCACGGCGACCGCCAGACCACGGCCGCCCAGTATGAGGCGCTTCCGGGGCCGCGGCGGGGTCCTCCCGAGCCGGAACGCCCACCCCCTCCAGCCTGTCACTGAGAGAGCGCCAGGCTCGAAAGCCTGACAAAAAGTCACGCGTGCTACGTTGCCCAGGCGACTCCTGGAGGTGCAGTGCTGCGCAGAGGCGAGCGGCAGTTCCAGAACCCTGGAACTACCCCTTTTGGGGTTGAGAAAGGCGCACGGCGAAAGGGCCCAAGGGGAACCAGGAGACGGGCAGCTTGGCCGCCTACCTCCCGGGCCCCACCGGCCGGCGAGGGGCGGGCACCGTAATGCATGCCGGGGGATGTAGTTCGACCGGAGAACGCGCCCAGTCGCGGGCGTCGCGCAAGTTTTCCAGGGCGGGTGGTTCAGCCAGCGCCGCGGCCGCCAGGGGTCGCACTGGTGGGCGGTGGTTTAGCACCTGTTTGCGCCTAGACGTCATCTTCGCTATCATCGGTCTTTGCTTTGCCACCCTGACTTCCTCATTCGGGTCCTGACTGAACGTTAGCTTTCAGCCCTGGAAGGATAACAGAGCCAGGGCCCCGCCTGCCTTCGGCAGTAAAGCACCTTTACTGGGGAGGTCAAGTGGCTCCCCACGCTTTCAGAAATGGAACCCAGGCGGCATGACCCTAAAATAAGCACTCATCCTCTAGCGGCCGGCCCGCCTAGCGCGCTAGCCTGCCTGCTGCGTTTGTTGACAACAGGTGTAAGTGTAGGGATCTGGGCATATGTTGGCGAATGAAATAGATGTACTCTCTGCCCGTGAGTAACGTCTGATACGGTGTGGACCAGGCTTCATCAGGTCTCATCTGCCGCTAAGTGTAATGTGTTAACAATTACAAAGTACTTTCCAGCACTCCATGGGTATAAATTCCTATTTTCACTAATTTCATGGTTTCCTCAAGGAGCCCGTTCTCAAATGTTTGCTTGGGAACTCAATACTTAACCCACCCATGTATATTAAAAAAATATATGAATATTCAGGGAAAATGGTTTGTGATTTATATCTTCTGGGCCCTCATTTTTATTAGATCGAGTTCATTGACCACTGATTCAACACACTTTTGTTGAGCTCTTAATTCACGCTGAGCGTAGAGAGATGACAAAGTCTGAGGTTAGTGGCAGTGTACTGTGATAAGTCCCACAACACAATGCTGTGGGACTTGTCACAGTACTGAAATAAAAGGCAGGTACAAAAAGGAGAGATAACACATAGCATGGGGTGGTCAAGAAATGGGGAAAAAGTGATCTTTGAACAGTGTCAAAAAAGATAAGTGGGAAGTGGGTGAATGAATCATCAAATTACAACCTAAATTAATGGCTTGTGAATTGAGATTGTACTGTAGCTAGACTCTGGAACAAATTACCCTTTAGAATGAGAGATAGTTACATAACCATAATGATGAAAAGTGTTTTTTTCTTTTGACTATAATTAAACTTTTAATTCTTAGTTTTTATTCTGGTAAATAAAAACATAATAAATAGTCAAAAAGAATTTTTATTTGTCATTGACAGTTCAATATAAATTAAATATTAATTCATTTATTCTACTGCACTATTGTCAAAAGTTTTTCAATTTTTACATAAAATGACCATTTCTAAATATTATAGTTTAATGGTCAAAAGAAGTTGAACAAAAGATTAGTAATTTATGAATATGAGAAGATTGTGGTCCTATAATTCTTTCCCCCACCAAAGTTAAAATATAATTGTCAGTCCAAGAAATCACAAACTCTTAGACTAAAAATATCCCAAACAAGTAATGGCAACATTACCAACTCCTCAGACTTCCTTTGCAGCATTACTTTTGATAAAAGTTCTCCAAATAAAATAAAGAATTTTGGCAAATAGACCTTTTAATCTTGTCAAGACAATGTAAGGAAATGCAAGATTATTAAATTGACTCTAGTTACCAATATCAGTCCTTAAGATAATTCTGGGGTTGTTTTGTTTTTGTGCTTTGAATTTTTTTCTGCCACATTGATTGGTGTTTAAGACTGCCTCATAAGTCTTGCATGCTCACCTTCAATTCTTCTATAGCTATATATGACTGTCTTTTGCTGTTTTTTAAATCCTTAACTAGTCCCTTCATTTCATGCATTATCTCCCAGGATTCTTTTTTTTTTTTTGCTTCTTCCCTGCTACTCACGTGCTTCTTGGTGGGTAGTTACCAACATATACAGAATCTGCTTCCCTTTGCAGCTGTACTCACTTGTATCAAAGACTGGATGACACTGGTTTGCTCAATCTCTGATTATTTACCTGCACTAGGATCCAGCCACTTGGCTGTTTTGAATTTTGTGAAAATACTCCCAACTGTATAAACATACAAGAAGACACACAAAGACACACACAATGACAATGACCCAAAAGCCTTTCCTTTCTTCTTCTGGTTCTTCTAAGAGAAACTAAGGCACAAAAAATAAGGCCTCCAAGGGTCTGGGGTCAGTAACTGAAGTCAAGTGGCCCATCTTCTTATAGTGCTCCTTACATTACCCACTTGTTGGTCTGAGAAATAGCAGGAGAATGACTGTTTGAACTTGATTTTTATTTCGGCATTCCCCCACATTTCTGCCATCCCACAAGCCTCACAAACTTCTTAGAAAAGGAAGCTCTTCTCTGGTAGACATGGGAAAGTGTCTTTAACAGCAGTGGCCTTAGGCTGTCAGAGAGAAGGCCATGCCATAACAGATTCAACTAAGAATTTCCTGAAAGAATCCAGATGTTGGTGCATGACAGCTAAAGAGGTGAGAACAAGTGCTGCTCTTGAGCCAGGCCATTGTGACTTACGGAGTTTAGCTGAGGTTGCAACGTGGCCCTCTTGAAGTGAAGACTGGTTGGCTGGGAAGAACTACACTGTGAACGAACAGGGTGGAAACTAGCCCAAATTCCCATAAGTAAACCCTGCCATAGCTAGATTCTCCTAGGTAGTAGTAGGTTTCAGAAGGAAAATATGAGCTGTGCAGGTCATATGAGGGTCTTCTTATCCTATGATGATATCTCTCATAACTCTGGCAGTAACAAGAGCAAAGTAAATCTGGACAAATGAAAGGCGTTTAGACGAATCTGGCAGTGTAACTGGGTTTTAACTGGACACCAAGCAGGCAAGACTGGAAGCTTTTGTTTTCTTTGTGGTTAAGGTTTTGGCCACCTTAAAGGAGAATCATTTTGCCAGGAATTACTGTATAGTCCGCCGCTGTCTTCTTTTGGGCCCAACTGCCACTGCCTGTCAATCCATTGGGAGGCCCAGCAGGTCACAACTGACGTCCCACAGCCGCCTTGCTACTGTCTCATTACGAGCCTGGGCAGAGACCCATGCCAGATGGCAGTCACTGGAAGGGAAAGAGAGAGGCTTGAAGCATAGTGTTAAGAATGGAGTCTACTTCTCTGCCTGGCATAAGGGATATGATAGAAAAACAACCCAGGGACTGCATGTGCTCTTGGAGCTTCACCAGGCCAGTGTTTGTCCTATCTCTTCATTTTCCAGTCTCTACACCAGAGAAAATTTAATTGCCATTTAGATCTCCTCACTAGACCACCTCTGATCAGAATGCTTTGTTTGATTTATAATGCATACCATCTGGTCTTTATATTCCCTTTTCTATGTATTTAATGTAACTCTCATATCAGTGCCTGCCTAACATCTATGTATATCTATCTTCTTCAGTTAAGTCTGGAAAGTCCATTCTACAGGGCCTTGGACAGTGTCATATAGCCGAGATCTTGCTATTTACACTGGTCACAGATAGATGTTTGGAGTGGTAAGAAGATACTTCTTACGTCTGGACTACCTGCAGTTATAACTGTTTGTAAATTCACATGACAAGTAAAGCCAGTTTCAAAAACAAGAAGAGAAGGAGAAGGTGATAGCAAAAAAAAAAAAAAAGGTAACAACAAGGTACCAGGTATGTCTTAGTTCATTTTGTTCTGCTGTAACAGAATATCCCAGACTGGGTAATTATAATATAATGAACAGAAATTTAGCTGAGTATGGTGACTCACTCCTGTAATCTCAGCAACTCAGGAGGCTGAGGCAGAAGGATCACTTGAGGCTCGCAGTTGGAGAAGTTTATTGGCTCATGATCATGGAGGATGTGAAGTGCAAGATGGTGGGGCCAGCATCTGGCGAGGGCCTTCTTGCTGCATCATAACATGGTGAAAGGCATCACACGGGCAAGAGAGAGGGAAGGAGACCCAAAACTCATCCTTTTAAAAGGAACCTACTCCCGCAGTAATGAACCCAGTCCCCAGATAATGGCATTAATCCATTCAAGAGGGCTGCCCTCATGATCGAATCACCTTGTAAAGGTCCCATCTCTCAACACTGTTGTATTGGTGTTTAAGTTTCTAACACATGAACTTTGGGGGATACGCATTCAAATCACAGCAAGGTGTTTCATATACCTTTTCTTCATTGCTGTAATTCCAAGTACCATAATTCCATTAAATGAAGAAGGGATGTCCCAACTGCATCATCCAGAAATTTTCTCAAGGACAGTTTGCTTACTCATTTTTATACTCTCTGCCTCTATTATACAGCAGGTATTAAATGAAGGTTTTTGTGGTTTGTTTTGTTTTTCTGAGACATAGTCTCACTCTGTCACCCCAGCTAGAGTGCTGTGGCATCATCATAGCTCACTGCAACTCAAACTCCAGGGCTCAAGCGATCCTCCTGCCTCAGCCCCCCAAGTAGCTGGGACTACAGGGGTGCGCCACCACACCCAGATAAGTTTTCTATTTTTTGTAGAGATGTCTTATGAGGTCATAACAGTAGGCCCTAATCCAATAGCACGGGTGTCCTTATAAGAAGAGGGAGAGACACCAGGAATGTGTATGCACAGTGGAAGGGCCACATGAGGACACAGGGAGAAGGCATCCATTTGCAAGCCAGGAAGAGAGAAACCAACTCAGCTAGCACCTTGACCTTGGACTTCCAGTCTCCAGAATGTTGAGAAAATAAATTTAGGTTGTTTAAGGCAGCCAGTCTGTGGTATTCTGTTTAGGCAGCCCAAGCAGACTAATACAGCTACCAAGACAATCCAATGGGGAAAAAATAGTCTTTTCAACAAATGGTGCTGAGACAACTGGATATCCCCACTCAAAAGAATAAAGGTGGACCCCTATCTCATACCATATACAAAAATTAGCTCAGAATGGATCACAGATCTAAATATAATGCTAAAATTATAAAACTGTTAGAAGAAAATATAGTGGTTGCCATGATTTTGAATATGTCCCTCAAAAGTTCATGTGTTGGAAACTTAATCCCTCTGCCCTCATGAATGGATTACTCTCACTATCATAGGATTGGGTTTGTTATCACATGCCCTCTCGCCATGTGATGCTCTCTGCCAGATTATCACACACCAAGAAGATCCCAACCAGATGCCAGTGTCATGCTCCTGGACTTCCCAGCCTTCAGAACCATGAGCTAAATAAATTACTTTTTTATAAATTACCCAGTCTGTGGTATTCCGTTATAGTTAACTGAAAATGGTAATAAATCTTTGTGACTTTGGGTAATGCAATGGTTTCTTAGATATGACACCAAAAGCACAAGTGACAAAAGAAAAAATAGATAAATTGGACTTTCATCAAAATTAAAAACTTCCGTACCTCGAAGGACACCATTAAGAAAGTGAAAAAAAAGCCCACAGAATGAGAGAATGTTTGCAAATCATACATCTGATAAGGAACTTGTATCTAGACTATAAAGAACTCTTGCAACTCAACAACATGCAACATGAATGACACAGACCATAAGTACGTTACAGAGATTCTAAATAGAGAGATCCCTTCCTCTAGAAGTTAGGGAAAGTTTCATTCATTCAACACATACTCTGTGCCAAAACGGTGCTAGGTGCTGGGAACACAGTGAGTAAGAGAGTCAAGACTATATAACAGGGGTCAAGCATGGTTGCTCACGCCTGTGATCCTAGCAATTAGGAGGCCAAGGTGGGAGGATCACTTGAGGCCAGGAGTTGGAGACCAGCCTGAGCAAGAGTGAGATCCCCGTCTCTACTAAAAATAGACAATTAGCCAGGTGTGGTGGTGCACACCTGTAATCCCAGGTACTCGGGAGGCTGAGGCAGGAGTTTTAGCCCAGGAGTTTGAGGTTGCAGTGAGATATGATGATGCCATTGCATTCTAGCCTGGGCAACGGAGCGAGACCCTGTCTCAAAAACACAAAACAAAAAATAAAAAAACAAAAAGGGTATGGTATATGAGACAAATCCAAATCATTTCCTTTGGGCAATAAAATCTCATGTCCAAAACCAGAAAATTCATACCTGAAATGTTTCCCACTTAGAATCTCAAGACCTTCCGTTAAGGCACAGTACAGGCTGGTCTGGGCTCCCTGCTGAGGAGTCTTGATGAAGAAGGAGAAAAGCCGCCACATCCATCTCATGAAAGATGAGTGCCGAACCAATTCAGATTGGACCGTGCCGGGGTGTACAGAATACGCCGTAACGCCAGAGCCTGGTGGGAGGGGTGCCGTGGCGAGGGGAAGACAGGACTTGATTTTGAACAGCCAATGACAATAAAAGATGTGAATAAACATGTGACCTTCACCTATGGACTCCCTTCCCTTGGTGACATCACAAGCACTGCTCACAGTAGTTTATACCTCCATTTCACAGATTAACAAGTTAAGGCTCAGAGAAATTATTAACTGCTACGAGGCACCAGAGCCAGGACTCAGCCTCTCGGCAGCACTTCACACTGTTGACCACCCCCTTCTTGAATTCCTCTTTCTCATTGGCTTCCACGACCCCACTTCTCCTCTGGTTTTCCTAACCTTCCTGGCTGTTTTGTCTCAGTTTCCGGGGCCAGTTCATAATCTTCTACCCAAACATTAAATGCTGGAGTTCTCACGGCTCACTGAACTCCCTATGATTTTATGGTGCTCACATTTTTATCTACAGCCCAAACTGCTCCTCTGACCTCTAGACTTGACTATGAGAGCCAGCACAGAGGGTGGTTAAGGACGTGGACTTTGCAGACAGACGGCCCAGTATCAAATCCTGGCTCCACTCACTAGCTGTGTAACCTTAGGCAAGCTCCTTTTTGTGACTCATTTTCTCATCTCTGTAACAGGGCTGCCACACGCCAACGCTCATGCCTGTAATCTCAGCTACTCGGGAGGCTGAGGCAGGAGTTCTCTATAAAATAAAAAATAAAAAATAAACCTCAGGAATAATCATAATATCTATATCTCGCAGGGTTGTTCTGAGGATTAAATGAGTTCATATAAGTTAAAGAGCTTAGAACAGTACCTGGTGCCTGGTAATTACTCAATGACACTTTTGTACTTGCTACTTCAGGTTTCCAATCTTTTTTTTTTTTTTTTAAAGAGACAGGGTCTCACTTTGCTGCTCAGGCATGAGGACAGTGGTATGATCATAGGTCACTGAAACCTCAAACTCCTGGGCTCAAGTGATCCTCCTGCCTCAGCCTCCTGAGTAGCTGGCACTACAGGCGCACACCGCCACACCTGGCTAATTTTTCTATTTTTTGTACAGATGGGGTCTTGCTGTGTTGATAAGGCTGGTCTCAAACTCCTGACTGCAAGTGATCCTCCCGCCTCGGCCTCTTAAAGTGCTAGGATTACAGGTGTTAGCCACTGTGCCCAATCTTTGCTGGAAACCTTGGGGCCAGACATGTTTCAATTTTTTTTCTGATTTTAGAAAGGTAATATGAAACATACACATATACTATTATCTAATCCCACCAGTATAGGTGAGGTTTTGCTGTCAAATGATTTTTGGTGTCAAGCTTGCAAAAAAAATCACAATTTTTAGGCTTTTGTGGATTTTACAACTGTAGAAAAAGGACTGTGGGCTACCCATTGCCTACTTGACATCTACCCTAGATGTCCCATGGTAATGAAAACTCAGCTGTCCAAAACTGACTTCTAGGTTTAAGCAAACCTGGTTCTTGCAGTGTTCCCTACGTGCCCATCAGGCACATGGGAGCAGTTCTGGACAATTCCCCACCTCACCATGTACGTTCAGTCAACACAAGCTCTGTGGTTTTCATATCCTAAGTATCTCTCAGGTGTGCGTGTCTACTGCCCTCCATCTCCACCAGCCTAGTCCAAGCTACCCTCACTTCTTGCCTCGACTCCTGAAATCACCTGCTGCATCTACTCTTGCCCCCATTTTAAAAAGGCTTTAATTTTAAAGATTTCCCATTGCTCCTAAACACTAAAACCCTTACAGTGGCCTCTAAGGATTTGGTCTCTACCTACCTCACCATTCTCAGCTCAGATCTCTATTCCTCCTGCTTTCTACAATCTAACTGTGGTAGCCTTCTGTTTCTTAAACCAAATCCAGACCTTCATACATTCTCTCCCTTCTACCTGGAATGTTCCTCAGCCTCCTCACACCTGGAATCCATTTAATTTCTTCCTTTTTTTTTGAGACAGGGTCTTGCTCTGTTGCCCAGGCTAGAGTGCCGTGGCGTCAACCTAGCTCACAGCAACCTCAAACTCCTGGGCTCAAGCGATCCTCCTGCCTCAGCCTCCCGAGTAGGTGGGACTACAGGCATGTGCCACCATGCCCGACTAGTTTTTCTATTTTTTGTAGAGACAGGCTCTCACTCTTGCTCAGGCTGGCTTGAACTCCTGGCCTCAAGCAATCCTCCCGCTTCAGCCTCCCAAAATGCTAGGATTACAGGCATGAGCCACTGAGCCTAGCCCATTTAATTTTTTTTCTTTTTAAAAAATTTTTACTGAATGGGTCTGTGGAAGGCCCATTTAATTTCTAATCATCCTTCAGGGCTCAGCTTGCAACTCACTTCCTCAGAGAAGTCTTTCCTGAACCTTCGGTGTGAATAAGGTCTGCCCCACCAATACCCCCGAAAAGCCATTATAAATCCTTGCACTTCTCCTTTATATAATAACATTTATTACAATTATAATTAAACAGCAACAACAAAAAGGAAAGAATCTAGATGTTGTTAAGGAAATGGATAAATAAACTAAGGCACATCTATACTATGAAATACAGTGCAGCCAGCAAAATGAATGGGGTAAGTCTGTATGTACTACATGCAAAGATCTCCAAGATACTGTGTTAGAATTTCAGTTCCTTATGTATGAGATACATATATAAATACACACACACACACACACACACACACATATGTGAATACATAGGAAAATTACTAGAAAAGGGCACAATAAACTATTGACAGTGGTCACTTGAAGGGAGAAAAGTGGGGTTGGGAGAAGGGGACTAAATGAAGAGGGTTTTTCACCTTTAATTCTATATACTTCCATATTATTTGTACTTTTTGCAATGAGAATTATTCATGTATTACTAGACTGATTTTACATGTGACAGTCTGCTAATTGTCTGTCTCCCCCATTAGATGTAAACCAAATCAAGGAAGAAATAGTGCCTGTCTTGGTCACCACCATCCCCAATCCCCTAACCCAGTGCATGGAAGAGCATGGGCACTGAATCCATGGCTGCCAAATGGCTCGATGGATGAACCTTCTGTCACACCAGGGTTCTTGCACCATAGCTACTTTCCACCCAATCCTCACAACTACCAGGGTTACCTCACTCACATGTACTCTCCTTTTATCCAGTTCTCACCACTGGACCCATCTCTCCACCCACAGGCCACCCTAGCTCCCTGACCAACTCCTTAGATAGTTTTAATCATCCACCTTCCCTTATCTATCCCAAGCTGATAAAAGACATCATACACTGGGCATATGCACTGAGCTGACCACCAACCTCCTTCCCATCTCACAGCTGCCCATGTGGTATGATGATCCTATTCTATCTACAGGGCCCCTGTGCCTGATCCCTTGGGCCTGAATTCTGCCTGTCTTACTTCCTAAGCATTGCTCACCCTAGATTTCCCTTTTCTTTATTGGAAATGCAGAGTAGAGAATGCTGAGGACCTGTCTACCTGTGACTGGAGACGCCCCTTCTCAGGCACACATTTCCCTCTTCTCTGACCCTTTGCTGTTAGGGAGACACCTTCCTCTCCGTATTCCTAGTACCTGTTTTATTCTAATGGTTATATCTAGTGTTAGTTCAGGTCCCTCCCTCCTACTCAGTCGCACTATGACTGCTCATGAGGCCTGACTATTGACTTGCTCATGAGGCCTGAATTAACTATGACAATAACCTGTGTAGTCCCATTTTACATATGAAGAAGTCAGTCTTAAAAGGTTAAGTAACTATTGCAGGTCACACAGCTAGTGTAAAGCCAATCCTTCAGACTCAAAGTCAGAATCTCCCTGTCCCCAGCTAGCCACCTCCAATTTCAGTTGTAGGCTGCTTACTTTAACTATACCCAGTTATAGTTATGGAAGCAGGTATTGTCCAGGTACCTTCTGGAAAACACTTTCCACACCTGTGGCTTTTAGCTACCTCCCACTGACTCCTGTTTCCATGTTCATTTCTTCCAAGCCTACCTTTTAGCCTCCGGGCCAGTTCCTTGGTGAAGAGAATGTTGGCTAGCTTGCTGTGACAGTAGGCCAGACTTGAGTTGTAGAATTTCTCACCCTGCAGGTTATGAAAGTGGATCCTTCCCAGGTGATGTGCTAAGGAAGACACATTTACTATTCTTGATGGTGCTGATTCCTTTAGTTTCTCCAGCAGCAGATGGGTCAGGAGGAAGTGACCTATTGAAAAAACTAGAATTAACAGAGCTCAGGACCAATGTTGGGGTAAGAGGAGAAGTGGTGAGCATGGCTCATCTATGGGAGACAGAGAACTCAGGAATAAGGTCTTTTGCTTCAACTTTTTCTTATCAACTAGAGAACAAGTTCAATGAGGGTTTAGAGAAATAGGAACAGCCAAAGACACAAGACATCCTTATAACACAAGGTAGGTCTGGCCTATGTGAATACGAAGTCCCATCTCATTCCAACCTTGGTTAAAAGCACTCTTTAAGAGTAGGTGGTCTCTACCTGATGCTGGCCACAAGGATCACTACTAAGAAGGCAACACAGCCCCTGCCAGGACTTTCAGGCAGGATCAAACTACTTATTATTCACACCTGGTCTGTTATGGCCCTAAGGTCCAATAATACCACAAAGATGGCTCAATCTGACCCCTAAGTTTTCCAAGGAGAATTTTGGTCCCCTCTAGCTTTGTGATACAGCCATATTTCTTACCCAAATGGTTGACTCCCATGTGCATTTCAAAGCCATCTGCTGTCTTAGAATAGGGACACATCATCACTCCTGCATTGTTGATCAAAATGTGGAGGTGCTTTTCCTCTGTAAGGAAGATAAGACAGAGTGTGGAAGTAGCCAGCCACAGCTGTTACATCTTAGAAATCTGCCTCACACCCGAGCTTTGAAAATGAGAATGCAGGACTTCAATCTTTCCTCCATTTTCCCTTCATACTTATTTTGTTATTGTTTTTCATGGTTAGACTTTAGTTGAATCCTACATACTTTTACTACAGGGCAAAATTCCATTTTGCACTACCAAATGACCTTTCCAATCTTTCTAGTTCAGGAGCTACTTACTGCTTTTGGGAAGTGTTCTATCTACCTCTCCCAATAGAAAGACTTCCCAAGCTGAATGGAAAGATTCCAAAGCAAAGGGAAAAGGATGCTCTATACGCACCCCTGCCACTGAGATTCAGGTCCCCAAAGAAATACTGGTTTCACTTCTTTGTTACATCATCCAACTCTCTATCATGGTTCATTGCCTCGTGTGGTTTGTACCTTATGACTGAAAGTTCATATTAGTGGAAGTTGTTTTCTCTGGAGGCCTCGATCCCTGGGTTATGAGGGAGTATGTCTACAGAGTACTCTTGGATTTGTTTTTGATGAGATACTGTAAGTTTTTATGTTAATTTCTCAGCTCAAGATTATTATATCCCCTTCCCTGAAAAAAGATCCTCACACCATTTGGTGGTATGAATTCAGACCTCACAGATGATGCCAGCTCGAGGTTCTAATTTTTTGCAGATGACTATGTATCCATGTTCTGAGATGGTAAGCTTGTCATGTCCCTGATCTGGCAGCCAGGGTTTTCATTAGCCCCTATACCATGGACCAGACGGCCCTGATAACCTACAGGTCACATTTGGCACACTTCCAAATTACTGCCTGGGAAAGGTCTTAAGATTTACAGCTTACATCCTGTCCCTGAGTAAACAATCTTATTCTGATACCCTCAAATCTTATCGTGAGTTCCTCAAACTGTTACTGTACTAATATGTAACCTACTGACGTTGAAAAGGACATTGATTTGTTTCTGAAGTTTTGCTGATTTGTTTCTGAATCATGATGTTTTACATGACAATCATGATTGTTTGGAGTGTAAAACATTTTGGCCTGTATGTTGTCATCTGTAACCAATGACTGTCATCTCTGTAGTACCCTCCCATAAAAAAAGACCACTCTGATATGAGGAGTTCCCTCCCTTCTCCTGAACTTTCTTATAAAAGCTTTCTAACTTGTTACAGACTTTGGAACATGTCCAACTTTGTTGGTATGTCTTCTCGGGTCAATCCTCAAGTTTGGCTTTCAGTAAACCTTTATCAAATTATTTCTGCCTCAATAGCCTTAATTTTGGCCGACAGCCCTTAGTGAATCTCAACCTTATGTAAAGCCTCAGATATAGCTCCAGCTCTCAAGGGCCCGAGGCCTTGTCTCCAATCCCTGTATGGGTGTTTAGACCCCAGATCCTAAAAAGCCCATATTGAGTTCTGATACTTCCATGAGATTTTTCGTTTCAGCTTTTACTCACTGATTTCCTGAATTCCCTTTTTGTTTCTGCTTCTTGAGGATGTCCCTTTGACATAAATCATGTGCCAACGATCATAACGATTTCAGCTACATACCAAAAGTTTTTCGCTACATTTTATCTACCATTTCTATGTATTACAGGGAGAGGGATCTTTTTCCTTTTAGCTAAGTTCTGCGATGTTGATCACAAGACCTACAACATTCTCTTTGGTTCTACACTTACCTGCTAAGAAGTCGTTGGCGAAGGCTCGAATAGATTTAGTATCAGACAGGTCCAGTTTTCGCACCAACACCTGCTCGTTCCCTGTCATGGTCTGGATCTCTCTGGCCACCAATTCCCCCTTTTGCACATCCCGGCAAGCTAAATATACACGGGCTCCTGTCAGCCAATGAGAAAGAAACTATCAGCTCTGTTTTTAAGTGGACATTACAGACCTAATACTGATGTTGAATGTTATTTTCAACATTTCTTAAAAAATAGGAATTTTTACAACAGAGGTATCTATCTCAATAGCAAATAGAGAAAGAAAAATAAATCACTAATACGTAAGTGCCCATTATACGTAGAGCATAGTACTAGGTTCAGACCAGCAAATCAGTGGAATACTTGGGTGTTCTTGAATTCCAAGACTGGGAAGAAAAGACGAGAATGATCACCACTGTTAGGGGTAAAACAACAATAGCAGGAAGGAATTAAAAACAGGTGAACTTGCCTCTTTGGGCCAGCTCTTTTGCTGTCTCCTTCCCAATGCCAGTGTTGGCTCCAGTGACTACAGCTACCTTCCCAGGAAGCTGGACAGTTGATGTACACACCCCACTGGACAGCATTTTCCTGCAGACAAAGAAAAGCTCATCAATTCTTCATTCTCCTATCTCACGCTGGGGTTCCTGCAACTCCCTGTGTCTTCAGATCCCAAGGCTGAAGTTTGCTTTGGTTCTTCCTCTGTTGTCCTTTTGTAGATTTAAGAAAAGTTGGAGGGACAAACACAAAAATGTTCTGTTTTTGCTCAAAGAAAAAAGTGATTGCTAGCCAGGCATGGTAATGCATGCCAATAGTCCCAGCTACACAGGAGGCTGAGGCAGGAGGATCGCTTGAGCCCAGGAGTTTGA